>NC_065517.1:26236710-26282244 GCF_006386435.1 Epinephelus moara | reverse complement strand
ATATTGCCAGCACCATGAGTTATCATCGTATGACTGTGAATGAGTGCCCTGTGTGTGAGATGTACAACTCATACTTACCTGGCAGGGGAGATACCATGATCAAGAAGGTGGTTCACCCAGGGCGAGGCTTAGTCATTGCACTCCGATTGAGCTGACCTCTGCGAATTCCCCAAATGTGGGAATCTCGACTGCATAATTTCTGGTAGTGGGGGACTGCGTTCGCGCTCTCCCCTGATAATACTGTGGAAAAACAATGAAGAACATAGTTGATGCGGAGAAAAATAATGTGTGTTTATTACAACAATATACTACGTCCAAGGTTTTAATATTAACCTATGTGACGTTATTAAACTGAGCATTATAACACGAGAGTGAGTGTAGTTGTATTGTATTTCAGTTTACAGCCTCATGCTTACAACTGAATCACATCCGTGCTGATATTCAGTACAACAGCTCGACCTGTTTTTTTCATACATTTCTACCTGCGCCATTTATCAACAGTAAAAAGTGGCAACATGTTATAATTTGTTCGGTTTTTTAATGATTTCTGTGGCTCCGCGAGCACAAATAGTTCAGCAACTGATCCGAGACTGGACCATTGCCACAAACACACATATCGGCACACTCGCTAGCTCCTTTGTGTAAACTCGGCATACACTTTACCACAGGCCAGCTTCTGTGTATCATGTAGGTAACATTTGTGTTTTTCCATTTATTTTGAACCAGTTAAATAAGCCTGTTGACCGTCGCTTCGGATGAATACATTTGGCGCTGATGAGTTAACAGCTTCATCGGCACGTTGCGTCGTCTTCTGATGTTAAATGAGTAAACCTGGATATTTGCAGTGAAGTGTTCAGGCTTCTTTCCATCCCTTCGTCATTTTCTGACCATTCAAAGTTTAACTCAAATGCTATTTGTGGTTAAATGTTCAGTTTTGCGGTGCAAAGTTTGTTACGACGACCCTTCATGTCGGCTAATAAACGGTTAAATAATTAACGGCTTAGAACACCTGTAAGGCGGAGTGATACATGCGTAGTTAAAAGTCCCAGCGCTGTTATAATATATATCAGCCATAGACTGTATAAGTAAGATATCAGCACACATAAGATGACTCTTGTCTAGTAAAATTGCTTGAATGGAGTGTTGTGTAAATATTAATAAAAGTTGATTTCATACCATGTCACGTCATAAATGGTAATAATCATGTAAAGATTGCTATGGTAAGTTAGTAGAAACCTGAATCGTATTATGTAGTGATGTGTAAGTAATGTTTTTGTGTGGCTTTGATGGTCTCAGTGTATTGTAGCCTGGAACTGATGTTTCACTGGTCAGTGAGAGTAACTGTGGTGAATCACTTCTTTACTGCTGAGCCATTCACAATATTGCTACCTGGCAGTTTGGCTAAAGTCAAGTGTAATATCTGTTATCATCAATTTAATACATTAAACTGTTTTTTGGGTTGTTGGGGTTTTTTTGTTTGTTTGTTTTTTCAGAAAAGGGAGATGGAATAGAGGCTTGTTTTGTCCACTCCTCACATTGATCTGGTATTGTAGTACCTCCATAGTTAGGTGCAACTTCCCCAGGAGCACTGTTAAAGTATTTTGGAGGAGGCACTGACTCAGCCCAGGTGCAGTCCACCTCCTCAGGCTCAGCCAAGGCTACTGAATCAGGTGAGGGAAAAACTGTCACCATATATATTTAATTTCTGGTCAAACTATCTCATTAAGATATACTAATATAAGATATAACCATATGACAAGGGACATGTTTTTCATCTTAGGTCCATCTCCATCCTCTGCTCCATCCACTGCGCCCACTGTCTCCTCTGTGTCTGCTGCAACCTCAGCTCTACCTGGTAAGTTAACAACAAAACAGCCTTTGTAATTGCTCAGTGTACTGCAGAACATTCTGAGATGAATAATTTTTAATATAAGATATAATCATATGAAAAGGGACATGTTTTTAGACAAATCCCTATTTTATCAAAACTTCTCAAGCAATTTTCAGTTGTTCCACTGGCAGATTGTTTTCTTATTACAAGCTATAGCTGTACTATTTTACTGAGAAAATAAGCAGCATAATGTTCAAGTGTAATATGACATCAAATATGACTAGCTTTTGTTGTTGTTTTTCATCTTAGGTCCATCTCCATCCTTTGCTCCATCCACTGTGTCCACTGTCCCCTCTGTGTTGCAGTTTATTTAAAACAAAAAATAATGAAACGGATTGTGTTTACAGTAAATTGGTTTATTTTGTTACTTTTAGTTGGCCTAGATGACATTCGGTATCCCACTTAGTACTATATCACTTTGAATATTAAGTGTAAATCAACCCCAGGCTGCTTTTGTAGCTGAATTTGCTACCATTTCAGATTAACAACCATAGATGGTTAAAACATGCCAGGCTGCTCTTTGAGGTTTTATGTATTGTTTCTCTGTGTGGCCACTAGGGGGAGTTGCTGACTTTGGCAAATATTAATTGAAAGATTTTTCTACAAGTTTGCAAATCTGTTGTCTGCTCCCATGGCCTTAATCACTGTGGATTACAATCTAACTACACCAAAAAGTTCTCACATCTAGTTTTACAAGTGTATCTCTAATGACAGAGTAGAGCATGAAATAACTTACAGTAGGTGTGTGAATGATCAATAATCAGTATTGTTGGCAGTAATAGAGGGCCCCAAAATCAAATTTTGCTTAGGGCCCCATGGAGGCTTGGGCCGGCCCTGGGTAACGGTACATAATTTGGCTTCATTACAACTCACAACATTCACCGACAAAACAACTGTCTTATACTAAACACGTTTTCCAAGCAAATACAACATGCTAACATTATTAGCGTCAACCTATGACATTTTACATGGTATACATCAGCCTAGTGACGATCGGAGAATTCATCTGCTCATATGATGCCAGGATAAATCCCCAAGTATAAATCCCTGAAGTATAAATCACACACATGAATTAAAATGCTATTTTAGTGGAGGCTTTACTGTCTTCACAATTTATGTATTTTTTATTTTTTTATATACTTTATTAATCCCCCTGAGGGTAAATTCAGTTTTTATTTATTGTTTCTTATCTGAAATACAAGTAAATGCAAGCTTCGTTTCCACTGAGGGAAATGGTTTCAGCTTACAGAAACAGACAGGAGGTCTGCGTCAACCGCGACGCTGAGCGTGAGGGTGGGCGAGTTCAACTTTCTGTCAACAATGGGGGTGTTTTGAAAACACCACCATTTTCACAGGTAACTTAGCCTGTCCCCCTGCTGCAGAAATAATGGATTAATCCTGGAAAGCTGTTGATGTAGCACTTTTCTCCTTATGAAAGTAACACAGCGATTATTCGACCAATGACAATTTTGTCGTACGAGAGCATAGCGACCAAATAATCGACTAGTCAACCAGGAGACTACAGCCCTAGTAATTTTAGGCCCATTACCCTTTACCTTAAGTTATAGCTCCTAACCTAAGCTAAATTGGAGTGTCGAGGTTCAGAAATAACGTTACAGTACACTACGTAATTGTTGCTGCTTCGGTGTGTCATTGGTGTCCAAATATTGATGGTGTACGCCTGTGATGTTTTGCTGGATCATATATATATGTTCAGATTCTAAGAAGCTATAATTTGCCAATATTAAAAACATATATTACTGGCTTACAACAGTTGCTGAAGATTTGCTCTAACTATGGTGCAGACTTTGACATCAAATATAATGCCAATAAGAGCAACATTATGATTGTTAACAGTAAAGAAGACACAAGTAGTATTTCCTGAATTCTTTTTATCTGGTATTGCTCTTCAAGTGTGTCGTGAGATTAAATATCTTGGCCAGTTGTATGCACGAGCTAATGTGCTTGCTCGCAAATGTATCATGTGTTCAGTTAATCTGAAGGTCGCTCTTTATAGAGCATTTTGCACTCCTTTGTATATTGCCCCCTTGTGGCACTCCTATAAGAAGAGCAATATGCAAGACTTAATGTGGCCTATAACGATGGCATGAGACTACTTCTTAAACTTCCACGATAGTGCAGTGTCAGCCAGATGTTTGTAAATGTTAGTGTACCTGCTTGTCCTGCCTTAATGCAAAATCTTATATCGATATATTTGCAGGCTCTCTGTCTCAGAAAATAGTATCATCCAGGCCTTGGCCACCCCTGATCTGAGCTCAGTCAGGTCTTCATCTAAACTGTGGGGCCTCTGGCTCTCCTGCTTGTTTGTGGGTGCAGTTTATTGAATTTTGTCAATTTCTATGAAATTATATAATGTAGTGTTGGGTAATTCTTGTCTTTGCATACATATATTGTTTTCATTACATCGAATTCTTGTACATAGGATGATTGTTAGTTTTTGTGTGTGGTATACTAGGGACCCTTCTCTGTGTCCTCAAAAGTTATTATTATTATTATTATTATTAACAATAACTATTGAGGACCCTTCTCTGTGTCCCCAATAGTTGTTATTATTATTATTATTATTTTTGTTGTTGTTCACTGAAGGACAATGTAAAGTGTATGTTCAAAGATGCTCTGTGAGCGGCTGAAGTTTCAGACTGGGCACAGTGTCCTGTATTGTTTCCGTCACCAGAGGGAGACACAGCTCAGTTTATCATTGTTGAAGCTTTATATTCAGAAGCAGGTGTAATTTGTTCATTTTTAACCATGCACGCGATCCCATCATTAGAAATAGTTTTACTTAATTTCAATCGTATATTTTATTCGATTTAACAACCAGTTCTTCCTTAATTAAAGCTATAAAAAGGATTTTAACATACCCGTTCGTACTGATGGCTGATTGGGCAGTAGCACATGACGTGACCAGAAATAGCATGAACCCACGTTAACTCCCGTAACGTTTTGTAATAAAAGTCTGCGATCGGATGCATATTTCCGTTGCCCATCAGTCATAAGACATCAAATTGCGCGTTTACAATTTGTTGGTGTGTTTTTGTAGCCATAGAAATCATATTGAACCGCGAGTTAGTGTCACAATGAGGAGAAGGAGTCTCCCACTTTACTCGTTAGTCAGCATCGCTTCTCGGCCTTTTGGCTAAGATCAAGTGTAGTATCTGTTCTTATCAGTTTAATATCTGATACGTCCCCTACCCGGGGACCATATATTAAATTGATTTTTGGAACAGGGAGATGGAATAGGGGCTTGCTCCGTCCACTCCACGCATCGACCTGGTATTGCAGTACTTCCAGGAACGGTGCACCCCCCTATATGTGTTGAAAGTAATGAAAGTTAGTGTGTTTATCTTGGTTTTTTCGTCTTGTGAATATGAACTATAGCCTACATTAACTGAAATTTTCAGGTGCAAGGTCATTTGAAATATCAACTATGACATAATTTGCACACCTGTTGAGCTTAGTTTGCAAATTTTGGTGTGCTTAAACCTTCTACGGTGTCTTTAATTCTTGGTTTAAGTGGATCTCATTGTAAAATGAAGTGAACCAGTAAATGTTGAGTGACACGGAGTGACTGCAAAAGGAGATGTGTTGTGGTCATAGTTCATTTTCACATGAAAAGCATAAAGACATTTTTTCTTTCTCAGTAGATGCTCAACCGGACCTCGTCTTATTGTGTTGTGTAACCTAATTACACGTTAGGTTTGAAATGAGCTGTCATTTCAGTCGGTTTATTATTATTCCCATAAAGTGAAAATCCTCTCTGCATAATTTCTGCTGCTGTTTTTTCCCAGTCTGTTTTTTTGCAGATATATCAGAAGTAAGGTAAATACTCCATATGTGTTTGAGCGTTTTGTTTATAATCATTTTTTTCTTCTTTCCGTTAGTTACGCACAGAGAAGCACATTTGTAGATAAAGGTTTAATAAACAGTGTTGTTCACACTCCAGACCAACAGATGGCAGCAGCAGAACGTCAGTTGTCCACCAGCAGCAGGCGAAACAAGTAAATCAGGAAGTGTCTGTAATGTGAGCTGAATGTGAGGAGACAAACGTGTTTTTCACTCTTTCCATTGATTTTAAAATGTAGATCAAACAATAGTTGATTGCATATGAATTTAGCTTTGTCTGGTGTGAACTCGCTTAGGTTTTGGATATAAAATAAACGGTTAATCTGGTTATGTTAGGGCAGCTTTTGATATGGCTATACAGCATTGCATGATGGGATATGTGCCGATTTTTCTCAAGTAAAATACTAGTTATTTTTGTCAGCCTTAGTACAAAAGTGTTTCTTGTATATGAACGTCCTGTAGATTATCAGAGCCTTTATAGTGTGTGGTTTTGGTCATGCCTAAATATTGCCAGCACCATGAGTTATCATCGTATGACTGTGAATGAGTGCCCTGTGTGTGAGATGTACAACTCATACTTACCTGGCAGGGGAGATACCATGATCAAGAAGGTGGTTCACCCAGGGCGAGGCTTAGTCATTGCACTCCGATTGAGCTGACCTCTGCGAATTCCCCAAATGTGGGAATCTCGACTGCATAATTTCTGGTAGTGGGGGACTGCGTTCGCGCTCTCCCCTGATAATATTGTGGAAAAACAATGAATAACATGGTTGATGCGGAGAAAAATAATGTGTGTTTAATACAGTAGTATACTACGTCCAAGGTTTTAATATTAACTTATGTGACGTTATTAAACTGAGCATTATAACACGAGAGTGAGTGTAGTTGTATTGTATTTCAGTTTACAGCCTCATGCTTACAACTGAATCACATCCGTGCTGATATTCAGTACAACAGCTCGACCTGTTTCTTTCATACATTTCTACCTGCGCCATTTATCAACAGTAAAAAGTGGCAACATGTTATAATTTGTTCGGTTTTTTAATGATTTCTGTGGCTCCGCGAGCACAAATAGTTCAGCAACTGATCCGAGACTGGACCATTGCCACAAACACATACATATCGGCACACTCGCTAGCTCCTTTGTAACTGATATTCCATTTGGAAAAGGTGAAGGAAAAGCACTAATCAAAAAGAAAATATCAGAATTTTCGCAGAAGAAGTGGGATGAGGGCAGTCAGGGCAAAACTTATTACAGAATACAAAACACAGTCAGAGCACTGAGTATTAAGGGAAGATGTAAAAGAGAGGAGGTAGTTTTATCAAGATTAAGGTTTGATCACACTGGTTTAAATAAGACTTTATTTTTTTTGGGAAAAGTAAACCCACAAGTTTGCACATATTGTAATATTATTGAAAATGTTGAACATGTAATTATGTACTGTAGTAAATATAACGAAGAAAGGGTAAGGTTGCAACAAAGGGTGAGAGAGGCAGGATGGGATTGGAATTTGGCAGGGATACTGGGAGTTAAGGTGTGGGAGATACAGAGAGGGGTAATAGATTACCTATATAACACTGGTTTGTTTTATAGAATATAGACGTTGGCGTTTCTTTTTTTTGCTTTGTTTTGTTTCTTTATTATTTATCCATGATATAATGTAATGTAAAACTAGATCCTGTCCTACATACTCCGGTTCAGTAGGTGGCGCTATGCACCTTTAAAGTTGGTATTGTAATCCGCCAGAAAACACAAAGAAGAAGAAGAAAAAGTCAAGTGTTCTATCTATCTATCTATCTATCTATCTATCTATCTAAAATTAGTGTTTATTTGAATGGAGTCTGGTGGGTTTGGCGATGGTGATTTTGGGGCTGTTCTGGATCAACAAAAAGGATCTAACACTTTACTCAAAGAATGTTAAGATTGTTTGGCCACTGGTAAAAAGTTGTGAGCCTCTAAGGACCTGTAGTTCTTGAGGTTGTAAAATTCAAATTAAAAATAACCCTTACCTGCATGGAGTTCATTATAACATGCCAGTTTATTACATCACAGTGTTATGGCTGTAGGATGCTGATATTATGCTAAGTTTAATTGATTATAGCTGTTGTAAATGTAATACTGTCTCTTATGTGAGTTTAAAAACTGCGCTTTCCCAGCTTTTACAGGCTGGAGGAAAGGACTGTTTTCCCCCTCGTCAACTCCACCCCCTAACTATGACTAGACATCGACTGTATCTATCCCCATTTTAGCACCTTTTAACCATTACAACTGCATCTTGTGTATTCACAAAGAACTCTGTTGTCCAAGTTAAACGACATGCAGCTTCAAGGTGAGGTGTTTTGCTTATTGTGTTGCTTTTGCTCTTCAGATCTATTTTGAACAGCTGAATTCCAGGGATGTTAGACGCTTTCTTCCAGGCTCTGTTCATCATGGCATCAGGATTGAGGTGTGTCCAGTGCTACACCTACACTTTAATGTTTTCCTCAATTTTAGCATATTCAGAATCTTATTTAATGTGTGTCATTTCCACAGGGTGAGAGGAAACGTCTTACGTTCTACCTGCCGAAGCTGTTCATTGTAGGTCTTCTGTGGCTCTCAGCGGTTACACTGGGCATATGGCAAACGTAAGTCTGACCCCAATGGCTGCTAGCAGCCTGAATCAAACTGCAAATTATGATGGAACCGAAAAGATCAACTCCCCCTTTTTGAATTTGCAGGGTTAATGAACTCCAAGACCCTACATTACACATGGCCAGAGTTTAACTAATGAGGTAACATTTGTAGAAGTAAGTCCAGTGAGCAAAGAACTCAGGCTTCAGACCTCCCTGAACACTCTGTTTCTGACCAGTGTTTTATAGTCTGGTTACAGTATGACATCATAGTGTGACAGATTTATTTATATGGTCATCTGCTCCAGGAACATTACTGCAAGTGTTTACATTACCTAGCCTACACTGTTACACGTAGCTACATGCTAACGTCAGGGAAGCATGTAATCTTGGTTGTCATCATTGTCGCTGCAAGAGACGCTGAGATTCAGAAGACCTGGAAATGCTTAGCAAGCAAAGCACGCTGGGCTTTTTCGGGACGGGGCTAAAACAGAGAGTTTCAGTCAGAGGGTGATTACAGATGTTCCAGTACAGACAGTATGAGGAAAATATAGTGTTTTATGAACATTAAGTGTGTAAACATGTCATACTAGAAACCTTAAATACAAATATGAACCTGAAAATGAGCACAATAGGCCCCCTTGAAGTATACCATGTGAGGTAGCATGTTGATGTCTTAAATGGTGAGAAATTATTCCTTAACTTCAGACATACCAGCTGAATTCTTATCATTCTACGGTCTGCTCAGCTTCTACCTGTACACATTGGCATTTGTGTATTCCCCTTCCAAAAATGCACTTTATGGTAGGTAATACAGCACAGAACAGATTAATGTAACTGGTTTTGTATCATTCCCCAGACTCCCAGTTGAAGCATAATCCTGCTTTCTCCATGCTGAACGACTCAGATGATGAAGTAATATACGGGTAAGCATTTGTTTACTTAATTAATTTTATGTATTTTCACACCTTACAGTTTGTGGTGTAGTATTCAGCATAAACCATTTGATGTTTTCTTTGTCTTTGTACAGGAGTGATTATGAAGACATGCCTTTACAAAACGGACGTGCTATCAAAGCAACCACCAAGTACCAGGATGAGAGTGACAGCGACTGATGGGATTTCTGACCAGCTTGTACCTCTTGTGTGTCCCTACTGGAAGCTATGAGAGTACAATACAACAAACTATCATGTGTATGTGTAAATAACTTGCAATGGTATTACAAAAATGACATACTGTAAGTGTACATAACTATATTTTTAAGAAAAGTTCCATGTCTACTGTATGTACTGTACTTTTACTGAAAGTTGGGGCATGTAGCCACTCAGACTTTTTCCTTCATTGTTTATTCTTTCAGTCTCATTGAAAACAAAGGAAACAAACACAGGTGTAAAACAGTACAATTTTTACCAGTTTGTAAACTTTTTTCCTCGTGACCAGCATTTCTTAACAACCTATTAGTTAGAAATGATCGGGAGGAATGCTAATGTCCATTTGGGATTTTTTTTTTTTGTTGTTGAATCAATGTTATTTTTAATGCTTTGCGTTGAACCACTGTTGTGTCTCTTTACCTGCGCTGTGTTGTTTTTGCCATTCCTTTCTGCTCTCTGATAGTCTGACAATAATGAGAATGTGTATCTGGCCACAGCTGAGTAACATTATACTGGTAGTAGGAAGTAAAGAAAGCTACATGCTGCAGCCTTAAGTGCACTCTGGTGGTTCACACTATGGCTTGCAGGCACTGACATGAGTGATAAATAGGGAATTAAAGTGCCATAGCAGTGTTGGCTGTCGACAAATTCTCTTTGGCCTCAGACGTGTTTTAAAAAAAATCCAGAGAGAGCCTTAGCTGGAGTAGGTGCCACTTATCTCTGACCACTCCTCTTGACAATTCTTCCCTTTGAGAGCAGCTTTGTAATTGCACTTGTTTAAGAGTTTAATTTATTCACTGGTAAGTGACGATGTTTGATAGTGTATTATCTGACGACATGGATGAATGGATTTTAATGAACTGCATGGATTTTACACAACTTAATGTAAATGGACTACTGATTTGTCACATTTCTTCTCCCTGCACATACAGTAATTATACCATTGGCCAAATATATTTTTGCCTTATGTAGAGCGTATTATTTTAAGTACTTGTTTTTTTTCTCACGTAACTTTCCATACCTTGCCTACAATGTGAGACTTGCTGCCTTTTCCTTTGTTTTATAAACCTGGAGTTATGGACAAAAACAGCCAAACAAATGTGTTTCCGTTCCTTACAAATAATATCCTAACATATTCTATTCAAGATGGTGCCTTGTCTTTACATTTCTTATTACTGGGCTGTGGTCTCAAATTTGTAAATGCTTTGAGATTAATGTACATTTTTGATTCTTTCAGTGTGAATGTAGTTTACGGTGGTTAAATGAGGTTGTTGTGGGTCCTGATATGTTGGGAGTTCTTTGCAATTTGTGTTGCTTAATGAGATAAAAGCTGTACATGTAGCACTCTTGTCATGTCTCATGTAAATAAAGCAAAGTATATCCAGCATAGTATCGTTTTATTCAATCGCACTTAGTACAAAAGCAGAAAAGTGTATTCAAATACAGTCAACGTGACTTGAATACAACATGCAGGTTCTCAAAAACACACAAAATCCTATACATTTCAAACACCCTAGGTATGTTGTAGTTGGTTCAGATGGCCAGCCCAAAAACACTGACGATACAGTACATGGACTTGTTCTCCCATCTCACCAAACAGCTTCCTGTTGGGTGTAATACACGATACATTCAGTGACAGTGTCACCTCTACATTTAATATTTAAAGTCAGTGACCACCAGCGTCTGAAAGCTGAGCAATCAAAAGCACACTGACAGTCATGACCACTCTAATACATTAAAAACATTACTACTTTACCATCAGTGGCATTATCCCAGAAGCACGTACTGGCTGTTTGTAGACCTGCCCTATTTTTCTGCATGATGATACAGGTTACTGTAAAGAAAAACAAACACTATCTGTTAATATCATCTTCAGAGCCCAGAGCCATCAGAATATTTTGAAGAACGAGATAGCAGTGTGCTTGAGGACCGTCTTTATCAAATGATATTCAAGAAAAAATGCAGGTGCTCTTGAAGAAACATGCATATTTTTGACATTTGGCTAGTGATTTTTCATTTTAGTACAGGGATTCTTTTTTTTAAAGGCGTGTCACTTTCAACATGGCTTCTTTCTGTAATCCATTGCTGCCACCCACCCATGAGTGCCTGAGGTTCATTTTTTTCCACCATCAGAATATCATTGTTACACTGCAGCATGACACATACCAATATATTTAAAAGGCTTCCCCTGCTTGCTGAGATGACTGAGGCACTGCTCCGCCACGCTGGTGGTCCACTGGTTCACTCTGCTGTGCTGGTAGGCATTTCCTCCTATAGTTGCTTCTACTGCCTACACAGACAATTTCAGGAACGTGGTGTTAAATTAAAAGCTGATCATCACACAGAATGTAACACATTTTAATAACCTTAGAAGGATATGAAATCCGTGTCGACGTTGATGTTCCAGCAAAAAAAACAACAACAAACAAACAATCAAAAAAGGTTATGTACGGTAGGCCTAATTGTATGTCACAGTTATTGCATTGCTGCAGCCACAAACAAACAAACAAACTGACTTGGATTAAAATGTATTTGAAATGCCAGTAAACAGTCACTATCTTGATTTTAGTTAAACAAATGTACTGTATATGTATATTTTATAGGCAAACACTGCCCCCTGTTGGCCATTTTTATTTGTTGTGTAACGTTTATCGTTAGGTGTTGTGCAGAAGTCTGTTAACTCGCTAAAATGTGTCTCTCCCCCCACCCTCCACCTTGACCTGCCCAAACCTCGGCCCTAACCTGAACCAATGGGGAGGGAGCGGTACGCAGTGACAGGAAGAGAACACTATTGGACGAGGGGGACATTTCAATTTGAACATCAGCTGTCGACGACAGGTAATCACGTCTTCTCGCAGTCAGTTAATGCCTAAACCAAAGCTGTTTTGGACAGCTTCTTCTAATAATGGGCTTTTTAGTCTTTTGACTTAACATGTTTTGTTGTGAAATGTTATGAAATAACGGTTTGCCGTTGGTTAGTCGCATCATTTTATGGACTGAAGGCGCTAACGGTTGGCTAGGCCTGCTAATGCTGTAATTGCAAATGGCACCGTTAGTTGTAGGTGCGAGATGTATTTGTGGCATTGCCGACCGTTACTCTGAGACTAACGTTTGAGTTTGAATTAGTTTTAACTTAACCTTAAGCATTAACGTTAATGTCAGTTATTGTTGGTTAAAGTTGCTTGTTAACTGAATGTTACCCTTGAAGGGAGGGTCGTGTTACGCAGTTTTATTTCAGTGACCGTGGACCTACGTTAATACAGGTAACTCATCTCTAACTAACGTTGGTTGACTATTATTCGATGAAAGCATGTAATTTTAGGCCCGTTACCCTTTACCTTACCTTATAGCTCTCAAATTAAGCTAAATATGGAGTGTCCAGGTTCAGAAATAACGTTACAGTACGCTACGTAATTGTTTCTGCGTGTGGGTTGTTGTTTAACGTTAGCGGCCATGTTGAAGTTCGCTGAAACAGTCAAAGTCAGTTGTAATTTGCGCAGTTTAGTATTACATGTCTACTGTCGCTATTATCACTAGTTGTAAAGCAAAATACCATTTAAACAGCTGCTTTAAAAAGTAAAGAACTTTCCGGTTTGTAAAGTGTTTTAAAGTAAAGACGTTACATGTTGCCAGTACAACTTTTATTCTGAAAACTGAAACACCGGAAATTGAAACGGTTCTGCTACAAGTTTGATGCGCTCGGTGTGTCTCATTGGTGTACGCCTGTGATGTATTGCTGGATCGTACACATTTGTTCAGATTCTAATAAGCTATACGTTGGCAATATTAAAAACATAGAGCAAATCTTCAACATCTTTTGTAGGCCGGCACTATAACTATGGTGCAGACTTTGACATCAAATATAATGCCAATAAGAGCAACATTATGATTGTTAACAGTAACGTTAAAGAAGACACAATTAGTATTTCCTGAATTCGTTTTATCTGGTGTTGCTCTTCAAGTGTGTCGTGAGATTAAATATCTTGGCCAGTTGTATGCCCAAGCTAATATGCTTGCTCGCAAATTTATCATGTGTTCAGTTAATGTGAAGGTCTCTCTTTATAGAGCATTTTGCACTCCTCTGTATATTGCCCACTTGTGGCGCTAGAGCAAGACTTAATGTGGCCTATAACGATGGCATGAGACTTCTTCTTAAACTTCCACGATGGTGCAGTGTCAGCCAAATGTTTGTAAATGTTAGTGTACCTGCTTGTCCTGCCTTTATGCAAAATCTTATATCGATATATTTGCTGGCTCTTTGTCTCAGAAAATAGTATCATCCAGGCCTTGGCCACCCCTGATCTGAGCTCAGCCAGGTCTTCATCTAAACTGTGGGGCCTCTGGCTCTCCTGCTTGTTTGTGGGTGCAGTTTATTGAATTTTGTCAATTTCTATGAAATTATATAATGTGGTGTTGGCAGGGTATGAAATTAACAAAATATTTTGGGGGCAATTTTGGCCCCCACGGTCTAAAAAATGGGGCCATCAAAAAATTGTAATTATGTTCTAACAATAAGCACATGAAAAGCAAAACCAACTAAGATAGTGTCTTCACTCTTCAGTAGNAGCTATAAGTTGCCAATATTAAAAACATATATTGCTGGTTTACAACAGTTGTTGAAGATTTGCTCTAACTATGGTGCAGACTTTGACATCAAATATAATGCCAATAAGAGCAACAATATGATTGTTAACAGTAAAGAAGACAGACAATTAGTATTTCCTGAATTATTTTTAACCGGTGTTGCTCCTAAAGGGTGTCGTGAGATTAAATATCTTGGTCATTATATTGTCAATGATTTATCTGTCGACCTCAGACAGTGTGCAAGTTGTATGCACAAGCTAATAAGCTTGCTCGCAAATGTATCATGTGTTCAGTCAATGTGAACGTCGCTCTTTATAGAGTATTTTGCACTCCTTTGTATATTGCCCCTTGTGGCGCTCCTATAGGAAGAGCAATATGCAAGACTTAATGTGGCCTATAACGATGACATGAGACTACTTCTTAATCTTCCACGATGGTGCAGTCAGTGGCAGCCAAATGTTTTTAAATGTTAGTGTACCTACTTGCCCTGCCTTAATGCGAAATCATATCGATATATGTGCAGGTTCTCTGTCTCAGAAAATAGTATCATCCAGACCTTGGCCACCCCTGATCTAAGCTCAGTCAGGTCTTCATCTAAACTGTGGGGCCACTGGCTCTCCTGCTTGTTTGTGGGTGCAGTGTATTGAATTGTGTAAATTTCTATGAAATTATATAATGCGGTGTTGGGTAATTCTTGTCTTGTATAATGTAGGGTATGTCTTGTATTATTTATATTGTATTCTTGTACATAGATGACTGTTTTGTGTGGTATGCTAGGGACCTTTCTCTTTCCTTATTAAAGTCATTATTATTATTATTATTATTAATAATAGTAGTGGTAGCATTGTTCTTCACTAAAGCACAATGTAAAGTGTTTGGCCAAAGATGCTGTGTTTGTCGTTTCAGACTGAGCACAGTGTCCTGTATTGTTTCCGTCACCAGAGGGAGACACAGCTCAGTTTATCATTGTTGAAGCTTTATATTCAGAAGCAGGTGTATATTGTTCACTTTTAACCATACACGCGATCCAGTCAATAGAAATAGTTTTACTTAATCTCAATCATATATTTTAAGTGAGTAAATGACCAGTTCTTCCTTAATTAGAGCTATAAAGTGGATTTTAACATACCCGTTCGTACTGATTGCTGATTGGGCAGTAGCGCATCACGTGACCAGAAATAGCATGAACCCACGTTAACTCCCGTAACGTTTTGTAATAAAAGTCTGCGATCGGATGCATATTTCCGTTGCCCATCAGTCATAAGACATCAAACTGCGCTTTCACAATTTGTTGGTGTGTTTTTGTAGCCATAGAAATCATATTGAACCGCGAGTTAGTGTCACAATGAGGAGAAGGAGTCTCCCACTTCACTCGTTAGTTAGCATCGCTTCTCGGCCTTTTGGCTAAGATCAAGTGTAGTATCTGTTCTTATCAGTTTAATATCTGATACGTCCCCTACCCGGGGACCATATATTAAATTGCTTTTTGGAACAGGGAGATGGAAAAGGGGCTTGCCCCGTCCACTCCACGCATCGACCTGGTATTGCAGTATTTCCAGGAACGGTGCACCCCCCTATATGTGTTGAAAATAATTATAATCAGTGTGTCAATCTCGTAGTCATGCGAGTTCTTTATATCAACAACTGCTGTAGACAGTTCAGTGCACACCTGCTGATCTTTTTTATTTGTAAATTTTGGTGTGTTTGGACTTTCTATGGTGCCTATTATTATTGCCAATTGTTGTATTTGTTTTATTCTTGTTTGAAGTGGAGACATATTGTATGCATGTCACTGTAAAATTAAGTGAACCAGTAACTGCTGAGTGACACAAGGTGATTGCAAAAGGAGATGTGTTGTGGTCATATTTAATTTTCACATATAAGAAAAGCATAAAAATATTTTTTCTTTCTCAGTAGATGCTCAAATGGACCTAGTCTTATTGTGATGTGTAACTTAATTACACTTTAGTTTTGAAATGAGCTGTCAATTCAGTCGGATTATAATAATAATCTTTATTACGGACTCAAATGGTCCACACACACATACACACAACCATTACATACATTTAAAATACATCATTAAAAATAAAAATATATACTTTCATATAAGTAATTCATCACTGTTTGTTCAGAAAGAGGTGCAAGCTATGCCAATGCTTTTGAAGCCTGGATGTGAACTGATAGCCCATCATAGGGCAGGTTAAGGCCATAATAATGCTATTTTCTGACAAATCGAGTCGACACATAAAATTAAACATTAACTTTCGTAACAGTGCCTGACATGTTGGTACATTAGAGTACACAAATAACTGGCTGGCACTGTGCCACCTAGGAACACGGAGCAACAGCCTCATGGCATCATTATATGCAACTCTAAGCCTCTGCATACTTTTCACTCTGTAAGAGGACCAGAGATTAGCTGTATATAGCGGTGTGACATAAGCCCTGAACAGAGCACATTTAACATCTGCAGAACACATAGAAAATTTCCTCAACAACGTACTGGCCTGTGCATATATTTTACAGCTTTGACGACGGATGTCACTGTCATCCATAAGATCATCTGAGAAGACATGTCCAAGATATTTCAATTCCTTCGACATGTCTAAGGATCCACCTGAAAGGTGGAAGGCAGGAAAAACCGATTTCTTGTCCTCTCTAGATCTCACAACTATGACTTTACTTTTTTTGGCGTTATAGTTAATGTTAAATTTTCGGCCATATTGTGTGCATATCCTTAACAGTTGTTGTAACCCAGCAGTATATGGACAAAGTACAACAAGGTCATCAGTGTACATGAGATGATTGACAACTTGATCTCCCACAATACAGCCCGTTTTACATTCATTTAACTGTCTTGAAAGGGCATCTATATTTACATTAAAAAGAATAGGAGATAAAATTCCTCCTTGACGGACCCCATCGCCCACATGAAAAGGAGCAGAGACAGTATTATCCCACTTGACCTGGAATGTTTGCTGAGCATACCAATACATAAGAACTCTGACAATATATTTAGGAACATCTCTCTCAAGTAATGTGACAAATAATTTCTCATGATTGATTCTGTTAAATGCCTTAGAGGCGTCAATGAAACAGAGAAACACAGAGGAGTTTTGGCTTTGGTACTTAGCAACGATCTCCTTTAATGCATAGATGCATAAGTCAGTACTATGTTTTCTCTTGAACCCAAATTGAATGTCGGTAGTTAGTACATACATTTCCATCCTATTTAAAATGATTCTTTCCAGCACCTTAGACAGGATACTGGCAAGGGCAAAAGGCCTATAATTGTCCATGCTGTTTACTTTGCCAGCCTTCTCCTTAAGGACAGGAACCAGCAAAACAGACAGGATGGAGTCAGGGAGAACACCATGCACCAGGATACCAGTGAGACACATGGCTAACAGTGGAGAGAGCCTATAGCTGGCATGTTTGAGATGCTCTGCAGCAATACCATCTGTACCACATGCTTTGTTGTTATCAAGCATCTCAATAGCATCTGACACCTCACCAGGCCTTACTGTGACGTTAGTGTCCAAATCAACATTATTAACAGCAACAACATTACTCTTAACACAGTTGAATAGCTTGATATAATGCTCACGCCATAATTTTGCAATGTTATCTGAGCCACAGACACCTTCAATGTCATATGGTAAAGAAGTTTTATGATTATTCATCACTTTGATTGCTTTCCAAAAGTCAACATGGTTGTTATTTTGTAATTTCCTGGCAAGCAAGTCAGCTCTAATAGTGTTCTCATTTGTCTTAATATGACGAAGAGCATATTTATATCTAGCATTAGTTCGTTTCTTATACTCAAACACATCACCCTGTCTAGGCCTTCCTGCATCAGACCAAAGTTTAAAGGCTTCCCTTGCTGCAGCATGATGTTCAGCCACATACTCATTCCACCCAGGTTTGATGTTAAACACCTTCTTATGACTGCAGGAAGACCCAGCAGAGGCATGTAGAACTTTTATAATATTATCATATAAATCACAAAGGTCAACAGCGTGTTGTGTGTCAGTACTTTTCATATTTAGACATGTTATGGCATTCCTTGGCAATACAACATCATTTAGTAAGCTGTCAGTTAAGACAGTATATCTATCAATGTCCTCCTTAGATAGATTAGCCCAGTTGAATTTCTCTGAGTTGACAGTATTCCCAGCATCCACCAGGAGGGGCACAGTCTCAACATTTAACAACATAGCTATTGGTATGTGGTCAGAGGTAGCCAGACCATAGCAAATTTCCATATTTTCTAGAGAGGCATGAGCATCTGCTGTGCACAGACAATGGTCGAGCCAGGAGGTTGTGTGCCATGCCTCACTTACATAGGTAAAACTATTATTAGGTAAAAAATACTTTGCTAGATAAAACAAGATTATTGTCATTACAAAAATGTACCATTTGTTTTGCAAAAAGAGAATTGCTATCAGATACATCAGCATTAAAATCTCCATTTACATAGACACAAGTTGAATCATTGTCCTCAATGAAGGAATGAATAAAAGCTAGTCTGTTCAAATTCATCCTCAGACTCATACGATTCATAAGGTGTGTATATATATTTAAGATGCTAATCTTCTTACCATTAAAATGTATGTCTAACCCTATGGCCCAATCAACATTTAATCTTATCACTTTCACCATTGGGTCATATTTGCGGTTCCAAAGGATGGCCACTCCACCAGCTATTCTACCTTTAATTAATTTTGTGCTGAGGTCAGTAGTGGATTCTCCGGCACCATGAAAATCCTTGTGTATTGTATTTAACTTGTCTAAATCCTGTTTGGCAAGCCAGGTCTCTTGGAGACACAGAATATCACACTTGTTCAGCAATGTATCAACAACATAACGTCTTGATATATCTGTAGCAGTATGTCCCACACGTAGACCTCGTACATTGTATGATACAACCCGCATATTGTTCTTCATTCCGGGATATTGTTCGGGCGCACCAGCCACATCAGCAGTCGCTCGTTAGCTGGCAGACAGCTGATAGGGACTCGCCATCACAATCCACAGGCTGTAGCGCAGGTAACTGGGAGCGTGGATTTCCCTCCAGTCCAACTGCCCCCCCACCAGCGCCTCTAGGCTGGCGTGGCTCAAAATAACGCCTAACAAAAGAGCCAACAGGCCACAGATGCGGATCATGCATCTCCGCTACATTGTTACATTCAGCAGTGACACAGAAAGAGCTGAATCTACTTCGTGTTGATTCAATTTTACGACAGTTCATCTCCCGACCCAGTTTATCTTTTAAATACACAGAGAGAGTGTTGGCATCCAGGTTAGGGTCAAACTTTGAGGCAAAGACATTCACCATCTCTGTTGTGATAGTTTTTATGTTACCAGCCGTGCCCGTCCCAATTATTCCAGTCTTCTTTCGCTCCGATCTCGCCGGCGTTTTACCCAGATGAGTTCTGAGCTGAACAGCAGAGTTTCCCGGCGCCGGCTTAATACGCTTTCTTTACTACCGTGGTCCAGGCAGGGGATTGTGTTTGACTCGATGACCAAGCCGCCACAGTTGGTGTCAGGGCTGTGGTCTCCCTCTGGACAGTCGCATCTGAAATCCGTTCAGCAGCCACAGGGCCCGACGCTGAAGGGAGCGGCTGCTCCACAGCAGTCAGACGACCATCAATGGCTGCTGTCACCTCCCGCAAACTTTCACAAACATTTGACTGGGTTTCCAGGGTTCTTTTCATGCAGCAGATCTCACTGTTTAATTGTTCCATTCTGCCCAGCAGCGTCGATACGTCTATGTGGTTGAAGGAGACGGGTGGCAATTCGTCCAGAAAGTGGGACACAAATCTCGGAATATCCTCACCACACTCGTTAAGCACTTTCATGCACAATTTAACATTATTAATATCCTTCTGTTGACCTTTGAAGGTAGCACAGCGCTGAGATGTGTCAGGGCAGACCTCAAACAAAGCCTTCTTGACGGCTTCAATCCGTTCAGAAGTGAAACTACTTGTCACCAGCAGAACAATCTCGTCGTGGCTGAAAGTTCTCATTTTAACCACAAGAAAGTTCAATAGTTCATCTTCCACTATCACTTTACCGTCATTAGTTTTGTAAATCTCCGGTTTTAGTCGAGAAAACGCTGAAGCAGCAGCACGCCGTGGAGGCAGGTCCTTCATCTTACGCATTTACGACATTTACAGGGCTTTATAGATCCTATAAAGTTCAGATCAGAAAACTTTATTTATCCCGTGTGGGCAATTCAGTTTACAGCTCCCAGTTCAACAGAAGCACAAACAAATACAAGAATCAAGTGAAAATCCACTCTGCATAATTTCTGCTGCTGTTTTATCCCGGTCTGGTTTGTGCTGACATATCAAAAGAAAGGCAAATACATGTGTTTGAGCTTTTTGTTTATAATCTTATTTTTTCTTTTCTCCGTTAGTTACACACAGAGAAGCACAAATGTAGACGTTTGTTAAGTGTTGTTCACACTCCAGACCAACAGGTGGCAGCAGCAGAAGGCGAAACAACTCCAGACCAACAGGTGGCAGCAGCAGAAGGCGAAACAAGTAATCAGGAAGTGTCTGTAATGTGAGGAGACAAACGTGTTTTTCACTCTTTCCATTGATTTTAAAATGCAGATCAAACAACACTTGATTGCATATTAATTTAGCTTTGTCTGGTGTGAACTCGCTTAGGTTTTTAGCTCATTTATTGGAGATAAATGAGTATTCTGGTTATGTTAGGGCAGCTTTTGATATGGCTATACAGCACTGCATGATGGGATATGTGCCGATTTTTCTCAAGTAAAATACTAGTTATTTTTGTCAGCCTTAGTACAAAAGTGTTTCTTGTATATGAACGTCCTGTAGATTACCAGAGCCTTTATAGTGTGTGGTTTTGGTTATGTCTGTATATTGCCAGCACCATGAGTTATCGTCGTATGACTGTGAATGAGTGCCCTGTGTGTGAGATGTACAACTCATACTTACCTGGCAGGGGAGATACCATGATCAAGAAGGTGGTTCACCCAGGGCGAGGCTCAGTCATTGCACTCCGATTGAGCTGACCTCTGCGAATTCCCCAAATGTGGGAATCTCGACTGCATAATTTCTGATAGTGGGGGACTGCGTTCGCGCTCTCCCCTGATAACACTGTGGAAAAACAATGAAAGGTATGGTTGACACAGAGAAAAATAAGATGTGTGTTTAATACAGCATTATACTACGTCCAAGGTTTTAATATTAACTTCTGTGACGTTATTAAACTGAGCATTATAACACGAGACTGAGTGTAGTTGTATTTCAGTTTACAGCCTCATGCTTACAACTGAATCACATCCGTGCTGATATTCAGTACAACAGCTCGACCTGTTTCTTTAATACATTTCTACCTGCGCCATTTATCAACAGTAAAAAGTGGCAACATGTTATAATTTGTTCGGTTTTTAATGATTTCTGTGGCTCCGCGAGCACAAATAGTTCAGCAACTGGTCCGAGAGTGGCTCCGCGAGCACAAATAGTTCAGCAACTGGTCCGAGACTGGGCCATTGCCACAAACATACATATCGGCACACTTGCTAGCTCCTTTTATTGTTAACTCGGCATACACTTTACCACAGGCCAGCTGCTGTGTATCATGTAGGTAACATTTGTGTTTTTCCATTTATTTTGAACCAGTTAAATAAGCCTGTTGACCGTCGCTTCGGATGAATACGTTTGACGCTGATGAGTTAACAGCTTCATCAGCACGTTGCGTCGTCTTCTGATGTTATATGAGCAAACCTGGATATTTGCAGTGAAGTGTTCAGGCTTCTTTCCATCCCCTCGTCATTTTCTGACCATTCAAAGTTTAACTCAAATGTTATTTGTGGTTAAATGTTTAATTTTGCGGTGCAAAGTTTGTTACGACGACCCTTCATGTCGGCTCATTAACGGTTAACACGGTCAACGGCTCAGAACACCTGTAAGGCGGAGTGATACATGCATAGTTAAAATTGCTTGAATGGAGTGTTGTGTAAATACTAATAAAAGTTGGTATCATATGTAGCAATTTTATTGATGTAGCAATTTTATTGTATCTTGTATTTATCTATTATTATCTTAATTTTTTATTTTTTACTTTTTTCTCTTTAATCTTATTCTATTTAATGTCCTTTGTTTTTGTCTTGTGCTGCTGTGATACTTGAATCTCCCCCCTGGGAGATCAATAAAGTATATCTTATACCATGTCACACCATAAATGGTAATAATCATGTAAAGATTGCTATGGTAACTTAATGGCCACCTCCCCCAAACTGCACATTTACAATTTGTTGGTGTGTTTTTGTAGCCATAGAAATCATATTGAACCGCAAGTTATAGTCACAATGAGGAGAGAAGGAGTCTCCCACTTCACTTGTCAGTCAGCATCGCTTCTCAGCGTCCACTCCACGCATGGTCCAGGTATTGCAGTGCTTCCAGGAACGGTGCCCCCCTCCCCATTCTGACTGTACAATATAAAGATTATTTTCTAGGAGAGATGCTATAGTGCTAGCATCTCTTGGCCAAATGTATTCACTGTAAATGTGAGGCGCAAGCTTCCTAAACTCACATGTTATGATGTAAGTTGCACATTTCTTAAACTTTTGTTTGGAAATTTTGGTGTCTTTGAGCTTTTCTACAATGTCTGTACTTTTCCTTGTAATTGCAGGAGACTGCAAAGTGGTCGTCACATGTATCTCACTGGAAACTGAATGGAACCAGTACCTGTTGAGTGAGTCAGGAGACTGTAAATGGAGAAGTGCTGTGTTCACACTTAATTTTCACATGTGAGAAAAGCATGAACGTATTTGTTTTTTCCTGAACAGATGCTCAAACTGGCCTGGTATTGTCGTGTTGTGTAACTTAATCACCCTCGGCTTTTAAAAGGAGCAGTGATTTCTGTCACATTATTGTATTCATTTCAATCCATTCCATTAGTTTCACACAGAGAAACATAGAGATAGGCTCCGTAAGGGATAATGTATAGTGAGCTGGTGACTGTTGAAAAATAACTCCTAACGAGATTGGAAGGGTTCCAATCCCCTGAAGGGAGTTATTTTATTAGAACATGGCTTACTACTAAAACATTCAGTGATGTGACACAAAATAATGATTAAAGCACATTTTATTGATTCAAAATTTGCAAACATCAATGTGTCTGTACTCTGTATCCATGGCAACGGCAGCCTAATGATAATTAATATTGAATTGGACGTTTCCGTTTATTGTGAAGTGAGAGAGGGAGAATGTTTTAGGACGTTGATGTTGATTGTTTTTTCTTCCTCTCCTTCCACCGCGTCATTTGCTGTACCTGAAAACACAATTGTTACAAATGTTACAACTGGCATCAGTATTATTAAATTGCTGGCAGTTTAGTGACAGAGGAGAGGCGTTCACCAGACAAACTGCTGCTGTTTTCTGGAGGAGGAGAGGATTTTTTACTCCACTTCTCCCGGTCAGAGATGCTGGGTGCCCAGTAGCTGCAAAGGCTGCCCTCACATTTATGGCCAGTGACTGACATGATCTCCCTGCTCTCCAGGCCAGCTTGGGAGAGCAACTGCACAGCCGTGGCCCTCAGGCTGTGGTTAGTGTATCTTCGAGAGAGCCCGGCAGCCTTGCTGATTCTGGGCAGCATTTGCCTGAGCCAGTTGTGGCCCATGGGCTCCCGAGAGTACCACAGCCTCTCTGTTGATCTTTTTTAAGCAGGTGCAGGTAAAATGATTAAGCATCAGGGGGGCAAAGAGATAAATATTTAATAAATTTGATGGGACAATTTGGGTTTTGTGGCTCTCCAAATATGCATCCTCTGTAAATTTGTTTGCATGGATCTCTGGGATCTTTGTCAATTTTAAATTTTTCAATTTTTAGGCGCTTTATTAATAAATGTCAAAGGTGAATCAATACATGATATTTACAGTTACAGTAGATAATGGCAAAGGGAACATTTTTAAAAAACATATCTTTTTCATTTAAATTACTTTTCCCCAATTTTACATTTTTACTAATACAACAGTAAACTTTTCAAAGCAGGCACAAAGATCGAGGTACAATACAAGTTTACAAGATTGTTAAATTACATCACACACTAACTTTCTAATAAAAACATTTTGAGTTTTCCACAATATAATAAGTTGATCACAGCTGTGTTTCTTTTTGTCTATGTGTATGTAGTCTTTGACTAATGTGAAAGCAATCTTCACAGCAGATTCTGGGGATTTATAGACATTCTTAAATGCTAACAGATTTCTACATTTCCATATTCCATCTTTAATGCAGTTAATAGCCGTCCACCATTTTACATCTTTACCGGTTTCTTTTGGGTCCATATCACCATACAATATATCATCAGCATCAGGACTCCTATGCAAGTCTATAAGCCATGTGTTAACAATTCCCCACACTCTTTGTGCAAATGGACAGGCCCAAAAGAGATGGATTACAGATTCATCCACATGCCAGTTTGATCTAGGACACACTGGGCTTCTGGTGCATCTCCTTCTATACAGAAGGGCTCTGGTCTGGAGGCAGCCATGAACCGCCTTCCAGGCCAGATCTTTATGTCTGTTAAAAAGTGATTTGCAGTTTACATTTTTCCAGATCTGGGTACACTTTGTCTCTACAAAAATTCCCACTGGAACAAGGCCCAAGGAATGGGTAGAAAGTCTCTCCTCTATGTTTTTTCTGTAGATACCTCCTGATTGAAACTGTTCCAATTTTGCAGATTTGAAGATTGTCAAAGCTTTTTCATACAAGGCCAGCCTCGTCTCTGCATGGGGGGTTTCAAGAGGGATCCTTCTACCCATTCCAGCTAAAATCCCATGACCCACCCAAAGTCTTGCAAAATTACACCATAGACTGGCATTATCACTCAACACAGCATTGACAATAGGAAGAAGAAACAAAGCATCAAGTTTGGCACAGAAGTCAGGTACTGCCTTTCCTCCTTTGTTCAGAGGCTTGTACATTATTTGTCTTTTTAGCAATTCCTGTTGGGAACCCCATATAAATTGGAACATTGCCTTCCCTGTGATGGTGAGATCTCTTTGTTCCCAGCTGCACAGTTTCCCTTTTATTCTGGGGAGCCTTTGTTCCCAATTTACCATTTCCATCTCCCTCCCTATCTCAGTCCCTAGTAGTTTTATTCTGTCTGTTTTTTCCTCCAGGCCAAGATCCAATTTACCCTCCCACCAATTCAGATATAAGATCTCACTCTTGGCCCTGTTTAGTTTAGCCCTAGAGGCACGAGAGAAGAGATCGCACTATCTGAGACTATTAAAAACAGATCTGTTATCACAGCATAAAATACTCAAATCGTCCATGTACAGTGACACTTTGGCTTCCCTCCCTCCACTCCCAGGAACAAGCAGGCCGTGGATAGAGGGATCCTGTTTGATAGCACAAGCAAGAGGCTCTATTGCAAGAATAAACAAAATGACAGCTAGAGGGCAACCTTGTCGAATCCCACCCTGTACCTTAAAGGGAGCAGTATGAGTGCCATTCACAATAACCTTACTACAACAGTTAACATACAACAGGTTGATCCAGGCCCTCAGCTGAGGACCAAAACCAAAACTCTTTTAAAATAATCATGGTTAATTTTATCAAAAGCCTTTTCTAAGTCTAGGCCTGATATACAGAGAGGAAGCTTGCGGTCTACTGCATACAGATAAGAGTCTCGCACCAGGGCGAGACTGTCACCCATACTTTGGCCTGATACTACACAAGTCTGTTCTACTCCTACATTCTGATCTATTACTTAGTGTAAACAGAAGAAAAGGGCTTTAGCTAAAATTTTGCGGTCAACCCCAAATAGTGTGAGGGGGCGCCAATTTATTATATCTTTTTTGTTTCCCTTTTTGAACAAGAGAGTGATGGAGCCTTCTCTAAGGGATTATAATGTTCCAATACTCAAACTCTCGTTGAACATTTCAAGAAGCGGGCCCTTTAATTCTTCCCAAATGGTCACATAGAATTCTTTCGGCAAGCCCTCTGACCCCGGGGCTTTGTTGTTTGCCATACATACAAAATCCTCCCATCCCTGATGTACTGTACCTTTTGCACATTAAAGTTAGGACCTTTAAAAAGGATCCCGACCCCAGATGACCTATTTTGGTTGTCACCAGACCACACTGATTGTCCATAAGTCCATCTTTCTTCAAATTCTCTATAATTATCTCTCTATGGGATATTACACTCTTGTACCATGAAGATGTTACTAGGCTCTGCTTGTAGGAAGGTAAAGACTGAAAGACATTTTAGGGGATCATTCAGCCCTCTGGTGTTGAGTGAAGCAACAGAGAGAGAAGTCATGGAGAGAAGAAAGTGGAGTGCAGGGGTCAGGGGGCAGCTTAGCATGAGAAATTATACAGATTCAAGCTATTCAAGCACAGACTAGTTTCTGCTTCTTCCTTTTCTTCTTTTCTTTTCGGGAACCACCCATATGTGTGGTTGCAGAAAAGGCAGACAGAGCCTCGAGGTCTAGAAAGGGGGTAGAGGGGGGTGGGGCGTTGGACCATACCTCTACATCTGGGACGTTGATGGAGGGGGTCCCTGAGATCCCCTTGGGCCGTTTCAAAGGTGGTGTGCTCTCGGTGGACAAGGAGGGGATGGAAGAGCTTGCAGCACCACCCGGGGAGGACAGGTCTTGGAGGCCTAGGTCTAGGAGGTCTCGGAGGTCTCTGCAGTCAGATGGTGTGGCACTGGGTGGGTGGCACTCCTCAGGGGCTGAGTCTGGTTGGCCGTGTAGCAGGTCCTCCTGGAGCTGCCGCATCACCTGGGAGACGGTCCTCTCTTGTTCAGTTACCAGCAGTCCCCGCCGGTTCGGATGTACCTCCTCAATGGGTTTGAACTCCCCAGGAAGACACCTGCCTGTCTGGAGCTCCAATGTTGCCTGGCTTGAATAGATCACCTCCTCCTCATCCTCCTTGGCCCCCGTCTCACCTCCGGACTCCTCGCCAGTCACTTCATCAGACTCTGCCTCTTGGGGGAAGAGCGCTGCCTGTAGGTCTTGGCGGATGGTTGACTCAGAGGTGACATGGTTGTTGGTCGAAGCTAGGGTTGCCTGGGTTAGTGCCTGGTCATAGGTCGGTGCTGGTGGCACCCGGGTCTGAGGGCGTGGTTGCTCTTGACCTGCTGGCCCTGGCTGAGTCTTGTCAGTGGGGTCGGGTCCCTCCGGGGCTGGCCGCTCCTCTGCTGGTGGAAACTCAGTGTCAACTGTAGACGTGGGATGTCTAGCACAGTTGGCGTAAGACCGGGGGCAGCTTCGGAAAGTGTGGCTACTAGAGCTGCAGAGGTTGCACCTTGTTGGCTGGTCACAGTCTTTGGTGGTATGTTCAGTGCTTTGACAGTACCCGCAGAATGTGATGTTGCAGTCGGCAGCCAGATGTCGAGTGGAGCCACACTTCCTGCAGGTCTTTGGTTGCCCTGCATAGAAGATGTAGCCCCTGTTGGGCCCCAACTGGATGATAGAAGGCAGGTGTTGAAGCCCCCCCCCCTCTGAGTACATGAGAACTGTGACTGCTATGGGTTCCCTCTCTGAGAGTCAATGTTGGCCAGTCTGGGGTTGTTGACTTTCCTCTGCTCAAAGCGTTCAAGGCACTGTTCAAAGAGGAGAAATGTGGTGAAGATTACTTCAAAGGTCCTCTTTCCATGCAGAGCGAACACATAATCAAGTTGTTGGGGCAAGAAACCCAACTCTTTCTGGACCACCAGTCTGCTAAACTGCAGCCTGTCCATCTCCAGGCCATTCAGCAGTCCAAACCGGACAGCATTCCGTCTTGAAGTTGTGGGTACCACCATGGCGCAGGGTATGGTGTCCTACCAAGAACTTGCCATGCCCAGTGTCAGAAATTAGCAAGGGCCATGGGCCATTTGGCCCGCAGTTTATCCAAGAATGCCCCCAAAAGCCATGTTCCGGGGGCCAAAATTGCCCCCAAAATATTTTGTTAATTTCATACCCTGGCCATGCCCCTTACACCGCACGACCATGACAAAGTTCATACACTGACACAGGTGAGAAACCTTCTTGATAATGGTATCTCCCCTGTCAGGTAAGTATCTCTGGGATCTTTGTGATATTTCATTTTGGGGGGTTGTGGGAAAGGTTAAAATACTCCACTCTATTTTTATCCGACTTAGCTTAAATTCATCCCTCGTCAGGTCACGGTTCCCCTCTCTGCCACGTCTGGCTAGATGGAGCTAGACCTCAAACCACACTCTCTTTACCAGCCCGCTGGCTGTGGTTGGTGACAACGCTGCTGATGACCTGATGAGCAGTAAGTCTGAGGCTGAGATGGGGGGATGGTGCTCGCTCACATCTTGCCCGTTTTTGCGGAGGGTTTTGATCACTGATTTGAACACCCCGTTGCTGGATGTGAAAGAGGGACTTTTTAAGGTGTCGAATTTGGAGAAGTGACGGGATATCCCAGATCTGAGAGAGACATAGCTGGCGACAGAGTATGGTTTACCGGTAGAATTTTGTACTGATGGATAAAAGGACCTCAGTACCTGATTTAGGCGCTTGGCATCATAAATTTCAAGATCAGTTTCCATTTTTCTCTCCTCTAACCAGTCTTTTAGCACGTTGATGGCCCATGCTGTGTTTTTTTTTGCTGGGGACATGTCATTTTTTTAGCCAAACATCAAGCGTTTTGTCCTCTCCAAAAATGTAAGAAGTGATGTCCTGAAAATGCTGCGTTTTGCCACTCTGATCCTATTTGCCTGGTGTGGACTAATGTTAACTGATTTTGATGCTCCTCAGTCTAAGGCTGTTGCTATGGCGTCCCTAGCAACGGAGCAGCAGAGCAGCGGTGAATTTTGTTGATTGAACAATCAGAATCAAGTATTTAAGAGTGCCATGTTCTAAATGTTGAATAAACACTCGGTGCGTTCACATGCACGCAGTCGTCGAGCTAAGCTCATAGCTCTGCTAATCAGTCATGTTGGACCTCTCGTCCTGTCTGACTACACATGCAGAAGATGTTTTGCTCCTTTAGCTGTCGGAGCATGAATGTAGTTTCCTCGTCCGTCTAAAAGTGCTTCTTCTGCTTCTCGATCGCCACGGTGTTTGTTTTTCAGGGACTGCTACTACGTCATCTCTTTCTTCTTCCTCCAGGTGAAAGCCCGTGAAAGAAAAAGTGGTGCATGTGTAGAATGCCAAAGCCAATCATTGGAGTTTCTCAAGCTGCATGTAAACGTACTGAGTGAGTGTTGTTCACGCTCGAGACCAACAGGTGGCAGCAGCAGAACGTCAGTTGCCCATCAGCAGCAGGTCAAACAGAGAATCACAAAGTGTCTGTAATGTGAGCTGAATGTGAGGAGACAAATGTATTTTTCACTCTTTCCACTGATTTTTAAAAAATGCAGATCAAACAACATTTGATTGCAGTTTAATTTAGTTTTGTCTGGTGTGAACTCGCTCAGGTTTTTAGCTCATTTATTGGAAATTAATGGATAATCTGGTTATGTAGGGCAGCTTTTAATATTGATATACAGCATAACATGATGAGATATGTGCCGATTCTTGTCAAGTAAAATGTGAATAAAATTTGTCAGTCTCATTACAAAAGTGTTGTATATTAGTGTCCTGGGGCCGGTTGCACCAACTGGTCTTTACCAAGCCTGGTTGTAACTCCTAAGATGGTCTTTGTTAAGACCAGTCTTAAGGAGTGGACTTACGCCGGTTGCACGAACAGGGCTTACGCCTGGTCTTAGCTACGCTGGTTTTAGCTGTGCGCGTCCATGTGAATGCCCCCGGAATGCCCCACGCGGCCTGCCTAGAGGAGTCCGGTGACGTTAAATGACGCGCCGCTGAATCACCCCGTGTGCTTGACAGATGACAATTGACAGTTGACAGCCCCTCTCATCTGTGTTGACAGTTTATTTACAGTTTAAGATTTGAAGAAAACATGAAGGATCAACGAAAAACTTTACCAACACTGAAATTAGAAAATTAATCAAGCTGTACAGCCAGCAGAGAGACGTATCACAATTAAGAAAAACAGTCGGTATGGGCAGAGATAACGGGGCACATCAATACGTGTTCAGACTCTGGCTGCCTTCATACAGAGGCTGACATGAGGAAGAAGTGGAAAGATCTTCTCAGCAAGGCAAAAAATACATCTCCTCCAAAAAAAATCATCCAACTGGCGGGGGTCCTCCCCGAAAATCTCAATTTACAGTGACATCATTGTTGACGTATTTGGGGAGGATTCCCCTCCCTGGTGGGAAGGCTGGTGGTAGTGCTGCGTTGCAGCCCAACACAAACTGTAAATCTGATGACAGCTCTTCAATAAGTTCAAACTGATCTCTCCTACCGAAGTGAAACCTCTCAATCAGCTCCTCGTCATTATATAGGCTATGTCCAATTGCCTCTGTCCCTAATTACCCTTTCCCGTCTAAATGCCCGCTCGTATACAGATGGTGGATGAGACGTGCCATAAACAAGTTGCGCTCTCTGCGCTCTAGAGCGCATGAGAGCAGTTTGATAATGACCTTACGCCTGCTCTTGACTAGGCGTAAGATTTACGCCCGGTCTTAGTGAGAAGAAGGCTTACGCCCTGTTGGTGCAACCGGCGTAACTATAAGGTCGGACTTAGAATGCCAAGTTACGACTGACTTAGCTTAAGACCAGGCTTAAGACCAGTTGGTGCAACCGGCCCCTGTAGATTATCAGAGCCTTTATAGTGTGTGGTTTTGGTAATTGCTGTATAGTCAACACCATCAGTTATTATTGTATGGCTGTGAATGAGTGCCCTGTGTGTGCCTTGTGGATAATGGTATTTTCTCTTATCAGGTACCACTCCTAGTCACATCCTGCCTTTCTCTGCCACTGGTGTAATGAAATCATGGTCTTTGGAATGACAACTACTGGTTGCAGAAGGAATGGAGTTCTGTTTCAACTTCAGGATGACCTGGAAATGGATCACCTCTAGAGCATCATCCAGACAGAATTTAGCCCTCCTTAACTGGACTATGTGTTTTCCCTGCCTGGAAAGAAGATTTTTGAGGTAATCTTCACAATTTACAGCTTGTTTGAGCAATTCCTGGAGTGTTTTCACCAGAAAAAGGACAGTCCAAGACTCAGTAAAGTTCTTCTGATCCCACTTTCAGAGAGGGAACCAAAAATAGTGACTGTGTGATCATGTACTCTGAAAAGGTTGCAACTGAAGACATAGCCACATGGTTGTCTTTTCATTGTACCTTTTTACGAAGCATGGAAATGAGGGACGAGGATGGAATTAGAACTGGGGCCAGGTGTTTTTATGTGCGGCTGAGGAGAGAAGTTAACGCAGATTGACTTCACCACCTGCCTTCCACCATCCAGCTGGGACCAATTAGGGGCCATGTGTTTTATGCTGGGCAACCAAAGACCTGCAGGAAGTGTGGCTGTTCATCTCACCTTGTAGCCAACTGCAGTGCCACCCTCTGTAGAAACTGCAGAAGTACAGCCCACAACACAGACATGGTGACCGGCCTATGAAATGAAACCTCTACGGGCAGAGCCAGCCCTCCCTATAAGCGAATTAAGCGGCTGCTTAGGGCCCCGCGGCCACTAGGGGCCCCCCAGATGGATGCATGGTAAACTGAATTGACTGTCTCACACCTGCGCAGACCTGGCAACCCCCTTATTTACAATAAACTGCAACCTACTTGTTCATAGGGAGGAATGTGAGGATATTCATGTTTGCTTAATAAAAATCTGGCAACGATGACTATTGAGTCAACATCAATCGTCAACATGCATAACGTGACCTGTAGCAGGGTGGGGACCCTACGGACTGGGGGCAGGTGCCGTTCACTGAACGGAGCATGCGGAGTACTGCATACGAAGATGTTGAGGCGGGCATATCTCTCAGGAGCGGAGAGAGGAAGAAAAAAAAAGGTCGAAGAGGCAAATAAACAAGCTTGAGGCAAATAAACAAGCTCAAGGTAAAGTCAAGTAAAGCAACGTTTGTCACTTACCAGAATGGGTGATTATGTTAGTATGTGCCATACGTGTTTTTAGAGTGTCTGTTCAAAATTTACAGACCAGTTTGTTTGTTTGTTTGTTTGTTTGACTAATGAACTCAGAGTGTAGAGTTTCAAATGATTATGGTGAAACCTAACATTCAGCAAGGTTGTTATATCCTTCACTTTCAATATAATTCATGGAAAAATTAACAGCAGCGTTGTTTGGGATGCACAACACATCTGTGGCTCATATTTCTTGATAGTGTCTAATGATAAAGGATCAAAAACTACCTGCTCCATACTGTGAAGGTCAGAATATGAACAGTATGAAAGGTTTTTAAAAAATCATACTAAACTGAAGCTGTATTGGTAAATGATATTAGTTACCACTACATAAATATTCTTTTAGCATTATTTTGTGTTTACAGTCATTTCTATTGAAATAAATAAAGTAATTAATATATCACTTTTTCAGAAGGAGCAATATTCAAATGTTTTGGTGGTGGTGGAACCAGAGAGGATGAAAGCACTGGGAAGTGAAAATGTTTTAAAATTTCTGTTCACTTTGTTGTCATCTTGTTCGTGGATGTTACCTGGTGTAATTGCTTATGTTTTATCTACTCTTAATGTTATGCATGCAGCTGGAGATGACAATACTCCAACTCCTGGTTCATCCACAGAGGACACATCAACAGATGTTCCTGGTACATAAACTATATTTCCAACAGGAAATTAAAAATGTCTTTGTTTACAGCAATTTTAACTTATTTATGATTTTTAGATATAATAATTAAGATACTGATATAAAGTAAGAGAATCCAAATTTAAAAAAAAAATGTTAACGTTAAATCTTCTTGTTTTTTTCCTACCAGGCCCATCATCATCCCACACTGAAGCTGACTCATCTTCAGCCCCTGGGACTGGTTCCAGTGATGCATTTGGTAAGTTTCATGTTTGCTGCCAAATTGTGGATGTCTTTCTTGGAAAATTAAGTTGTGTACAAAAAACAACGTAATTACTAAAGCTTTTCCAAATGATTTTACTCCTCAGATCCAGGTAAAACTGCTGATCAAAGTCACCCAACATCTATTCTTCAGTGAGTGAGTGTAGTAGTAAACTACGGCCCATCATGTTAATAGAGGTAAAAATTTAATGCATAAGGTTTATTATTGCATGCGGTATCTGGTTTTGTGTATCCTTAACTGTCTGTTTTTGGCAAGGTAGGGCCCCCGGAGCTTATCCTGCTCAGGGCCCCCAGATGTCCAGGGCTGGCCCTGTCTGCAGGTCAGATACCCATACATTCAGGAGTTGCCCTGAGTCTTATGCAAACAGAGCCTGACAGTCAAACATATGTTTTGACCATCAGGAGCCTTCACCATCGGAGGAACCTCAAGCCCATCTGTAATCTACCAGTGAGGCAGACCAGCAGGGATCAACCCACCAAGACAACAACCCAGAGCAACCTGGAACAGCAGGCTTTCCAGCCCCACAGATCACCACCTAGATAGACCTAGACCGACCAACTCCAGGCCCCCAGGAGATACAGCATTCCCAGGAGGACCTCCCAGCTGGCCAACCTGGCCCAGTGTCATCCAAGGACTGTAGAGATCTCCTAGATTTTATGTTGGCAGACTTACCCTCCCCTGATGGCACTGTCAGCACCCTGCATCTGGTCAGTCAGGCTCCAGCTGGGGACACAGGTGTGCTTCCCTCCTCCCCTATGCCCTCAGATACCCCCCTGGCTGGTACACTATCTTGAAAGCGGCCCCAGGAGGCATCAGAGGACTCCTCCATATCAGGTCTGGATCCAGAGGTGTGGTCTGACCCCTTGTCCACCTCTTCCCCTTTTCTAGGCCACTCAAATGATTGGTGGCGTAAAAGAGGTGGAGGGGAACTGGACATCACAAAAGAAGAAGAAAAAGAAAAAAGACAGGTCTCCCCCGATGGTTTGAGGTTCTCTTTTTCTGTAGACTCTGGATCTCTCTTACCACGTAAAACCAATAATGTCACCCTTTAAGATTGTCACCATTAACACCAGAGGCCTAAATGACCCTGTAAAATGTCAGTCCGTTTTTCATTTTTCTACATAGAGGTGGAGGGGACATATTTCTTCTTCAGGAGTGTTCTATTGCCTTCAAAGAAAATTACAAACTGTATGAAAACAGATGGACACATGGACAGTCAGTGTGGTCAGAGGACAATAAAAATAGAGCTTAAGGGTTGGCAATCCTTTTCAACCTTTTCAGTTTCACATCCAGAGGGTTGAGAGGGTTATAGATGGAAGACTAATGTTGGTGGATATAGAAGGAGGAGGAACTAGATTCAGAGTTATAAATGTTTACTGCCCCACTGAGACTCAAGATCGTCAAGTGGTACTACACACCATTCAAACTTTGATTCACTGTGGGAAGGAAGTCATTATTGGAGATGACTTAAACTGCATTGTAGATATAGCAGGCAGAAGATCAACATCCTCTGTAAAACTTGATGCCAGTTCGTATACACTCCAAAACATTATTAAGGACTGTAAACTTGATGCCACCGCAGTTTATATTGACTGCTTTTGTGAGATGCCTGTTAACAACGAATTTGCTGGTAATGCCCCGATACAGCAACCCCACCCAAGCTATAAACCTCTTTGGGAACCCCATTTTTTGCAGTACCTGGAAAAGGTACTGGTGTAAACCCGATCAAAGGCTTTCTCAAAGTCTAAATATAGGACTACTAGCTGGATGTTTCTGTCTCTCGCATAACTGATGGCGTCCCAGATTAGTATGAGGCTGTTGGTGAACTTCCTCCCCGGGATGGCACAGGCTTGATCCGGGTGAATCAAGTCTTCTAAAAACAAAGTCATTTGTAATGATAAAAGTTTGCTAAAAAGTTTACAGTTAAGATTTAAAAGCGTGATAGGTCTCCAGTTCTTTAGGTCAGTCTTGTATTTGTCTTTGAGTAGAGTCACTATCCCCATTCTAAAACTGCCAGGAAGTCGGTCAGGTATTTCAAATTCCATAAAAACAGCGAGTAAGTCAGGTGCTAAAATGTCCCAAAAAGTCAGATAAAATTCCAAGGGAAGCGTATCTTGTCCTGGAGACTTCTCTGCTTTAAAACTCTTTTTTTTAACTCTAAAAGTGTAAAATCTTGGGTTAAAAGCACACTGTCCTCCACTCTGTGTTCAGTGAATTTTAAAACTTCAGTCATTTCCAAATAGTTCTTTATAAAATGGTTCTATGTTTGTTTTAATTTCTTCTGTTGTTTCCGCAGTGCACACATTTTCTGTTTTCTGTTTTAAAATGTTCACCCCTTTATTTACAATTTTCTGAAAAAGGTGCGCTTCTCCCCTTCTTTTATCTCCCTTTCCCTGCTTCTTACAATTACACCCTTGTTTTTCATTTCTGCTAAAACCGACATCTCTTTTTTAACTTTTATTTCTTCTTTAAAATCTATCCCTTGTTGGTTTAGGTTAAAATATCTCTGAAGTCGTTTTTGCAGTCCCAACATGAGTCTGTCGTCCCTCTTTTTTTTTCTCTCTCACCTGCCTGTCTAAAGAAAGTCGGGGTCCGTCCCTTCACCATTTCCCACCAGTGTGCACGTGTATCGTAAAAGTCTTGAAGGGTCTGCCACTCTCTGTACTGCTCCCTGTACTGTCTAACTCCCTATCTTCTAGAAGGGAGCAGTTGATTTTCCACAGACCACTTCCTGAAGTCACACCAGAAGGTAGTGATAGGGTGAAGGATAGCATTGCGTGTTCGGAAAAGAAAACAGGTGTTAATCTAGCATCGGCTGGTGGGCAATCACGGGATAAAATGTAATCTATGCAAGAGGCTCTGGTGCCATCAGACTGACCAGACTGCAAGTCTTCTAAAAGGTCATACCTGTCATTTTTATCATTAAAGCCATAAATATTTAAGATATTAAAATCCTTTCCCATACAAGTCAAGAGTGCTAAAAGTGCCCGGCCATTTCTCACCACAGTGCTGCCTTTCACTAAGCCGAGAGGATTTTTGATCAAAATGGCCACTCCATCATTTTAGCTTTCATTTGATCTGCTCCAGATTGATGTTCTTGGCCATAAATTCTCCCATTCTCTGTAGTGGTTTAAAATGGTAGGCCTCATTCTTGTATTAAAAACACATCTGACTTAAAAGCGTTAAGACAGGATAAAACAGTCTGAGCTCTAACTCTCGACTTTATGCTTCTCACATTGATAGTAGAGAAGGTGAGAGTCGTAAGTATGGTTAAAAATAACAAGTATGAGATTTTAAAAGACTAAGAGACACTTTAATGTTATAACAATATCTTCAAAAAGACATTTAGTCACATTTGTGTGAATGGAGCTCTTCCTTCACTCTAATGGGTGAAAGGTGACGGGATCGAACTCCATTTCCCTTTCGGACTCTTGGAGTTGGTCTCTGACGCAGGTTTGCGTTAAGTTTTGAGTCTTTAGGGGTTGATTGCAGAGCTATGGTTAAAAATTAGACCTCATTTGGAGAATCGGAAGGGAAGACTCTGGGTTCCTCCACAGATGAACTGTCTGAGTAGTAGCTTTTCCCTTCTTCTCTGAAACCACAGGTGAGTCAGAGGACAATTCTGATATAGGCCTCTTGGCCTGCTGGGCATTGGGGAGGGTAGCATCCTCACTATCAATTTTATGGTCTGTGCTAGCTCCGCCCTCTGCCTGCATCACCCCAACCTCTTCCACACTTTTCACTGGTGGGGCGATTGCAGGCCCCTCCTTTTCTCCCACTTCACCTGATCCCTGTTCTCCAATCACAGGATTTGGCGGGAGATTTGAATTTTACAGCCCAGCCTCTTCAAATAGCTCTGTAAACTCATCATTTTGTCTACCATTCTGTGCATTTTTTGGTTGCTTCACTGCTTTCATTTTGTTGGCAAAAGACATGGGGCAGTCTCTGAAGAGGTGGTTGGTTTCCCCACAGAGATTGTATTTTCCGCCATTGGTACATTCCTCAAAAGCGTGTCCATTTTCTCTACATTTACCACAAATGATTTGCTTGCACGCTTCTGCCAGGTGCCCATATTCACCACATTTGCGGCAGAGCTTAGGCAGGCCCTGGTAGTGAATGTAGCCCCTGTTGTTACCCAGAACTATCATTGGTGGCAGCTGTTTCACCACGACATAGACCTCTGCTTACTGCACTATTCTACATTGCACTAAATCACTGGATAGGTTTGGCATCTGGTACGGAGTCAGAAAGTACAAGGTCAAGATGCACAAAGACAGAACCAAACAAAATATTGAAATACCAAGTTCCATCTCTCTGGGACCGTACAACAGTCGCATCATCTACCCGAGACAATCATCCAGCTGCTTCACAAGGCCAAAGACTGTACAGCAGAAGGCTTGTGCAGCCTGTGCAGAGGAACAGGTCACACCTTTTTCGCCTGCTCAAACTGCTATACTAATAAAGCAAGAGCACCAAAGCAGCCAGGTCTATTGCCAACACTGCAGTGGCTGCCCGGCCTGTTGTCAGACGAGCAGCAGCGGACCCTCCAGCCAATCGCTGAGCAGCCCGACATTCCACTTGTCCAGCAGCAGCAGCAGCCCAGTAGTCAGCCGGCACACCGTCAGCAGCAGCCCCGCCCTCAGTCTACTGCTCAGCAGCAGCGCTCCAGAGAGTCCACCACCAAGCAGCGCAACTCTAAGAAAGCCCTTCAACATCAACATCAGCAGCCCTGCAGCCAGCCAGCAGACCAACCACAACAGCCCCGTCACCAGCACTTGGTCCTACAGCCTGACGGGCTTAAGGTCTGCACATTCCTGCTTGATGACAAGCCTACATCTTAGGACTGACATCAACTCTTACCATGAATTTTCTTAAAGATGCCACCTGGAATGCTCGTGGTATTCAGACGATGTCATTAAGAAAGGACAAAATTGAATATCTACTTAATACTGACTTTGACATCTTATGTACTCAAGAACTGAGACTGAATACGAACAATGATGTTGATGATGTTAGTAAATTGTGGCAAAAAGAGAAATGTGTAATATCTGTAGGTGAAAGTAAAGCTGATGGTGTTGGTATATTTTTCAGAAATCATGATGTTAACATAATTAGAAGAAGAGATATTATCTCAGGGAAGACTACTGATGCTGGATTGTTATTATCGGTGAAAAATATACTACTACTAACCTGTATACTGCGCCAGATGCTTGTAAGAAAGTCCAGTTATTTAAAAGACTTAGAGAATTGATATTGGTTGGATATAGAATTATTTTATGTGGAGATTTTAATACAGTAACGGATGAAAATGACAGGTGCAGCACAACAGCATTTAAACTGAGCCCAGAAGGTAAACTCTTAGAAATCTGTAATGAAGCTAAGTTGATAGATGTATGTAGAGCTGTTCATCCTTCTGGACTTTATTTTACAAGGTTTGACACTAAAACCAAAACTCGAATAGATAGAATTTATGTGTCTTCACATTTTAAAACTCATTATTCAACTGTTTTTAATGACTTCTCTGATCACTTCGTAGTGAAAACCTATCAGTCATGTGGAACCTCCACTAACAGAGGTTTCTGGAAACTAAATACTCAGTGTTTAAAACATACAGATTTATTAATAGAACTGAAACAACAATACAACTAAAAACTCTAACCAAATCTGATATAAATTATGGGAAATATTAAAACATAGAATAAAAGATTTCTTTAAATACAAATGTAGACAAATAAATGTAGTTAAAAATATAAATTATGATACATTAATGAAGAAATATATTAGTCTTAAACAGAAGAAGGAAAGATCTATTAAGGAAGACACTGTCAGATATTAAATTGCAACTAGATAAACATAACAATGACTTATTTAAATCACAAAGTACAGCTATTAAATCTATAAAAAATAATTTTGGTGATACTGTCCATGGTGAAAGGTAGAAAAGAGAAGTGATCAGAGACCTTTGTGCTGATGCATTTAAAAAAAATAGATATAGATGCTGACTGTGTTAATATTCTGTCAAAACATGTCCCTTTATACAGCTCGCTGACCTTCACTGATCTTATTGGTAATATCAGAAAAGATGACGTGGTGAATGCAGTCCAACAGTTAAACTCTGGTAAAAGTCCTGGTCCAGACAAGACTGTCCACTGAGTTTTAGCAGTTGTATATAGATGATGTAATTGACCTTCTTACTGTGGTGTTTAATGAAGGTTTAAACAGCGGCTGTATGGACTGCGGACTCATTTTATCAAGGTGTTTTATTGTTTGTTGTATAAAAAAGGTGATGACACTGACTTGGATAACTATAGACATAACTATTATGAATACAGATGATAAGATACTTGCTAAAATAATTATAAGTAGATTACACAATATGTTAGAAAAAAATATAGATAAAGAACAAACCCGTGCAAATAAAGGATGACTTATGTGGGATAGTCTGAGTATTCTTAGAGAAACTGTGTATAAACCTGACAAAGGATTTATTATTATAGGTCTGGATCAAAAGAAAGCTTTTGATTACATTTCCAGAGATCATCTCTGGGCTGTAATGAAAACTTATGGTTTCCCTGATGCCTTTATTCATGTAGTTAAATGTCTCTATGTGAAGTGAAGTGTCTGTGTAAATGTAAATGGTGTTTTAACTGAGCCCTTTGAGGTCGAGAGAGGGGTCAAACAGGGCTGCCCTCTTAGTGCTGCCTTATACATTTTGGCCATAAGCCATTTAATTAGAATAATCAACTCTGAGAGTTTAATCTCTGGTACATGTGGTGGCCATCTGCCCAAGTTTACAGCAATTGCCTACGCTGATGATGTCACTGTTATTATAAAAAGAAAAAGAAAAAAGAAATGGATGTGTTGACGAATCATTTAAATCTGTATGAACTAGCATCTGGTGCTAAGTTAAATCATATTAAAACAGGGAGTTTGGATTGGAGATGAGAGGAACAAACCTAACGTTAATGTTCAAGTTGATCAAGAAATAACAATTTGGGGTTTGACATTCTGTAGTAAAGATTGTAGTGAAAGAAACTGGGAGAAAAAACTGACTGAATTCAAAGAAGTAAAAAAGTATAATATAAAACTAGAGTCAACATCATCAAAACCATCCTGTCCAAACTCTTCTTTCTGGCTAACATCTTTCCTCCTTCGGATAAAATGATAATGAAATTAAACAAACAGTGTGCTAATTTAGTGTGGGGTACCACCAGAGAGGTAACTAAAAGAGAACTAATGTATAAAGGTAAGGAATATGGGGGGTTGGGGGCCGTAGACCTGGGCATTGCATTAATGGTTGCTTTTGTTAAAAATGTATCAGCTGCCTTCCTCAGAAATGCTCACTGGATAGGTAATAAATCTTTGTGGAGTAAAAGGAGAGGGAGAGCCAGATCTGGGTCGAATTATAAATTAATATATGCTGATTATCTAATAGAACACCAAAATTTGAATATTAATTGGTGTAGTTCATCCAGCAAACACATTTTTAATACAATTAATAATTTTAAATATGGGGGGGCTAATAAAATATAAATACATATCTGATAATTATAGCAATGAAGTAATAAATATATTAAAAAATAAAACCATTCCAGAGAGCATCAGAGACCTCAGATGGCTGATGTCAGTGGGCAGACTCCCAGTGAGAGCAGTTGTATCATGGAGTTGTTATATCACCACCAAAGAATGTCCAATGATCAACTGTTCCGAGCCTGAAACCCAAGAACACCTGTTAATAAACTGTTATAGAGCACAAGAGATGTGTAGCATTTTAAAAGGTCTGGGCATGAATTTCAATTTGTGTTATAAATTTGTTATGTATGGACTCTTTGTGATCAAAGAGTCCATACATAACAGATTGTATAACAGATGCCCCCAAATCACAAAGAACTGTTTCAAATAATCGGCAGTGTTGTATGTGCCAAGCTATGGAAAACAAGATGTGCCATGATTATACATCAGACCGTGATAGACAGCGACCTGGTCGTTAAGCACATACTCACAGACCTCTGGAGGAGGAAAACAATGGACAGATCTCAGCGCCTCCTCTGGCACATTTTGGATATGTGACACTGACTGAAGGACATTTCTCATTTTCTCTCATTATGTGTCTCTCATTTTGGTTTGTATTGTTGTCTTATATCTAATTTATATGTTGGTAATTCTGATGTTTGTACTTGTAATTGAAAGTTAATAAAGTTTATTTAAAAAAAAGAAAAGAAATAAGTCTGACCCCACTGGGTGCTAGCAGCCTGAATCAAACTGCAAATTACAACAGGACTGAAAAGATCAACTCTTCTTCTCTGAATTTGCAGGGTTAATGAAATCCAAGACCCTACTTATTTGTATAAAGTGGACATAGAAAACTTTGAGGTGAGACTGTTTACCTTTAATGGTACAGATTGGGTCAAAGGTGGTTTGATATTCTTGTCATATTCAGTGCATTTGTGTCTTCATTTGCCCAGCAGTTTAATTAAGTCCCATGTTATTTCTCCAGGGCATGAAAATCTTCCTCCTGATTGTAGTTGCCCTCTATGTCCTCTACCTGATCTTCTTGGTTGTCAGAGCTTGTTCTGAACTCAAGAATATGCCTTACTCAGGTATCACAAAATACCAAACCTCTTCATTTGATTTAAGTCTGTTTCTTTAACCATGATAACGTAACAAGAGCAGCTTTGTAATTGAACTTGTTTAAGAGTTTAATTTATTTCACTGGTAAGTGACGATGTTTGATAGTGTATTATCTGACTACATGGATGAATGGATTTTGAGAAATGATTTTACACAACTTAATGTAAATGGACTACTGATTTGTCACATTCTTTCTCCCTGCACATACAGTAATTATACCATTGGCCAAATATATTTTGACTTATGTAGAGCGTATTATTTTAAGTAGTTGTTTTTTTTTCCTCACATAACTTTCCATACCTTGCCTACAATGTGAGATCTGCTGCCTTTTCCTTTGTCTTATAAACCTGGAGTTATGGACAAAAACAGCCAAACAAATGTGTTTCCATTCCTTACAAATAATATCCTAACGTATTCTAATCAAGATGGTGCCTTGTCTTTACATTTCTTATTACTGGGCTGCGGTCTCAAATTTGTAAATGCTTTGAGATTAATGTACATTTTTGATTCTTTCATTTGTAAATGCTTTGAGATTAATGTACATTTTTGATTCTTTCAGAGTGAATGTAGTTCCCGATGGTTTACGGTGGTTATATGAGGTTGTTGTGGGTCCTGATATGTTGGAAGTTCTTAGTAATTTGTATTACTTAATGAGATAAAAGCTGTACATGTAGCACTCTTGTCATGTCTCATGTAAATAAAGCAAAGTATATCCAGGATAGTATGTTTTTATTTAATAGCACTTAGTATAAAAGCAGAAAAGTGTATTAACATACAGTCAATGTGACCAAATACAACACTCAGGTTCTCAATAACACACAAAATCCAATACATTTCAAACATTCTAGGTACACTGTAGTTGGTTCAGATGGCCAGCCCAAAAACACTGACGATACAGTACATGGACTTGTTCTCCCATCTCACAGAACAGCTTCCTGTTGGGTGTAATACACGATACATTTAGTGACAGTGGCACTTCTTTATTTAACATTTAAAGTCATTGACCACCAGTGTCTGAAAGCTGAGGAATCAAAAGCACACTGATAGTTGCTGACAGTCTAATATTGTACATACACAACATTACTACTTTACCATCAGTGGAGTTATCCCAGAAGCATGTGCTGGCTGTTTGCAGACCTGCCCCATTTTTCTGCATGATGATACAGGTTACTGTAGAAAAACACAAACTATCTGTTAATACCATCTTCAGAACCTAGGAACCATCAGAATATTATTGTTACACTGCAGCAGGGCACATACCAATATATTTAAAAGGCTTCCCCAGCTTGCTGAGATGACTGAGGCACTGCTCCACCACACTGGTGGTCCACTGGTTCACTCTGCTGTGCTGGTAGGCATTTCCTCCTATAGTTGCTTCTACTGCCTACACAGACAGTTTCAGGAAAGTGGTGTTAAGAGCTGATCATCACACAGAGTGCAACACCTTTTAATAACCTTAGAATGATATGAAATCCACATCATACAATACAACTTAATCAGCTAAATATTGCACAAAAATTGTACTGTATAGGTGTTACAATAAATCTTCTGTATTCTAGGGACGTTATAGATATGAACGTTGCCTAGCAACCATTGGTGTCCTTAGCAACAAACGGGTCGCTAAACACTAAGCTCCAAGCTAGCGGTAGCAATTAGTCGATTCAATCTTAAATTTAAGTAAACTCTGGGGATAAAGAGACAGGCATCATGTCATTTTGCTCACCTCTTTTATAATTTTGCTCACTTCATCGACGACGAATGCAGTCTGTTTGGTGAAAGATAAAAAACAGTTTAGTTTAAGCTAGCCAGCCGACATGTCTGTTCGTCTTTAAACGTACTTTCTGGCCAAACGATTACGTGTCAGGTACAAAGTAAACCGTAGAAACAAGATATCGTTTTGTGGTTATATCTGAGCGTTGTTTCTAAGTGATACAAATACACGCAATAACTAGTTTAAAGCATAAAACCCACCTCCTCTTCTGTCTGATACTCGTCCATTACTTCTGCCTCCGATGTGAACCAAGAAGACTTCCGGTTAAAATTCTTCAGAATAAAAGAACCAACTGAAATCCTATGGCAACTTTTAACATAGACTATAAAAATAATGTACGTGGCGACTTTTAATCGTGTCGACATCGACGTTTAAGCAAAAAACAAACACAAAACTGTTATGTACGGTAACTGCACAGACAGTTATTGCACTGCTGCAGTCACTTCAAACAAACAAACAAACAAACAAACAAACAAACAAAGAAGCAAACAAACAAACAAACAAACACCAAGTTGGATTAAAATGTATTTGAATTGCCATAAATGTTCAGTGTCTTATTTTTTAGCAAATGTATCACGGAAAACCTTTACACGTAAACACCGCCCCCTGTTGGTCACTTGTATACAACATTGTTGTGTAACGTTTATCGTTAGGTGTTGTGCAGAAGTCTGATTCCTCGCCAAAATGTGTCCCTCCCCCCACCCTCCACCTTGACCTGCCCAAACCTCGGCCCTAACCTGAACCACCCAATGGGGGAGGGAGCGGTACGCAGTGACAGGCAGAGAACACTATTGGACGAGGGGGACATTTCAAGTTGAACATCAGCTGTCGTCGACAGGTAATCACGTCTTTTCGCAGTCGAGGACCATTTCAGGTAAGTTAATGCCTAAACCAAAGCTGTTTTTGGACGGCGCCTTCTAATATTATTCTTTTTAGTCTTTTGGCTTAACATGTTTTGTTGTGAAATGTTATGAAATAACGGTTTGCCGTTGGTTAGTCGCATCATTTTATGGACTGAAGGCGCTAACGGTTAGGCTAGGCCTGCTAATGCTGTAATTGCAAATGGCACCGTTAGTTGTAGGTGCGAGATGTGTTTGTGGCAATGGTGACTGTTACTCTGAGACTAACATATGACTTTAAATTAGTTTTAACTTAACCTTAAGCATTAACGTTAATGTCAGTTAGTGTTGGTTAAAGTTGCTTGTTAACTGAATGTTACCCTTGAAGGGAGGGTCGCGTTACGCAGTTTTATTTCAGTGACCGTGGACCTACGTTAATTCAGGTAACTCATCTCTAACTAACGTTGGTTGACTATTATTCGATGAAAGCATGTAATTTTAGGCCCATTACCCTTTACCTTACGTTATAGTTCCTAAATTAAGCTAAATATGGAGTGTCCAGTTTCAGGAATAACGTTACAGTAAGTTACAATAATTGTTGCTGCGTGTGGGGGGGGTGTTTAACGTTAGCGGCCTTGTTGAAGTTCGCTGAAACAGTCAAAGTCAGTTGTAATTTGCGTAGTTTTGCATTACATGTCTACTGTTGCTATCAAATAGTTGTAAACCAAATTACATTTAAACAGCTGTCTTAAAAAGTCAACTTTTTCCGGTAACTTAAACGGTTTGCAAATTGTTTCAAGTAAAGACTTTACATGTTGCCAGTACAACTTTTATTCTGAAAACTGAAACACCGGAAGTTGAAACAGTTCTGCTGCCAGTTTGATGCCTCATTGTCTCGTTGGTGTCCAAATATCGATGGTGTACGCCTGTGATGTTTTGCTGGATCGTATACAGACCCTTTCCAAAAAATTAGAATATCATGGAAAAGTTGTTTCATTTCCATAATTCCATTCAAAGAGTTAAACTTTCATAGATTATAGATTAAGGGCCCACAATTTAAACGATTTCAAGTATTTATTTGTTTATTTTTACATAATTTGGGCTTTCAGCTCATAAAACCCACGAAAACAGGAATTCAAAAAATTAGAATACTGTGAAGAAATCACCATTTACTTCTCAGTTTTTGCAGAAAAAAAAGAAAGAAATTAGGATCACATCAAATCAATCAAAATATGGTACTTTCAAAACGATATGTCAATCTTCAATACTTGGTTGGG
>NC_065517.1:26012103-26229154 GCF_006386435.1 Epinephelus moara | reverse complement strand
TTAAACTCTGGTAAAAGTCCTGGTCCAGACAAGACTGTCCACTGAGTTTTAGCAGTTGTATATAGATGATGTAATTGACCTTCTTACTGTGGTGTTTAATGAAGGTTTAAACAGCGGCTGTATGGACTGCGGACTCATTTTATCAAGGTGTTTTATTGTTTGTTGTATAAAAAAGATGCTGCAGCTGCGGCGACGAGGATCGGTGTGAGCGACGGCTGAGCGGGGAGTGAGAAATGATCCAGCCTCTGCTTCAGTTTCCTGGTCCCTGCCAAAGATGGTGTGACCAGATACTGCACTTGTGGTTGAGCAGTTTGGGGTCTCTCATCTGGCAGCTCTGCTGCTGGGGGTTGACTAGTGCTGGCAACACTCTGGTGACGGCGGAGGACTGACAAACCTTGATCAGTGACATTTTTGGCTGACAAGGCTTCCTATCTCCTGATGAACTCAGCAACACACTTCGAGTTCACCTTCAGGATAGGAATCCCGAGTTTGCTGAGCTCCGGGTCGTCGACTGTCACCCTCTGCTGCACGCGCTGGTACATTTTGGTGATCCGATGCTTTTGTGGCGAGCCTCGATCCTTTCCACCACAGTCGGGATGAAGCCACAGCTGCTTTATGATGCAGTACATCAGGCTTCCTTGAGTCCAGCAGGTGGGTGGCCGAGTAACGCTTGCTGAACTTCAGCTTTTGCACCAGCGATGACTCACCCGGATCACCTTTACTGCGGCCGAACAGAGCGTTACCCCAGCATGCTGAGTACAGGCTGTCGAACTGCTGGATGCTGCGATCGTGGAGATCGAGCTTGTTCCAGCAGCCGATGACTCTCTGTCTCGTGGCTTCATCGAGCGCAAGCTTTCCCTCCTCCAAGGCAATCTCGACTAGCACAGCGCTCAGCTCCTCCACGTGCTGGTACCCGCGTAGATGACTTGGACCGCACACATCCTCCACACAGGGATCAAGCTCAGGAGCCACAACCTGATCGGTGAGATGCAGACCCTTTTTCAGCGGAGTCAGATTGTCGTTCTCACTGTCAGAGTTGTAGCCCACATCATTCTCCAGGGATCCCTCTGTGTCTGCATACACCTCATCAGCAACCACCTCAGCAGCAACCACCTCATCATCTTCATCCTNCCCACATCATTCTCCAGGGATCCCTCTGTGTCTGCATACACCTCATCAGCAACCACCTCAGCAGCAACCACCTCATCATCTTCATCCTCTGCTGCTTGAAGGGTCTCTCTGGTCTGAGCGTAATGGTCCGGAGCGCTGAACGGTTCTGACGACTGAGAGAACAGATACTCCAAACCAATTCGCTCGTCCCCAGCAGGCACAGGAGGCCGGTAGTTTGCCTCCTCAACCTCGCCAAACAAGTCCTGGCACCTCTGGTTGAGGCGGTCTATCAGAGGAGACACGTACACCATGTGCTTCCTCCCTTTCTGGCCTTTGACGGCGGCTGACTCCCTGTCGGAGTTCCAGCGTGCAATTCCACTGAGGAGATACACCTGGAAGGGGACTGCGGCACAGTGGGGCCCCAGTATCATGCTGGGCAGGAAGGAGTGGAATCCCTCCAGGCTGTTGCTTCCTCTCACTGTGCTGTAATGTGGCAGGCGCACACCATTACGGGTGATGTGCTTGGTGATGGTGTACATGTCTATCCCTGGTGGATCCTGAAGACACTCCAGGTGTTTCTGCTGGTTCTCCCAGACACGGTCGATGGCTGCTGCATCCTTGAACAGGTGGACCTGGTTCTCATCCATCCCAGCCGGTCCCTTCAGGATGTCGATGGCATTCTGCACACGTGCAAATGTCTCCAGGGCTCCAACAGTGATCCTCCTGACATAATGCTTCAGATCATTTTTGCTGACATGCATTTCAATGATCTGAACATCAGAGAGGGAATCATACTTGGAGTGGTGACCTGCACGTATAGCCTGGATGAGCAGCGCCATGTCGTCCTTATTATATGAGAACACCGCAGCAGAGAGCGCAGACTTGAAGAGAGCATACTTGGGGTGGTGATCTGTTCTGACAGCTGCATCAAATCTGTGAATCCAGTGGAAGATGTCAAGCCGCACCATCATGCCACTGTCGGCCCACTCACTGAACAGCTGCTCCAGGTGTGACACACCATGTATTTTTTGTATTTTCTTTGCCTCAGTGTAAGTCTTCTTAGAAAGCTCCCTCATTCCTGTTACAGTGCACACTGTAACAGGAATGAGGGAGCTTTCTGTTGTATTATGTCTCATTATTAAGGCTGGTAGATGGAAATGATCTCTTAGCTACATCTGACAGAGAATTCATGTTTCTATACACTGAAACAAAAAGACAACTCAAATCTGATTTACTTGTGATCCCACCAGGTTTGTTGAGCTGGCTGAGGAGGGTGGTGTAGAGGTCTTTCCTGTGCAGGTACTCCTCACAGTGGCTCTCCTGGACCTGCCTCCATACTTTGGCCATGGTGTTGCCCTGAGTGCGATCCCTCATCAGGCGGATCACCTGCTTGTCCACGCCGCGTCTGAAATTACAGCACAATCATTAAGAATGACATGTTCTAATACAATCTTGTAGAATTCAATTTACAGTAAAATAACTCAGAGACTCACCTGAGTGTTAAAACAGCGGGGAACACGGCTCTGTGAGCTGGACTCAGCTGGTTTAAAATGCCTGCATCCCACGCCAGGAAGCGGCCAATGGAATGGTCCTTTGACTCCTGGGCAGCTTTCCTGCAAGCATTACAGGCCAGGACCTCAGTCAGCATTGAGTACCAGCCGGACATGTGGCAGATCCGCCTGACAGTCTTTGAGTAGCCACAGCGGTACAGAAAAGTGTCCTTCTTGGCACGCGCTGGGCACTCAGACCTGGGACAGCGAAGGCTGTATCCCCACACACCGACTGGTCTCCAAAAAAACACCCGGCTGTGAAAAAAAGAGTCTGCAGAGGGCACTCCTCCTCCCACCACCACTCCAGGAAATTCAGGTGGATGAAACCACATTCGGTCACTTTTGAGTACTTTCCTTTTCCTGATTTTCCTGTGCTTGTCCTCAAATGACATCTGGTGTTGAAAGAGCCCTCTCTTAGCATCCTCTTTCAGCCACCTGATGTCTGCCTTGGGGAGCCCATGAGGACCGGACTCCCACATTTTGTGCCACCCCTCGTATGTCACCTGGTTAAATAACAAAGACACGACCTTCATTTAGTAACCAGTAAGTGCTCTGACTGTAAAGCTGTTTCTCCATTAAGCTGCATGTATTACCTCACTTGGAGTAGCAGCTACTGCTGCCTCAGTCACATCAGACGTCGTCCCTTTTTCACCAGCGGGAGCTGACGAAGGACCCTTTAAAGACATCAGTGTATTTAGTATAAAACCTAAATATTGACATGATCAGTGTAATCTATGAACTATGGGCTTACAGGTGACGGTGGAATGGCTCCTGTCTGTGACGGCTGTGGAGGGTGTAGTTGGGAGGCAAAATCTGGAGGGGTCAGGTCAGTGTCCCCTGAAAGGAAATCAGGACAAAAGCTTATGCAGCCATGAGGACAAAAATCTGTGTCAAAGCAGCAAAAAGACCGAACTGTAGAACCATCCTCAGTGTTATTCTGTAGCTGGTTATATTAGATACAGATTCTGCAATAATGAGGTTCGTGCAGTTATATTAATCCAAGGACATAAACTGATATACCTTGACTTTCAAAAGTGTCGAGTGCCTCTGCCAGCAGAGCATCATCTGCCTGTTCGTCATCACCTCTAGACCCTGAGGTGCTGGAAGTGGCAGTTGCTGCTGGAGGGGCCACTTTTTGGGAAGATTTCTGTAAAGTGCAGTTTGAGAACAGGCTTGAGGTTTGTCATATGAACTGCACCCTGCTTTTTACTTAAGGAGCTTTGACCTACCTCTTGTTCTTTGTTTAAAATGTAGTGCCGGAAGCGCTTCAGCGACTTGGAAGAGATGTCATCCTCCTTCATCACGAGCCACTGTCTGACTGAGCAGAAAGCCTCCTGAGACATCTTTCGCTCGTGGTCACTTCCGGCTTGAGGATCCGCCTGGAGGCACTTGTGAAGGCTGTAACACCGCCACATCTCCTGGAACGTGAACGACCTGAAGCGGCCCTGACCATAAATGGCCCTGTCCACGTTTACCTCCAGGTGGCAGGAGACTGAAGGGAACAACTCCACGTACCGGTGCAGGTAATCCTTCACCCACTCGGCCTGAATTGCACCTTTCCTGTCTGGGTGGCGGCTCTCCTTAATGTGGCGATCGAGAATACTAAAATAGAGAATATGTTATTGAATTTAAGAAAAACAACTCATACAATGTGTGATTCTGTTTAGTAATGAATACTCACAATTTGAGATATCCAATGTCATTTTCAATCAGCCACTTGAAACTTTTGCCATCGTACTTTCCGAATGTGATAATGAGCTGACCCAGATACTGCTTCTCCGTAGGATTGTCAGTTATCAGGAGGCACTTCTTTTTAGCTGAAGAGTTACACATTGGAAAGGTTATTACAAATATTAAACACGTAAGTTATTTATAAGTGCAGTAGCTTGGCATGCCTGCAGCACTGTGCAGGATGGGTCAGGTGCAAACACATATACATGGATCATATGTTAGTTGTGCTTCTGTGACACTTATGCAGAGATATTACCTTCCTCACAAGCTGTCTTTGGATCCCTCAGTCTGCTGTCATCATATATTATGGAGGGTTTGGACGACTGGCATAGTTTGGCCTCCTTCGTGGCTTTCAGAACACATTGTTGCCTATCTTGTGGTACACTTGTGTCCAGAATACACAAGACAGGCAATAACGGATCTGTTCCAGGTCTCTTAGCTGAAAAACATTTGAACTGTTAAAGTGATTTGGGACTTCACCCATGATAAAAGTACTAAAGCTGTAAGTTTGTAGGTTCAACAAACCACATGTGTGAAAGGGTCTTTTAGTGACAATGTAATGACACAAACAAACTATTAAATCACACTGGAAACAAACTGTAAAATACTAGATTTAGTGTGAAGGACACAGGAGGTGATGAAGAAATATCCCAGCCTTCACTCTTGACTCACCTGCTGAATGAGAAGCTGCCTTGAACTCAATTTTCTTTTACTTCACTCTGTATCTGTAGAAGAAAATGTGAGGCCAGTTAAAATGGGCTTACTTAAATGTGCCAGGTTTGTCATACTACTCATACTTTCTCTTTATTTGAACTCTCTTCCCATGTACTGAAATGACAGCTATTAAGTGCAGTTATAGGCTATATATATATACATATATATATGTATATATGTATGTATATATATATATATATGTATATGTATATATGTATGTATATATATATGTATGTATATATATATATATATATATGACTTTACCCAATTTAAATGAGCTATCCTAAAGAATAACAATCATCAACAGTTAAACAATACACTTTTATCCGCTAGAATGAATGAATTGTCACGATCATCTCTGAATGAATGAATGAATGAATGAATGGACACACGCCAAGGCTACACGACAACAGGACGTGACTTGTATATTTTCTTCTTTTATGTATGATATATGTTTTGTTTTTTTTAAAAATCGCTGGCACTTGCCCCTCTTGACAGGCTGCAAACCCCCCCACCCCCCGTCAAAGCAAGTGCAGGTATCCCCACCCCCCACGACAGACTTTACCCGACTTAAATGAGCTATACTACAGAATAACAATCATCAACAGTTAAACAATACACTTTCATCTGCTAGAATGAATGAATAATCACGATCATTTCTGAATGAATGAATGAATGAATGAATGAATGACGGGTCAAACGTGGATAAGAAAGGGCTCCGATCCGATGACGATCCGCTAACTCTTACCTGGTTTTTGTCTTTCGGAAAAAAGTCCTGATAGACGCTCGTAATTTGGCTGTCTCCTATTTTCTAAAACCGTTGACTGCCAAGTGTCAATCACCGCAAGGGGGCGGGGAGGCGTGCGAACTGTAGACTTGTGACCACTGGAGCGCGACGAAGCGCCGGCAACTGTAGACTCCGGGCCAATGGGATGCGGCGGTTGTCTACAGTCTACAGTGGGCTTTGCACGGCGGCGGGGCCGACTTCTGTGAATTGCCCAAATGTGGGAATCTCGACTGCATAATTTCTGGTAGTGGGGGACTGCGTTCGCGCTCTCCCCTGATAACGGTGTACAATGAAAAGAACAAAGAAAGGGAAGGCACTATGGAACACACGTGTAAGATAAATCGGCAGTGTAGATGGACATTTTTTTTGACGCAGTCTATTATGATGCTGTTTAACTAAGCATATAACGATGAGAGTGAGTGTCGTTGTGTTGTATTTCAGCTAACGGCCTGGTGCTTACAACCTAATTACAACCGAATCACAGCCGTGCTGATATGCAGTACAACAGCACGATCTCGAGTGTCATTTTGCTTTCATACAACACTTTTACAAGCGCATTTATCAACTGTAAAAAGCGGCAACAGATTTATGTGGCTCCGCCAATACAAATAGACTGTACTGTTGCCAAACAACACAAACACATTTCTGCACACTAGCTTGTTACGTTGTGTTAACTCGCCCACACTTTACCACAGGGCAGCTGCTGTATATCGTGTAGGTAACATTTGTGTTTTTACATTTATTTTGAACCAGTGAAATACGTCTGTTGACCGTCGCTTCGGATGAATACGTTTGATGCTGATGAGTTGCAACAGTTTAGTCAGCACATTGCGTCGTCTTCCGATGTTAAATGAGCAAACCTGGATATTTGCAGTGAAGTGTTCAGGCTTCTTTCCATCCCTTCGTCATTTTCTGACCATTCAAAGTTTAACTCAAATGTTATTTGTGGTTAAATGTTCAATTTTGCGGTGCAAAGTTTGTTATGACGACCCTTTATGTTGGCTAATAAACGGTTAAATAATTAACGGCTTAGAACACCTGTAAGACGGAGTGATACATGCGTAGTTAAAAGTCCCAGCGCTGTTATAATATATATCAGCTGTAGACTGTATAAGCAAGATATCAGCACACATAAGATGACTCTTGTCTAGTAAAATTGCTTGAATAGAGTGTTGTGTAAATATTAATAAAAGTTGATTTCATACCATGTCACGTCATAAATAGTAAAAATCATGTAAAGATTGCTATGGTAACTTTAGTACATACCTGAAACGTAGGCCTATATGTATGTGTAAGTAATGTTTTTGTGTGGCTTTGATGGTCTCAGTGTATTGTAGCCTGGAACTGATGTTTCATTGGTCAATGAGAATAACTGTGGTGAATCACTTCTTTACTGCTGAGCCATTCAAATTATCACTACCTGGCAGTTTGGCTAAAGTTAAGTGTAATATCTGTTATCATCAATTTAATATATTAAATAGTGGTTGTTTTTTTCCCACATTTTTTGCCACATGGTTGTCTTTTCATTGTACCTTTTTTACGAAGCATGGAAATGAGGGGAAAAAGGTACGAAGATGGAATTAGAACTGGGGCCAGGCGTTTTTATGTGCGGCTGAGGAGAGAAGTTAACGCTGATTGACTTCACCACCTGCCTTCCACCATCCAGCTGGGACCAATTAGGGGCCATGTATTTTTATGCTGGGCAACCAACGACATGCAGGAAGTGTGGCTGTTCATCTCACCTTGTAGCCAGCTGCAGCGCCACCTCCTGCAGGAACTGCAAAAGTACAGCCCACAATACCAAAGACTGTGACTGGCCATTGAAATATAATCTCTGTGGGTCAGACACCCATACATTCAGGAGTTGCCCTGAGTCCTACGCAAACAAAACGAGACAGTCAAATGTAGGGTTTGACCATCAGGAGCCTTCACCATCAGAGGTACCTCAAGCCCATCAAGAATCTACCAGCGAGGCAGACCAGCAGGGTTCAACCCATCAAGACGACATCCCAGAGCAACCTGGAACAGCAGGCTTTACAGCCCCACAGATCACCACCCAGAAACACCTAGACCAGCAACTCCAGGCCCCCAGGAGATACAGCATTCCCAGGAGGACCTCCCAGCTGACCAACCTTTGCTGACTTGTCCCAACAGTGGCCCAGTGTCATCTAAGGACTGTGGAGATCTCCTAGATTTACCATACCATTTTTCTTCTTCAGGAGTGTTCTTTTGTTTTCAAAGAAAATTGCAAACTGTATGAAAACAGATGGACATAAGGGCAGTCAGTGTGGAGAGGGGGAAAAGAAACAGAGCCTCAGGGTTGGCAATCTTTTTCAACAACCAACAATTTCACATCCAGAGGGTTGAGAGGGTTATAGATGGGAGAGTAATGTTGGTGGATATAGAGGGACAAGGAGCTAGATTTAGAGTTATAAATGTTTACTGCCCCACTGAGACTCAAGATCGTCAGGTGGTACTACAGACCATTCAAACTTTGATTCACTGTGGGAGGGAAGTCATTACTGGGGGTGACTATAACTTGTAGATATAGCAGGCAGAAGATCAACATCCTCTGTAAAACTAGATGCCAGTTCTTATACACTTCGAAACATTATCAAGGACTGTAAACACTGTGAACCACTTAACTGTTCAATAGAGCTAGTCCCCTTCTCATCCCACCACAAACTGGATTGCTCAGTAGAAATCCATGGCTCAATTAGGTCTGGTACAGGCACTTGGAACCTCTTGAAAAACTCTTTAAACACGTGCAACAATGGATCTTTAAACTGGTCCCAACAAGTGCTGCAATACCCTTTGGGCAGGCCATCAAGGCCAGGAGATTTATTACTCTGCATGGCCTTGGTTATCTCATCAGTTGTCAAGTCTCTCCCCGGGAGGTCTCTGTCTGTATTATGAAGTTTTGTCGTTACATAGGACAAAAGAGAGAGATAAACTAAGAAATGCAATGCACATTTCTTGTCATTGAGGAAAAAGGAGGGTAATACAGTGGTTGAAGAAAGACAGTGGTGATTCATGTGAGGATAGGAAGGAGATAGTGGGGATGGCTGGGCAGTATTGTGACAAGCTTTTCAAGTGGAAGACACAGATATTGAAAAGGGGGGAAAAAAAATCAGTACCAGGCAACATTCTTTAGAGACAGTATCCTTTCATGTGACTGTTTCAGGCAAATAATTAAGTGTTTTTCCTTCAGAAATACTGTATTTTCCTGGCAGTGTGAAGTTCTTTGAAATTATGTTTACATCATCATCATGTATGTAGAACGTACAGTACAAAATGATTGGTGAAATGATCTTTTATAATGTGAAGGGAAAAAATAATGTGAAGGGAAAAAAACAATTTAATGTTTTCTTGGTGTGTAATCAAATCATGAATTGGAACTCATGATGTCAACATTTCTAAAATTCAGTCCTAAACCCGGTTGTTTTGGGGTTAAATGTGGAAAGGCCATTATTGTTTGCCAAATTAATTGATGGATTACACCCAACTCTGAAGCTCTATGCATGTTTGTCTCATCAAAGCTCTTTATTTTGGTTCTCTGATCATCTATGCTTTCATCAGCCCTCCATTAAAAAAAAAACATATGCAGATGTAAAAATGGCAACTCAAGCCAGCACTTTAAACCAACCCACAAACAATTCAATATACTCAACTTTCACAATGGACAGAATTAATGGATTGCAAGAACTAAAAAAAAAAAAAATTACTTATTTTTTTATTTACATTATTTTAGCAAAAAATGAGCAACTGCTCCATTACAGTCTACAGTCAAAACATTGCAAACCATGTTTGTTTAAAGACAAACTCTTAAACTAACCTAAGTCCCAGGGAAAAAAGTTCATTGAAATAGCTGAGTGTTATTTCTGTGTGATAGGGAATGAATTTTGGTCCATTAACTCGCCAACTCTCTCTTGCAGGGTTTGAACCACCTCTGCCAGGATAAAGACGTGTGTGTCGTCAAGGTCCTTGAGGATGAACTTCTTTCCTAGGGCCATTTTTTCGTCCAGGTAGAGGAGGAACTGTTTCATGGCAGGATCACTGGTTCAGAGAGCAGAGGGGAGCAAGGGGAAACATCTTAAGTCATTACATCATACCCACATGTGAGTTATAACGGAATTAGGTTATACATATATAATACTTATGTATTTGTCTCAAAGTTTTCCTTACCATTCAACAAGGACACCTTTGTGTACGTTGACCATATTGACAGTTGTAGAGAAGTCAGCAGTCGGTGCCAATTAAAATGCTCAAACCTGCAGTAACAAGATGTGTTACTTTACTTTCCTAATCGGTAACATGAAGCTAACGCAGCTAAAGGTTAACTCAGGACAGTAAATAAATAAAAAAAAACAAAGTTTGAGAAGTGAGAAGAAAATGTTAGAAGTTGAAGAGTTTGTTTCGGTCTCAGTTAACGTTACTTCAGAGAAAACAAAAACAGTTGGGCTAAGCAACGCTAACACAACTGCTAACGTTAGCATTTTATTTGAGCCTTGTTAGCTTGTTAGCGATATCATTAGTTCGAAAGTACGTAACTCTGGAGATAATCTGCGAAGTACTGCCATTTTAAAATATTAACACGCCGCCAATTCATATTTTCATACCAAGCTATAGTCAAGCGAAGGAGCTGAGCAGGACGAGAGACAGACTTTCCTCTCCCCGATAGCTTCAATTGTTTCCTGCTAATGGTGCTAACGTTTCAGAGTATTGTGGAACTGAGATGACGTACGGTGTGCACCGGGGGACAATCTTCTACGATATCAGAGATGCGCATTTCTTCTTCTAATGAGGCAGACTGTATGCTAATAAAGCGTTATGCTGCCCTCCACAGGCAAGAGTATACTATTCACCCTGTATTTTTTAAACAAGGTGCAGAAGCTTGCAGAAATATCAGTTGTTTTTTTGTTTTGTTTTTACCCATAAGTAGAAACTCCACTTGAATACTGGTAGACCCAGACTTGAGAGCTCCCTAAATAACTGTCACCTTTCATGTCTGTATTTGTTACAAGAGAACACAACATGTTGGACACTCACAAACCATCTAAATGTTTGTCTGGCTGTGCATTTGGTACAACATCATTCATAAATATTAACATTATTTATCAACAATGAATCAGGTAAATGTTGCAGTGAGTTATGTGGATATATAATATGATAGAGTCAAGTTTTCAACATCCATCGTAAAGCTGTTAATAAATGAAATAAACAGTTGGGAATGTCTGCTTTTTGCAGTAAATTATATATTAGACAGATAAAGGTACATCATCACATTGGTTGCAGAGAAATATATAAATGTCCAATTTTATCATGAAGCAATCTTGCTCAGTGATTTACAACATTTTGCACAATAGTCTAATGGAGGAATACTCAACTTGCTTTGCCTGGGGGCCTCTTTTGCTAAGTGACAGAAGGCTAGGGGCCACTTAATGAACAAACATTAATAACATTTATCAGCAGGAACATAGCACCAAATTCATGGCCCTATGCAGAAGCATTTTCTGTGGGCCCCCTGCCGTTTTTCCCTTGATCCATGTCTCTCTCACGCACCTTTTGAAATGTTCTTTACAAAATCCGTTTGCTTTGCTTTCCTTCCCTTCCCTTTCTTTTCATGACCCTGATTTCCCTCTCTTAGGGAAAGACATAAGTGTGTATGTTGGAGCTCCAGCAGCAGAAGCAGTCACTCACTTGGCTCTAGCTGTGTTAGAGATGAATCTTGTAGGGGCAGAATAAACCATTTTGTGCTTTTAAGGGGTGAAAGGTGCCTCAGAGAGCTTCTGCTATTTAAAAAATAAATAAATAAATAAATAAAAAAAAAAAAAAAAAAAAAAAAAAAATATATATATATATATATATATATATATATATATATNAAAAAAAAAAAAAAAAAAAAAATATATATATATATATATATATATATATATATATATATTTAAAGTTTATTCAGTTTATTCCACCAATTTGAATTTAGTTATGGCACTAGTTGCATAGAAATATGGGGACCCTGGGTAATCGGTAATCAATTTACTGTCATTGCAAATTAGAAAATGGTCGGCAGCTCACCAAACTACATCCACCAACAGTATCGCTGCGCAGCACCTTATCAAGGACTGTTTGGCTCATGGGCAACAAGTTGACTATCACTGTTATATTGCATCAAATGACATAGTTAACTAATCAATTAATGTTAAAAAAACATTTAGAGAGGATATGCATTGCAGAGAGTATTTGAGATGAAAATGATGCAGAGCATAGACAAGTTTGACTCACTCCAGCTTCATACATTTATTCATTGTCAGCGTTGTAGTGGCAGTTCGGACTACAAACACATGGAGATTCAAAACCAATTGCTCGATTAGTCCCCTATAAATGAATAAATATAGCAACCTGAACTAATATTAACACAGGTCCACTTGGGTTTAAGTTCAGGAAGGAATCTGTTTTGGCAGATGATATGGTTGTCGTACTGGGTTAGAGTAAAATACATTAATTTAAAAAATAAAATCTTAAACAACTCTGGTCAAAAATACTGAGGAGCAGGAGTGGCAAAGACATATCAGTGCATCTTTAAGTAAATCATGTCTGAGCATTATATGCCCTATGTTAAACTGGTAAGTCAAACTTGAAATGGAAAAAATTGTCAGATAGTAAAATCTAAAATAATTAAAATCTCAACTCACTCATGAGAGAGACCAATCCAAGAGGATGGCTAGGAGAACAAAGTAAACAATGTTCTTTTCCTCACAACTGACAATTCTTCACAGAAACCAGTGTGTAAAATATATTTGTTTTCCTAACTATACTATGATCACATTAGTGGATGTTTATGTTAATGTGCAATGAGGAGAGGCAGTTATGTTTCCATTTGGTTTTGGGGGTGGGGGTTATCAGTGCTATCCCCCTTTCAAGTAAAAAGTAGGTTTTATCAGTGTGTTTCTGTTCATGTGTTTCAGTCAGTGGCTGATGTAGCTCTGCAGAGCTTCCACGATGAACTGGAGGCTGCGCTTGTACAGAAATGATTCCTTCTTCTCTGGCTTGCAGATGTTGAGATGATCTACATCCACCTCGATGAGCTCCCCAATGCCAAGATCTGAAACCAAACCAGAGCAGGCTCAAGGTAAGAGGTCAAAGAACAACAAGACATATCACTTTCAAGATATGTGTTTGTTTTGCTCATGAATTCATATTTAAGCTATACATCACAGATACACATGTCCTATTAGTGCATTTGTGTTACATACTTGCTGACTGCGCTGGTACCACCAGTATCTTGATCATGGGACCAATGTTTGTTGGCAGCTTCTCTGCAAAGCTCAGCACCTTGAATTCCTTTTCTTTGGCCATGTTCAGGAAGTTCTCATTCAGGTTGCGCAGTGCTGGTGAGTCTTAAGAACACATGGACAACCAATCACATTAAATATTGAACAATATCTTTGAAACATAAACAGTCTTGGAGCTCAAAATTTATTTTATTCACTTACCTTTACAAAGTTCTCTGACTTCTATTGATGGAAAGAGGAGATATCTGACATTGACTGAGTACTCTGCCATAAAGGTGCCATGGTGAGGAACACTGTAGAACATAATGCCCTTGGTGTTATTTAACAGTCCATGCATATCTGGGTCCTCTGAGGCATCCAGCAGCATTTTCTTCACAAGCAATCCTGATGCAAAAATCAAACACAAGAGGATACAGACACACAGTAAGCACAACTTTTAAATCAAATACAGTCACATACAGGTGTAAAACACCAAGCCATTTGTGTCAGAGGGATTCGAGTAAAAATCTGACATGGAAAAGTGGAAGGAAAGTTTTGAGAAAATACCTCCCATACTGTGGGCTACCCAGACCACAGGCCTCTCTCCGACTCCTGCCAGCTTTAACTTCTTTAGCAGCTCTTGACTTCTGTAGGCCAAGGACTTCCTGAAGAGGCCAAAGCAAAGCAAGAAATAATAACAGTCACTCATTGAAAGTCTGTTGGAACTGTGCATAGCAGATACTGAATCATTCGGATGATTAAACATTGAATTTCACTAAGAACTGTAGCTTGATTAGCATTAAATAGTGATAATGTTGGACGAGTTGTGCAGAATAGATTATTAGTATTGTAACTGTCAAGGTTATCCACTGAACTCATTGTGATCAGTTCCATGTAGGAACTATTTTCTCTTCATTGAACAACACCTGCCAATATACCCATGCAGAAAGAAGCGTGTATCTACTGCAAGCTCACTTAACACCAGTGAGCCAGCTAACGGTACAGTTCACCTGCCACTGATGTTTACACTGCGTACGGTCACAAGCTCGAGCCTCTCACCGTGAGTAGATGCAGGCAGTAATATGGATAGTGGATGTAGTTTGGTAGGAAAAAAAATTGTTTCTACGTGAAACTGTCAACAACAAGATCTGTAGATTATCTTGAGTAAACGAGTGATGACTTCTGGAAAGACACAATGCTGTTGAGTTTTTCAAACAATTTTTTTTGGTACTTTGACCACCACAAACTGAGTGCCCTCTAGGTCCATTGTATTCAAGAAAAGGCAGACATCTCTATAGCTGATATTTTTAACACTCAGCAACTTACACCAAAATAATCTAGATTGATAAATAGCCCTGCAGGTAAGAGGAAAATATGTTTTATTTTATTTTTTTTGGAATGAACTGTCATTTTAAGAAAATTATTTTAGAGAATTAAATCAGAGAAAACATAATTTTCCTATTCTTGCACAACCCTAAAATCAAACACCAGTGGAGACATGAGACAATAACAGATTGCTCACCTCTGATTCTCTACGGGACACTTGGCCATCCAGTCACTGAGGTGACTGTCATACTCCACTGACAGTACTCTTAGATTTGGACAGTCAGCAGCCAACCATGACTGTTAACACAAGAGGACACAATAATACGGAAGAACAATAGTGAGAGACGATTAATCTCTACAAGATTGATTATATTTATCTTTGTGAGACCTCACATTTCACTGGAGAATCCAAACACTGTTGAGTCTCCCCTTTAGCCAGAATGACCAATCTGTAGTTGTTCCAAATATTTAATTTAATTGTAGGAGGAAAAACATGGAAAGACACTTTATGGGGACCCACAATGCTTTACAGTAATAAGGTTGATTTTTCACCTTTGGCCAACACTCTGTGTAGTCATCCCTGCTTTCTTCCTCCTTCTCCTCTTCTAACATGTTGCGGTCCTTCTGCCTCCACGTCTTAAAAGCTGCCCCAAGAATGCCATGGATGAAAAGCACATCTGCTTTGATTGGCTGGCTGGAACAGATTGTCAAAGATGAGTGTTGGCTTACACAGAAAGTAAAAAATGAAACTAATGTATCATAAAAAATATGTAACAATATAATCAATCATTTTCCTACTTGCCACGTGTTTGTGGGTGGAGTATGTAAACGCCATCTTGGTATTTCTCTTTCACTGTCTCCCTATCCAGGTTGGCCAAAGCGCGGGCTGCATGAGACGCCTGCATGACATGAGGAGACTGCATCATCTCAGCAAGGACAGAAATCCAGCCTGAAAATGGTAAGGACGAAAAGGAGAACAAAAGACGACTGGATTGAATATAATATGTTGTTAATTTTTCACTTAATACAGTTGGGACAGAGAGTACTAAAATCAGAAAACAAACACACAAACAAGTGTGAACAAGTATAATTTCTGTTAAGCATGTTTGAGTGATCAACAGTTGATTAGTTGACAACATTAAAACTGTCTTTGTTATGGTGAACAAGTAATCTGTAGATTTCTACCTATTTACACATCCTCACTTCATCTAGTCAAGATTACACATAACCAGAACTCTCTTTGGAATAATCAGTTGCAGACTTACCAGACTGTGAAATGGCCTGGTGAACACTCTCATTGAGCGCCAAATTTCCTATGATACGAACAATGTTCCTCTGAATCTTCAGGGAGTCTCTACGAAGCTGATAAACCCTCTGGAGGAGCTGCAGACCCCCATTGGCAACTATGTGGTCACAGTGGCTCTGGACCTGCAGACATGATGTGTTTCAGTAAGTTCAGAATATATACATACACCTCTCCTAGCAATTAAAATCATCCGCAGCCTCCTCAGCCGTTAGTCCACTGAAATAGTTGTTTAGGTGTTTAGAAAACAAAACAATTCAAGGAACAGTGTGCAGTGTATACAATAAAAGGAATCAGACAACTTCCCAGGGGAAGTTGACTAGATCATGTTTAGATGAGTGATGGCCATCATTACCTTGGAGTGCTGTACCAGTGCTTGTAGGCAGAAGGATTCCACCTTCTCAGAGGGAACAGAGGTGAGGCTCTGAGCGTAAGGCAGCCCGTTACCTCCAAAACACCACAGACCACCCTGCAACATAGGAGAGCGTATGTTTCAGTAAGGATTTTAAGATTTTCATTTTCAACCTTTTTGAACAAAGAGTTGTTCTCCTGCTGGTTTGAGTTCTAGGTAGTCACTTTCCAAAAGACTGTATGTAGAAGTGCATGTCCAACTTGATTCCAGCTTTCCATCTCAATTACCCGTTGTGCTGCCAAAGACTGGGTGCTCTCTCTGAGGGCCAGTGAAGTGAAGTACTGAACACATTTGTCCACCTCAGACTGAGGCAGAGATGCCAGCAGCTGCCGCAGTCCGTCCTCTGCTGACAAACCCTGTGATGAAGTTAACACATATTAGTCATCATCTTATATACCTGTGTTATGTAAAGCTAAGGTTAAAGATGAATAGTGATGAATAGCTTGTATCCCTTGCAGATTGACGGCTACACATGTGATAGCTGATTCCAACAAGAGACACAATATGACCAATCTGATTTCTGAAGAAACACACAAAAAAATAATAGGGGACAGTCAAAAATATAAAGCTTAGGGCTGGGCGATTACTTGAATTTTATTTTCAATCACAATTTTGTCTTCCAACGATTATGAAAACAAGACAGTGAAGAAAAAAACGATCATTGGGTCACATTCCATTTTGCAATGATGCTCTAATTTTGTCATGTTATAAATCCAGCACACCCCTTCCCTTTACTGCAGTGCGCTTTGTGTCGCCAACTTGGTGACTTTCTTGCTCGATTTAGCGACTTTTCAGACTATCTCAGTGACTTTATTTCTAAAACACAACTAGTGACAAATTGAGCAAGTTAATCAGACTATCAGGGAGATATATATATATATATATATATATATACATATATATACATACATATGTGTATATATATATATATATATATATATACATATGTGTATATGGGGCGCCTGCTCTACCACTAAGCCACTGACGCCCCATATCAGGGATATATTTAAATATATTATATTATAATTAATTCTCATGCATGTTGTTCAGATAGATTGGAGTCCAATTCTCCTCTGCCAAAGATGCAGGGTCTTTCCCTCTCCATTTTATTTGTTTTTCAGTTGAATAATATTTAAAGTTCAAGAAAAGATGAGTTTTTTCTTTTAAATTTAAATAAACGCATAATGTTTCTAAAGTCAGTAAGTAACATTGTTAATAATCGTGATCTTAACATTAACTAAAATAATCATGATTTTGATTTTCTGCCATAATTGAGCACCCCCTCGAGCCTGTCATGGTTTAGTATTGAAGCAAAACCTGTGGATGAGCGTGGTTTGCAAGTAATAGACATACTGAGGTATTCTATATTATAGACTATTCTATGGAGATACTTACATCTTCCAGGTCAGGCAGTGCAGGTGAGCGCAGGAAGAATCGAATGTCTACCTGAGGAGTCCGGGCCAGGCCCACTGCTGTTCGCTGGTCTATAACCTGGGCTGCTGTCTGGTACTGGTAGTCTACATTATTGACAAAAAGTGTGAACTTATCCCACTTCACCTGTTGTACAGTATATACTGTAAACCTGAAGGGATATGCGACAATTTTTGATGTATTTTACCTTGCCAGTGGCGATTTTCTGCAAGCTCCTGAACAGCCTGTAGTCTGATGGCTTTATTGGCTGACATTGTCCTTTTCAGTAAGACCCATAATGCCACTTCATGTGGGTCTGCATCAACATGGCTGAAGTGCTCTGAGACATACAAATACAGAGCGCACTGACTGGCTGAAGATTTACAAAACAACGTGGATAAAGGGTGCTATAAATATTCCTAAAGGCACAGTGAAATTGAGTGTTAACTGTCTCTACAGTGACTAACTACCAGTATCTACAGGACCACTCTCATATTTTTACAGCAGCTAGGAAGTTACAAACCTTGTGGTTTCAAACCTTGTGTCATCAACTTGGCAGCTATTCATTTTTAAAAAGTCAAATGTAATTTCATTAGATGTCTTACTGCAGTATAATTTAATTTTAAAGATATCACATATTTCCATAATTGTAGACAATACTGCATTTACAATACAAAGTCATTAGTAATAAAAACAAAGCTAACATAACAATATGCACAAACTGACGCATTCAAAACAGGACGTGCATGTAGAAGGCAGGTGTTTCCTTTAGCCTTAATGTGCACATGACACATACAAATGAGTGGACAGCTGTAGTTTTATGAGAAACAAAATATGTGTGCCTCTATTAGCACTCACTTAGAAACATGAGTTTCAGTATAATCACAACTTTTAGTTTCTTACCGTCTAGTGATCGCAGCAAAACCCTGGATGATATTTCCAGAAACCGTCTTGCAGCTTTATGAAGTTCCTTCCTTGCTTTATATGTAAGCCCTAGACACAGTTTAGAAGTTAGTACAATGACCTAGAAAATGTGATTTTAATTTCAGTTAAAAAAAAATAAGATAGTGAAACCCCTTAGTACTAGTTGCTATTTAGTATCTAGGTGGAGGTTGGTAGGTGATTGTTTCCATAAAATAAGAGAACCTTGACCAGTGGAAGTGAGATCAGTCAACAGACTGACCCGGATGTTCAGGCAGGAAAGACAGTAGAGAGGGTAGGGAAGGAAAGACAGGAAGTAATGATGGCAGACGTCACTGGGCACCTGGTCATGTCAAACTCAGTGGGACTTTGTGCTCATACAAGAAATAAAGCCATTCAGCACATTCCAGATATTGTTTAGCTCATCTGGGAAGTCCAAAAACAAAACATGTAAACTAAAATGAAATCTCTAAATGGTCTCTAATTTTTCAGTTTTGTAAGGTGTTATAAAGGTTCGGTGTGTAGGATTTAGGGGGATATATTGGCAGAAATACAATATAAAATAATAAGTATGTTTTCTTAAGTGTAGAATAACCTGAAAATAAGAATTGTTCTGTTTTTATTATCTTAGAATAAGCCAATTATATCTACATAGGGAGCTGGTGCTTCTCCATGGAGATTGTCATGTTGCACCATGATATTTCTACAATAGCCCAGAAAGGAAAAACCAAACACAAGTTCTAGATAGGGCCATTCACGTTTTTGCATCAGCCACCGTAGTTCGCAGCCTCTCCGTGACAAGAGCATGGGAAAAACAATTTTTTTTAACATGAAACTGCTTCATTCAGTGTTTTAACCAGCCTGAATTATCTGGCCCATTTGTTTTGGAGAGGAAGAGACCTCTGTGGATAATTCAGCTCCCTGTTAAAACCTCCTGTACATCTGAATTAGAAATAGGGTGAGCACACTTTAGGTTATCAGAGAAAGTAGGTGAGCGCACATTAGCAGGTGCTGGTCTAAGGGCCTGTCTGTGACGTGCCAAACAGCATAGGAGAAACACTGATTTGTAAGGTGAATCTGCTTTATTCAGTGTTTTTACCGGTTTTACTCACCTTCTCTGTTTAGAGAGGAGGAGACTTCTGCGGATAGTACGGCTAACCTGAACACTGAGGGAATTCAAACCTGGAGAAGTTTCAGCTGGTTGCAATCTGCAATCCTCACTGCTAGATGCCACTAAATTCCCCTAAATTTTACACGCTGTTCCTTTGTGAAGGGGAAACACTGCTTAGATGTAATTGTGCTGAAATCTTTTCTACCAGTCTGGACTTGATGTTTCCAGCACTTTGCTAAGACCAAGCTGCGTGGAGCAGACACTGTTCCTTTAAATGGACACATGATGAGTTTCCAGTTTAGACATATGGTCCAGGCTAATGACTTTCAGTACCTGCAGTAAGGTTCTCCTTTTCATCTGAGGGAGTGGCTCTCAGATAGACGTAAGACTTGTACTTCTCCTGAAGAATTGCACTAGTGTCAATGGTCACAGCCTTGTTCAAGGCCACCACTTCATATGTGATAAAAAGACAGCCCCTGTAGATAGGCAATGGATAAGGTGTGACACATAGATAGTTGTTTTTACACAAGATTTTCATTGAAGTCAAGGATTAAAATCTGTATGTAGATACTGTAACTTACCCAGAGACAACTGCACCAGTTACTTTAGCAAACTTCACTAAATAAAGAATAAATCTATATTAGGTCAGGGTTGGAAGCTGTACTCACAAAAGCATCAAGGTTGAAGCCAGAGTACTTGTGAGATTGCTGACAAAAGTTGTGTACACATAAGCCAATTAGGTCTGCTTAATAACTTACTTAAATCTTTCCACTGAAGCACTTTCCTCACTCCAGGTGGCCCAGTTGTGCTCAGTCTCCGACAGCGGATCAAACGTAGGGCTGCACCAGACATCCTCCGCCTGCAGGTCACCCCCAGTGTGAGGATAAGTTAATCAAACCACCACAAAGGACTAATCACCTATTCCACCCCGGACCTACCTCATACTAGAAACTTACATCATAGAGTCAGACGTGTGGACAATGACTCTTTTGCTTAAGCTAGGTTAATTTAAAGCACGTAGAAAACAAACGGTTTACCTGAAGCAAAATTGCTGTGTTAAGTTAGCGATCCAGCATCAAGGCTCCACTGACTAAACAGCTGACATTATCAACAATAAACCAACGTGTGTCAATAATTAACGCCAAATCTAATCAAATAACTAATGTAACGTTAAGTTAGTAAAGCCATTAAATCATTCACAAGTCCTCTAACGCAAGCTAACGTTAGCTAACTTGGGATAAGGAAGGCAGCTGCGGCTGTCACCTCTCCTGTAAGTCAGTCTAACCCATCATTCAGATTAATGTTACACTAAAGCAAGCTGACATTGGTAACGCTAACGTTAGCATAAACACAAGTTAAACTGTAACAACGAGTCAAGCTAACTTAACCGTTAGCTAACACTAACTTGCTCCAGGTTTAGCTTTTAGCTAACATTTTACTCTTAGAGCTGTCCGACAGTTTAAGTTACTAACTGTTAGCTACCTAACTGACCGATTACAGTACCTTTTCCGTGCTGGTTTAATTTAAGTGTTAAACACTGACATTACCTTATTCACCGACTGATGAGCTTTACAAGGATCACCGTGATGTACTCCACGACTGCAGCGCCCGGTGTTCATAAACACAACAAAACGCGGCTCACAAATAACACGTCATCTTCCGCAACTGACGCGGTCAGGAGAAAACAACAACAACAAAAAATACTGCTAGCCAAGTTTTATATCCATAAAAGTAAGGTATTAAAAATCAAACCCTCTTTTTTGTACCTTTAAAAAGGCAGCAGAATCCTACATCAAGACTTTATACACCTCAAGTTTAAGATTCTATGTTAATTTATTTTTGGTATAATTTTATTGCATATCTTTTATTTATCTGTATCACAAGTTGTTTGTAACCCCTGGCATTGTCTGTCTATCTCTTTCTTATTCCTTATTCTCTGATCTTCCATTATGCTCTCTCATACTTTTGTATCTATGTTCACAAGGATATGTGAAATAATGAATATAAAAATATATTCAAACAACAACCAAACCTTTTTTAAAATACAAAAAAGAGACTAAACGCATGCAGTGTGGGGCGTGATAGTTTGCTTGTAGCATTATAAGAACACTTTTTATTTACTTAACATGCAAAAAAAAAAAAAAAAAACCATGGGGGTGGTTGGGTGTCTTCCTCAGACTCCTCTACCAGAGGCCTGGGAGTCTCAGATGTTGTACTTAGAATCTGCTAGAGCCACTCTCCCAGTTTGGGGTCACAGCCCCCAGTGCTCCCATTACCACTGGGACCACTGTTGCCTTAACTCCCCAGATCTTTTCTAGCTCTTCTTTCAGTCCTTGGTATTTTTCAAGCTTCTCATGTTCCTTCTTCCTGATGTTGCTCTCGCTCAGAATTGCTACATCTATCCCCACTGCCTCGTTCTGTTGTTTGTTGATCAACACGATTTGCGGTTGGTTAGCTATCACCAGTTTGCCGATCTGGAAGTCCCACAGGATCTTAGCTTGATCATTCTCCACCACCTTAGGGGGTGTCTTCCATTCTGACCTTGGGACTTCCAGCCCATACTCAGTGCAGATGTTCCTGTACACTATGCCAGCCACTTGGTTATGGCGTTCCATGTACGCGCTTCCTGCCTGCATCTAACACCCTGCTGTTATGTGCTGAACTGTCTCAGGAGCATCTTTGCACAGTCTGCACCTGGGGTCTTGTCTGGTCTTCTGTACCAAACACTATTGTAGTTTTTTAAGTTCCCTCATCAGGAAACAGTTGTCAGACTGGACATAAAAATAATCCGTCTGCTCAGATTGTGTGGAAAGAATAATGCAGTCCAATGTAACAATTATGCAACAAATACAAACTATTGCAAAGATCACAGTGTTAATATGTTGATGCCGGTGGTACTGACTGATTGACATGAGGCTGTAGTCTGTGGTGAAGTTGCATTAGATGTGTGTTCTATTGGGAGTTTTTTAATAATGTAGTTCCCTTGTGGTCCTCACCAATGGACAACATCACAGTCTTGAAATATTATCAATATTTGTCTAACGTTGTCCAGAAAATGAAATTTTAGAAACTTCTCTAAGGTAGTTTTTGGTTACAGTATTCTAAAGGTTTTCATGTTATGTCCCTAAGATCAGGGCACTGCTTTGTTTGTTCTTGCAAACACCCAGACCACATGTTTTGTATTTAAAACAACTTTGTAATGCTTTGGATTCCAGCTTTTATTACATTAACTTATAAGCAAAGTTCAGTAAATTACATTCAAAGATAAAATACAAAAACGTCTGACATCTAATGCCCAACTTTCTTTGTCTCTCTAGCACATACAATAAAATACATGCAAACACAGACACACCGAATTACGTTAAATGCCACACTCACCCATCTGCCACAACTCTGTACAAAAACATTTGTGAGGCAGCAATTAAAACATCAAATGAGTTTAAAGCTGTCTTCACCACGTTTTGCATAGATGTGTTGTTGACACATTTTAGTAAAGTTAACACACAAACATCCACCCTTCCCTTGGGGTACACTTCATTCTCTCTGTTGCATAGATATTAGATAATCAGCAGGGACAAAGGAGACATCTTGCCTTGCAGCATTGCCCCGTCGCCAGTATGTATTTGTAAATTTTAGCCATAAAAAAACAAAAACATAGATTCTCTGCAAGCATACATGAGTGTCAATCATCACTAAATACAGACTGCTAATTTTCAAGAGGAATAATTTTTGTTCATAAGCAGCTGTTTCCACAACGCTTAGAGTATTACCTGACTCTTCTAAATAAATACTCTACAGCAGTATTGAATGATGAAAGACAAGTATGCTTATGTCAACACCAGATATATATTAACAAACCAAAAAACATACAAGACTGATTGTTGTTTCAGAGTGTTATTGTGTTGAGCAGCGCACAGAATTGACCTTCATGTCCTTCGTTGCTCCACTCAGCTTCACCTGGTCATATAAATCAATACAGATTTAGTCCAATATAATTTGTTAATCCATTTACATCTATGGGCTCATGTAGCTGTCGTCAGCCTGGTGCTCCCACTCCTCTCAGGTGCACGTTTCCTGATAAGCCCTAATAATGCTTTCATAAGCTGGAGGTGGGGTCTGTGTAGCATGGAAACCTCTCAGGCCATTGTTCCCCCAAAATGACTCAGGTCTGGGTGGGGTGGCAGCTGACTGGGCTGCTGTTTGGGCTGATCCAGCTGACGTGGTCAGAGTTGGCGTACGAGGCAACGTGGTCTGGCTCCCCTCCTCTGCTTCCCTCGCGATTTGGCTACACTGAAGTAGAGGGTGGAAGGTTGAGGCCCTGAAGCTGGATTTGTGCCCCAGCGGGTCGAGGTGATCTGGGGAGGAAGTCTGGCGGTGGAAGCTGAAAGCAGCGCTGACCAAACTGTTGTTGCTGCGCCGGTCATAGCTGCTGTTGCGGTTGAAACCTGGGCGGTTGCGGGAAGACGCGCGCAAGTGGCGGGGAGGGCGGCGGGTGATGCTGGCAGAGCCTGCTCTGCGTCTGGACATCCAGGTCAAGAGCACGTATACCAAGGCCCCCAAGACGAGGCCCACCGCCATGGACACACAGAAAGCTATGATCAGAGGGACTGTAAACAGAAACACACATGAAAAGGGATATTTTATCTTCTGTGATAGATACCCTCTTTATTCTTGGTTTCTACTTAATTTGTTTTTTATCTTTTCTGCCTCATTAACGTATTTACTTTTCAGGTTCACCGTGAGGGAGAAGAGTTTAATAATAGCTATGCACATGCAACACATCTAAATGAACTTTATCTTAAACAACAGTCTTTTTTATTCTCCCCTGGGAATAGAAGGAATTTTAATTAGAATCGATGCCTTTACAGAGATTACAAAAACATCTGTTTGTCGCAAATGGAGGATTGCCAACAGTGTCTTGCAAGATGGTGCCCCTTGACAAAATAATAATAGGCTTTCCTCTTTCATGTTTACTGGAGCAAGTACTTTGGAGACAACAAACTGATTGCATTTCATTCCTACAAAAAAAGGCACAGACTTTTCGGTCATTGCCTCTCTGCCTTGGAAGCAGTAGTGCCCACATAAGCGTGCTTTGGGAGAAGAGAGAGAATGCAGAGGCTAAGACAAATCCTTTGGACCAATGCCAGGGAAAACAAATCAATTTCCTTTCAATATAGTTAAGCATTAAACAGACTGAACCCACTTTGCTACCAGCCCATATTTCCACAGCAGCTTTTTTCTCTAACTTTTGGAAAAAGGAAAGGAGACGCTGGTCAAAAGTCATCTGGAAATGACATTTGGGAAAACGGAGGAAAAAACACTAAGAAAACATGTCAGGACTTTATAGACGTGGACTCACAATAGGTTTCTTTCTATTTTGTTTAATGAGCTTCATAAGGAATCGGGCGCACATATTGTGTCGATCTCAGAGGTGATTAAAGCTCGAATTCCTGAGAGAACAACAGTGCCAATCAGAGAAACCACATGAAAAAGACCAACTACAAGAGAAGGGAAGTTAGAAAAAAACTCACCAGCATCAAAAGACTGAAGTATTTCCAGAAAGAGATTTGTGTTGTTCTCGGCCATGACTTCGAGGAGAAGAAGAGAGACTAAGTTCAGTCTGTCTTTTACTCTCTCTTCTTCTCCCTTCTCCTCCTCTTCTGTCAATTCTTGTCCGTCTCTCTTTTCCTCTGATGGGTTTTCCTGTCCTTCTGCCTCCCCTCTTTCCTGTTCTCTCACTTTCCCACTCTGTCGTCCCTTGCTCACTTTCTCTGTCAGTGTGTCTGTCTCCCTCAGAGGGAGACTCAGCCCAGAGGCGCACAGGACTGGCGGCTAACTCTGGCAGTCGTCTTGTTTATGGAAGCGGAAAACTACACTGTCACATTTCCTGCTTTTCTGCTTGAAATTAGCAACAGGAGTGGCTTATCTATCCAGGACAGAGATCCTGGAGGTGGGGAGACGGGGTGTTGCTATAATCACTTCCTCTCCCATCATTTCCTTCAGGTTGATTAATGTAAAATGGCATCACCCTAGTGCCATAAGACTCAGCACTTTAGCTTTCACCATAGGAAAGTCCACCACACTTACCAATGTTTTTGTTCCTTTCAGAAGTGATAAAAATTTCAATCTCTCTCATGTTTCTCCCCTTTCACTACAGAGACCACAGTTTTGCCGGAAGCTGCACCAGCAGTTGCAGGCCTGAAATGGGTGCTGAAGGCAAAACCACAGCTGTAATTGATGGTGGCAATATTGTAAGTGCTTTTAATACTCAATTGTAATGATAAAAAAAAAATGCTATTCTGGTGTATTTTTAAACAGACTCTGTGGATATCTGCCTGTTCTTGTTTCCACCGTCTTTGTTAGTAAGCTCAGTCTTTCCACAGCGTCTGCCAGGTCAGCGGTGCCTGCATTGGACGTCTGGTCCTTTCCCACTTGGAGAGATCCAGTAAAAACACTGAAGTTTGATAAGATAGAAAAGCAGCAAAGCTACTCCTTCAACGCGCCAACAATTTCTTTTTTACTTTCACAAATCTGTTACTTGTGTTACTCATTTCTTGATCCCACAGTCAGCATTGTTTTAATCCTCTCCAAGCCAAATCTGCAAGCTCATCATTACAGTCAGAGGGAAGGATGCGAGTAGTCATATTGGTATGCATCTAATGTAGACCAGCTCCATTTGCCCCATCAGTTTTGAATTTTACTCTAGCGTTGATCATAAACCATCTTTCACCTTTCAATTCAACCTCAACATTAATAAAGTCCAGTGATGAAATTAATCTAAGTACTTTTACTCAAGTACTGTACTGAAGTGCAATTTTGAGGTACCTGTACTTGAGTACTTATATTTTATGCTACTTTCTACTTCTGCTCCACAACATTCATGAGGTAAATATTTTACTTTTTATGCCTCTGCCCCAGCGATAGCAGTGGCCAAAGGCATTATATTTTTGGGTTGTCCATCCGTCCATCCCATTCTCGTGAACACAATATCTAAACAACACCTCAAGGGAATTTCTTCAAATTTGGCTCAGACGTCCACTTGGACTCAAAGATTAACTGGTTAGATTTTGGTGGTCAAAGGTGAGAATTCATATGCTGATGACAAAATTTCAGTCTTAGGTCAGAGATCAACTTCACTACGACACCATAATGTTCTGCAAAAGCACTTTTCTGGCCATTTTCAATGCTATATCTCTGTAACAAAATGGGAGACATTTGATCAGATACTGAACTGATGACTCTAATCTTGGGTGCCCACCTTGAAACTGCAGTGATTCTGTTGATGGTGGGATTCTGTGCTACTGGTGGGAAGATGTGTGTGAAGCATCCATGTTTTTAGAATATGTAGCTTTTGCAGCAACATCCATATTTCATTCCATTCATAAGCATTATCAACTGTCATAGCCACATATGAGTCTGGACAGATGTGGATGTAACTCTGACTAGCTCGGCGAGGCATACAACCTCAAGGCAGTAACTCTAGTTTATCTACTACATTTACACAAAATGACCATTTGTAAATCAAATAATCCCATTGTGTTACCTTGAATCTTTTTTTTAAGAAATTTTCATTTTTCTAGCATGCTTCCAGAGAAAATGGCAACATATTGATTTATATATTGATTGGGGAGCATATTTAACAACTAGATTAAAACATTTACAAACTCTCACACAGTTTGTGCAGATTGAGTGAAAATGCATGTGTTTGGGAAGCACTGAGCATGTGTCTGGATAAAAGAGACTTGGATTATACTGCAGGAGTTGTGTGAGAGTTAATAAGCAGATGTTTTAATAGAGTTTTGCTGTCGTTAATTGCGGTTTCCTATCAGTAAATCAATATGTTGCCGTTTTCAGTGGAGGCATTTGAGAAAAGTTTTCTTCACAAATTCAAGGTAACACTACATGATTAATTGATATACAAATGGTCCTTGTCCTTTTTAAGTAAGTATGAAATTCAGGACTTTTACTTGTAACAGAGTATTTTAACACTCTAGTATTACTACTTTTTCTTAAGTAAAAGATGTAAATACTTTGTCCGTCACTGATCAAGTCAAGCTGTTAAACCTTGTCAGTGGGATGAAGAATTCTCAGATTTTCAGACAAAATCTCTGAGTGTATTATAATAAGAAGTTGACTACCTTCAGCCTTATTACTCAACTCAACTCAACTCAAACTTTATTTATAAAGCACATTTAAAACAACCAAGGTTGACCAAAGTGCTGAACAGGTCAATAGAAATAAACAAGCAAATACAATGAGGTACCTAATAGTACACCACAATAATAACCATAAGATACATAAAATACAATACAATAAAATAAAATACAAGAGTTATAAAATAAGATCAAAATAAGCTAAAATGTTTGGGTGTCCAGCTCAACCTGAGTTAAAAGCCTGAGAGAAGAAGTGGGTTTTAAGAAAAGACTTAAAAACCTCTAGGGTCTGGGCAGACCTAATGTGCAGGGGCAGGCTATTCCAGAGCCTAGGGGCAGCCGCCCCAAAGGCTCTGTCGCCTCTGGTCTTCAGCCTAGTCCTAGGAGTAGCCAGTAATAGCTGACTGGCTGATCTCAAGGCTCTGGAGGGAGCATGAAAGTGCAGGAGTTCGGTTAAATAAGGGGGTGCCAGCCCATTTAGGGCTTTAAAAACAATCAATAAAATCTTAAAATCAATTCTAAAACGCACTGGAAGCCAGTGGAGCGAGGCCAAGATTGGTGTGATGTGATCGTGTTTACGCTTTCCAGTGAGGAGGCGGGCTGCTGCGTTCTGGACAAGCTGTAGACGGTGTAGCAGTGACTGGTCAATACCGACATAAAGCGAGTTACAGTAGTCCAGACGTGAGGTTATAAAAGCATGGATTACCCTCTCTAGATTCTGGGGGGAGAGATAGCCCTTTACTTTAGCTAAAAGCCTGAGTTGATAAAAGCTGGTTTGTATTACTGATCTAACTTGTTTATCGAATTTAAAAGCACTGTCAAAGGTCACACCGAGATTTTTAACAGAGGAACGGATGTTAGGAGTGAAGGGGCCCAGAAAATCAGCAGAGTAATCGGAGGGGTCACATCCAAACATAATGATCTCTGTTTTATCCTCATTGAGATTTAAAAAGTTAGTGTCCATCCAGGATTTGACATCTTTTAAACATTCTAGCAGTGGCTGTACAGAATCCTTGCTAATGGATTTAAGGGGCAGATAGATCTGTACATCATCTGCAAAACAGTGAAAAGGTATGTTGTGTTTCTTAAAAATCAACCCTAATGGCAGCATGTACAGCAAGAAGAGGATGGGGCCCAAAATGGAGCCTTGGGGGACACCGCAGGTGAGAGGAGCCGTAGCTGAGTTGAATTCCCCTAAGTTAACTGAGAAGCTCCGATCAGTGAGGTAGGACTGAAACCATAGAAGGGCAGTACCTGTGATACCCACCCACTGTTCCAGGCGAGACAGGAGGATCCTATGATCTACGGTATCAAAGGCTGCTGACAGGTCAAGCAGCACCAGAACAGCAGAGTTACATGAATCAACAGTTGACAAAAGATCGTTAAAAACCCTCAAAAGTGCTGTTTCAGTGCTGTGATGTGGTTTAAAGCCAGACTGGAACTTTTCATACATGTCATGGGCCACTAGGAATGATTGCAGCTGAGTAAAGACCACTTTCTCCAAAACCTTGGACAAAAATGGTAATTTGGAGATTGGTCTGTAGTTTGACAGGAGAGAGGGGTCCAGGTTTTTCTTTTTTATAAGGGGCTGCACTACAGCATGTTTGAGAGCAGCTGGAACACACCCTGAGCTAAGGCAGGTATTTATGACAGCAAGAACAGTGGACCCCACAGTACCAAAAACATCTTTGAAGAGGCGAGAGGGAATGCTGTCAGAGGGACAGTTAGTCGGCCGCAGATGCTTAACTATATCTGATAGTGAGGAGAAGAGATCTGGCTCAAACTGGTCAAAGACAGCAGGTAAAGGAGGCACAGTGGGGTCAGGACCAGGGGCAGTGAGAGTGGAAGCAACTTATTACTACCAAGTAAAGAGAGAGAATAGCCTGGCCAAAGCCTGCACTTCCTTTAATTGTCAGCTGTGTTGTAAAACCTGTCGAAAATAACCAGCAAACACCCTTAACACACTGCGAAATAGAATGTGTAGCCATTGTGTTCTGTCGTAGAGTAATTGGAGTGTAATGGGCTCATAGGTGGAGGAGATATTCTCTGAGCTAGTTCATGGCCTTATCAAAATGTCATAGGGCAGAGTGGTGGCAAATTACAGCGTGTAGTCCTTAAGATCTTAGCTTTCTGTAAGGATGTCAAACTTAAAGGCAGCAATGAAGGTTGTACTATATTAGTGCTTTGTTGTTAAAATATACAGAACAGTTTCTAAATTTGCTGATATGATGAATCAGTATCGTATTAGTCTCCTCAACAGCAGCCTTATCAATTTGGCCATAACTCAAGAATTCATAAGCTTATGACAAAATTTTACACAAGTCCAATAGAATAAAATTATGAAGTGATGACATTTTATATCTTAAAGGTCAACTTCACTGTGACTTTTCTGGTCATTTTTAATGCCATATCTCAGTAACAAAAGGGAGATGTTTGATTAGATACTTAATCTGTAACACTAATTGTGGGTGTCAGCCTTGAAACTGTGCTGACCCGATAGATCTTCTGTGCTGCCGGGGGGAAGATGTGTGTGAAGCCTCTTGAAATATATAGCTTCTTTGCAGCAACATCCATATTTGAAGCATTGTAAACTGTCATTGCTTCATATGAGTCTGGACAGACTTTAATGTAAACTGTAACTACAGCTTGACTGGTTCACAGAGGCATACAATCACAAGGCGGTAATTCCAGTTTACAAATAAGATAACACCACTATGGCCAGTAATATTTGGATTTCCAGAGGCTGAGCCAACCACCAGGGACTGACAAGTCCCCACTGTTTTCCCTTTATTCCCTCTTTGACCAGTAGATGGAGTGATACTCCAGGATAATTTCTAGTAGCAGCTCATCTCTTCATGTGTCCTGCATCAGAGAGCAGGTCCACCCCCAACCTGTCTATTAAACATGCTGACTTGCCTGTTTTAAATAGTCCGAATGAAAAAAAACATCCAGGTTAGCAGACAAACATGAATTCACAGAAATAGTGTAGGAGCTGAGGTAACGTCTCATATTTTATCATGCAAACTGCTCTTTTTAATGTGTGTTACAGTGTGTTTGCTGGGCAACACATACAGACTACTATATTGCATACATGCACAGCATCATACATTGTACATATATATTACGTACATAGTGCAGCTCAATGAGGAATAGATGTAAGGCAGTGATTTGATGTATAGTTTTAGCGATATTTAGGAAAACTTGAAGCCTTTTTTTAAAAGGTGTTGCAAATTAAATCCATATCTTTCTTAAACCTTATAACCCTGGTATACATTTGGCTACAGACATCAGTAAAACTCATTTAACATCATTTGTAAGTCTAAAAGATTTGCTCCCAGTGTTTAAGGAAAAATCAATACTAGTTTAAATGGCTTGTATAAACAGCTTATTTGCAGTACATAAAATACAGTTACTAAACAGCATTTCCCTCTTTGGCATTGTTGTCTACCTGCATGTCAAAATCAACACAAACTTTCTAATGAGATTTTAGAAAACTGCTGACTATGCATGAAAGAGATTACCATACGGGCGGTCTTGGTCCCAGCTCTCTGCCTGTGCAATGATTAGATAAGAAACAGATTTTAATGGGGAAGGGTCTGACTACTATGGGAAGATTTCCTATTGACCATGTGCTTTGTCTGTGCTCTCTGCTCCCCTCTGCTGCAGCAGTATCTGCTCTCTCTTTTGCTGAATCTGTTTGGTCCTGAGGGGCGCTGAACGGTAGAGGTCACCCCGAGCCGAGCTGCGTAAAAATGTAGGAATCAGCAGTCCACCTCTGCTGCAGAGGAGCCGGCCAATCCAACTAAATCCCACAATTTATCACACTGGCAAGTCAAACAACTGATCCTAACAGCGTAACTATTTTATATATTTTCATATAGGATGAAGTGCTGATTTAGTTGTTACTGAGTGGGTTGAGGCTAAACTACCGAGGTAATTGATTTGCTCCTGTTTTTTTTGTGACAGTTGTGGTTGTGTAGGCTTTGAATTTAGATGGATTATATATTTTTAGGCATGTATTTGGCATATTCTGGCTATATCATGTTGTCATTTTCATCGCTGACACAGAAACTTGCATATAGAATTTATTTGGTGGTTAGCTTTGCCAGTAACACCCCATAATATATAGTTGCCTGCTTTTGGGAATGAGAGTTTTTCACATTTAACAGTTCCTAAATCTAAAAATCACCCCTCCCCCACATCATTTTGGCTAAGAGTGTGTTTCCCCCTAGTAAACATCATATTTACTCAGTCACTGTAGACAAACGCTACACAGCAGAGCTTCAAAAGGGAGCACAGACAATGAAAATATCAAGAAATCTGGACTCACAAATAGATTGTGGAGAGCTGTTCTGTTGTCATGTAGATTCACAACCATAAAATCACCCTCAGTCACCTGCTTCTCATGACACCAGCTTATTAACATAAGGCCGTACTATAAATTAATCCTAAAGCAGATTGTACTACCCTGTCATCACAACAGATTGAATTGCACTACATCTGTGCATTAATTCAGTGTCATTCATTTACCAAAACTGAGGAGAGGATCTGTGATCAATAATAATTTATCTATATTTTTCATGCCCACTCCTCCATCTTTCACTTTGCTGAATTAAAGCTGTGTCCAGAGCAGTGTAGCTCCCCTTTCAGCTCCTCTAAGAGCTCTCCTGAGATGACGATGAAAGGACTTGTCTAATGGGATTACACATCGCGATAAGTGCTCAGAGCCTAGTGGTTCATCACACCTCCCGCCTGCATTTCAAAGAGTGGCATTGAGCTGCTGTGCTGTAGCATATATCGGATATAGAGTTTTGGGGAGATGATTTATCGGCAGGGGTGTGTTTTTCTCGACTGTTTACTTGTATCACTTATTTTCTTTGCAACTGCTGAATGTGCTTGTGTCCTCATGTTTTATTTTAAAGGAAAAAATCCACTTGGATGAAATTTCCATTAGGTCTTTGGTGAAATTGCTGCCCAGGTTTTGATTTGTGAATTAGACCAAATCCCCCTTAAACCCGAGCAGCAGCAGGGAAGATGGAAATGATGATGTCATGAGATAAATCCTGGAGCGGCTCAATAAGAGGTGAGTAATGTAGCAGCCCATAGTAAACTACTATAAGAGCACACGTGGTGATTTCTCTAAAAAAAACAAGGACATTTTCTGAGTAACATCTGGAAGCCCTACATCCTAATGACATTCTTTGTTAATGTTATACTTAAATAGTTTATCCTCTTCAGTTTATCACATTAATTATGTCATGATTGGGTTCATTGCCCCTAATTCATCTTTCTTTTACAGTTTTAATCATTAAACTAATAAAGATAAAATAACTGAAATGAAATGTTGCCAAAAAGTGAAAGAAAGGAACAAAGTGTACCTCAGGAGCCCACTTAAATTAATCCATCAAGATGTGCACTTCTATACATACTGTATGGCCACACTGATAGTAGTTAAATGACCATATATATATGTATATATTGTATACATCCACTAATCTACATGCACCGTTACACACAGATCTTCTCAATTGCCTCCTTGATTTGAATTTACGTAGCACAGCCATTTAGCCCATCTTGTTTCAATGCTGATTTTTTTCCCCCGATGCTTTTTATATGTCTCTACTGGTTTGTTCTCTAGTTGTTCTTTCCATTTGTCTGCATTTAGGCTTACGTTTTGTCTCAATTTCTTGTAAAGATTTATCAAGGAGTTATTATCAGTATTCTAAGTAAATAATTATACCTTTTGTCCATTATTTAAGGTGGCATTATACCTAATCAAATAAATGAATTCTGGGCTCATAGAGATTTTCATGTTTTGCTTCCAACTACCCAGTCAAATAGAAGTAATTTAAAGTTGATGTCTTTTTTTTAATAGTTTTTATAGCAGTTATCGGTGAAAAACATAAGCAAACAATAAACACATTACGTCTTTATAGGTCACCGTTTCTTCACATTTTCTTTTCCCTGCCTACTCTACTACCCAGCCCAACTGATGAACAACAACACATCACAGAAAAAAGGTTAAAATAAAGTAAAGAAAGAAGTGAAATGGGAAGACAGTGATTACTAACGAAAATCATAATAATCATAATACTAACAATGGGGTACATAAGTAGATGACTAGAAAAAAAGTGGAAAGAAAAAAAAAGGTAAAATAAATATGGAAAAATGCAATTTTTCTAATAGGCCACATAACCAGTATCTAATTAATTTGCAGCAACCACAGAAAGTGTCATCTTATATATAATTAAGCCAAGTCATGATGCTCTGATTTTGTCACAGGAAGATTGCAATGTTAGTTTTGTTTTAGGGTCAGTTTAACCTTGACACAGTTAAGATGGTGCACGCCCTCCAGCGCACCTGGTAAGAGTGTGTCCCCCATATAGGCTGAGACCCTTACAGCAGCCTGGGTTCAAATCTGACCCGTGATCCTTTGCTGTGTGTCATCCCTCCTACCTCACACCTTTCTTGTCAATCTACAAAGGCAAAAATGCAAAAAAGAAAAAAAAAAATCTTCAAAAAAACAAAACAAAACAGGATGAGTAATGTGCTGATGTCATCAGAGGTGAGGTTTGCTGCAGCTAATTCTGTCCTCTTTTCTTCCCTTGTTGTATCTCTCTTGTGCTGACAAACACTTTCTCTCCCACACTCACAAACGCAACACACATCTTAGTGGCACCAGTTGGCATGAGAAGATAACTGGCACGCTATTGGTCCTGATGTCTCTGTGAGAAGGAAGAGCCATCCCTTGTGATTGGACAGCAGGTGGCAGTGCTTGCAGACCCAGGAAGCTGTCTTGTCTGCAGAAGTAAAAGGCATACTGTATGTGATTGCTCGCATACACACATACAGTATGCACTTACATCATCATCAGGGGAGGAGCTTCTATCAGAGTGAAGATTGCAGACTGCCACTGCAACAGGGATGACTTAATAAGAGAAACACAGCAACATGGACATGCTTCAGCCTTGACAGCCTGCAGTCAGTGTGAAAGCACAGAACTACTGCAGTCCTATCTGAGCCCTGATCACAGCATGACAGCCCTGCCAGGGTGACGCACTGGAGTTGGGACGTGACTTTGGTGACCTCAGGACAGCATCATAGCATCATGGCATCACCCAGGCACTACGGACACCCTGCTCGGGATATTGCCAATGTGATGCAGAAGCTGCAAGGTAGGTGTAAAATGCTTACTCACTCACACTGCTCCACCTCGTTTGCAGCGTTTTTAGAGGTGACCTAGTGCTTAGCATGACACTGCAGAACAGTATGAGCTAGAGACACTTACAATTACTATAAAAATGTCCTACATGCACCTTATCTTTTCTGACCCTGTGAAGTCTGGAGGTTTGTTGTTCTAGTTTATTTGGCTTATAAATGTTTGGTATGGGAAGGACATACCTCAATTAGATATGCACTATCACGGCATGCAGTACTCAAGTACATTGGACATTTTTAGGTTATTATCACTAATGTTCTGTCTAACATTCAGTTGCCATCAGTGTGTTAGTTTCCCTTACTTTTGGTGGAGTTTTTTCCTCATGATAAGAGAATGGAGACATAGATGTGTGCAGCTGCTAGTCTGTGCGTAGAACTGTGCAATAAGGCAGATTCAATGCCATAAAATTATGATTTTTTTTTTTGGGGGGGGGGGGGGAGTAAACCTGTGTGTGTCAGATTATTGCATTGTTCTTGTATGAATTTACTGTCTGTGTTTATGAGTGCACATGCTGGCTGTGTGTTTGCTGTGTGTATGCTTGCACGTGCACACGTACAGTGCAGTATGTGCATAGATAGACTGGGAAGCAGACAATAGGAAAGCTAATCCCCAGAGAAGCTGACAGGATGAAGTCTGTTCCATGTGGACACTCATGTCCTCAGCCTAAAGTACATATAGCTCCCTGTGGCAATAACACTGGCATTAATTACAGCCATATGTTTATTCTTTTTAACCTTTAGCACATTAAAAAGAACAATTCTGGCTTCCTTATCTTATCTTACCTCTCCTCTAACTTTCCCTTCATTTGTGCACTGTATTTGCAGCAGATATCAACATTTATTTAGTCTTTTCCCCTTCCTAGAAGTCAAATAATGTGGGTGTAGCTTTTCTGCACTGTAATTGCTTCACAAGCGTCCAATGTAAAACACTCTATCTCTGTGTGGCAAAGTCACACATCCCTCCCTTTACTGAAAGGATCAGATTGATGACACTCGCAAAGCAGCAGGACAGTCAGGTGACACCAGAGCTGAAATCCAATATGGCTGCTCCCTGTGTGGCTTCTGAGGTGGCAGTTTCTGTGAAAGCTGAGAACAGCATCAGCAGCCACGTGGCTCCTCTGCATCACTGTGGGCAGGTGTGGGTGCACTCTTTGAATCCCGATTGTACTCCCATTGATCTAATTTTAGAAGCTTCCCCTTGAGATGTCTCTCCAGTGCAATGACAGATAGATGAATTAATACATATTTGGAGAGAATCAGATAATGTATTACATTGCAGTGGGTGTAAAATTGTTTCATCATTTATGTATGATGATACAACTCACTAGTCTAAAACATCATCTCTGTTTTTTGTAACTGTATAATATTCTATTTACACAAAAAATGTCATTTTCGATATCTTTGCTAACTGACAAGGTCTAACTATAGACAATATGTTGCCATAAGGGAGTCCATTGCTTTTAGATATGTCCAGGTGTCTCATTTAAAGGAATACTTAATCCTCAGAATGATCATTTGTGTATTAATTACTCATTCTGTGCTGTATTTAATTTGTGAACAAAACTTTGTTTTTCCCACGTGTCCACGGTGAATGAAAAATTCCAAAACAAAGAAGATTCTAATTGAATTTGAGTAGAAGGGGACCGTGTTTGTCAACAGCAACACTATATCAAAGTCTCATTTATTCAGTCGTATGCTCAGTACTTCCCAAACATGCATTTTTTTTTTAAAAAAAACCTTATAAAACTGAACTGAAAGTTAAACATATTTATGCTCTCTTTAAAGCCAGACGTTATTGACCAAAACTGCAATTTTACCCTACTGAACACAGGAACAGCTGGTCTATCACTTGTTAGTTAGTTAGTGTTATTGTGCAACTTTGGTGTTGTAAAAGGTTTGTTCAAAGTCAGAAAAGTCCCACAGTAACACAAAGAAACTACTGATCAAGACAGTGGTAGATGAACAGCTCCTGTGGTCAGCAAGGTAAAATTACTGTTTTTATCAATGGAGTCTGGCTTTGAAGAGAGCACAGATTCGTTTCACTGTCAGTTCAGTTCCTGGTTGGAAATTTATGTCTGTTTGGGAAGTACTGAGCAAACGACTGTATAAATGAGACTTGGATTATACTGCACAAGTTGTGTTTTGATATAGTTTTGCTGTTGTTAAACGCTGCCCCCTTAAACTAAAGTTTATCGAGTATATTTTCAGTTTTTGGATACATCAGGGAGGCGTGCAAGAAAAACAAAGGTTCCTTCACAAATTCATCAAAACACCAGGTAAGCAATTGATATACAAATGATCATTCTGTTGGTAAAAAAATGCTTTATGTAACACTACAAGGCAGAAAATGAAATGAGCTGTAAATAATGCAGCCTTGTCCCAAGTGTGGCTTGTTCCTAGAATACTCATATGATTTGGTCCTGCAGGTTGGGGGTGTGTCTACATTATCTAATTACACCAAACTGTCTTCTACCAACAGTTGCTTTACTGTTGATGCCTTGTGGCATATAAGCATTTCAGATAAGATGGGTCTTGTTGCCGTGGTTATCCTTACAGACGAATGGTCTTAACGTTTGTGGGAACAATAGTGCCTTAACATAGCCACAGTGACACAGACACTGTGAATGGCTACATGGAGTGTCTTCTGCTTGTAGCCTTGGTGGCCTGTGGTTTTAATAGATTTCCTTGGACATCAGCTACATTGTATTTTTCTCTCACAGATAACTCTTACTGCTATATATGTTCTCCTCTGAGTACATGATCACATTAGCTTATTTACAGGGGGGCCAGCAGAATCTAATTTGTCGTGACATTTTATTTGATGTGTTCTGGTTGGCATCCATCTCCTGGGAGACGAGAGCTGAACCTGTGATGATATCATCAAGACGTTTTGGAAAAATCAAAGAGGAACACTTATGTTTTTTTATTAGTCTGAACATAAAACAGCTCGTAGCATAAAGAGAACATACCATAACCTAAGCATGTGTTACTTTGGTGTCATGCAGTGTTTCTATAGAAAGTCACGAGCTTGGTCCCAAATGACAGCTTTAAATGAAATCAATGTCGCCTTTGTTCAGGGTGGCTTGCTTTTCATTTCTCAAGGTTGCAGTAATCTTGTCTCTCCAGCGGGATAAGTGTTCAGAAATTTGCTATATTGATGTGTTACTTTCACATGTTATGGGGGAATCTTGATTGCAGTCGTATTTCATGCCACCTGAGAGTTAAATATAGGTAATCTAATGCCATTTGTGTGTCGTTTAAAGCCTGATTAGATTAACATAGTTCTCATTTTCTCAAGAGAGGACAATGTTCCCAAATTAGCCACGTTTCACAAATCACCAGATACCATGAAATAAACTATACTCCCCTCAGGCTCAATTTGGAAGCTGTTAGTAACCACTCAGTGCAACATCAAAACAATCAAAACTTTTGCCCCAGTTTTGGGTCTGTGTTTTTCTCCTTTCAACCATCTCTTTTGGTGTACCTCTCTGTCGCAGTGAAAAAACAGCAATTAGTGACACCATATGGCAGAGAACGGCGAGTCCGCTTTGAACACCTCCCAGCCTGAACTCCTCCATATGCTGTGGAATTTGCCTTGTTTGTTGTCTCTCATTAATGAGAAAAGCGATGCACTGTTTTTCCTATTTCAATTTCTCACCTGTTTTCTCCGTCATGGGCGGCAGAGGCGTGCATTCCCGCCTACGCCTCTGGGTTTTACCGTCTGCCGGCCTATCAGGCAGACACGTTTGCTAAGTCTCATTGTGTTGGGAGCACCTGGTTGAGTTTTCTGTGTGTAGGCTGTGTCTAATCCTTTACTGGCAATTTGCTTGTGATCAGATAATACAGAAGTCCACTGCTACAGATTGAATTTCTCAGTCTTTGCTGAGCAGAGTGATTGCATTTAAGGAAATTCTGCAGTGTGGTCCAGCACCTGATGACATTTTAGTCAAGGAGGATGCTCAGCAGAAAGGTGAAAAAGAGGGTAAAGGCAAAGGCAACAGAGGTCAGCACGTCTGGAAGACATGAGCCACACTGAGCGCATTAGATGGATGGAAAAGGGATGAGAGAGAAAAACAAGAAAATGAGACTGGACAAGCAGAGGGGAGCGAGAGAGAGCCCACACACCAATTTTTAAGCTCCTGATTGCTGGTGGGACTGGCACAGATCCTCAGGTTGGCACAGGGCCAGGGTGACATCCTGTTGCCAGGGGCGACATTATGGTTCGGCTGCAGCCAAGGAAGGACCAAGCAGACGGTCACCTTGAGCCATGCCAGCCTCCTGTTTAGTTCTGACACCACCATTTATCGTCTGCGGCTCTGGATACCACAGCTTTTCACACACACACACACATACACACACACACACACGGCCCACGCTCACACATAGACACCGAAACAAACACTCCGTGTTAAAAATAGCTGCGATGCATCTTTTCCCCCCATATCACACCACTGGGAGTCAGCAGTTTAGCTGAGTGGTTAAACAGACACAGAGCGAGTCTTCAAGGCTGCTCAACATGAAGCCATTACTCTGTTGTGTTGTAGCCTCAGAGTGTGTGATAGAGCTGCAGCATGAGTTGTTATATATTCTGCTGCTTCTTCGCCTTGTCTTTTCAGATTGTGTTTATGACTCGTTGCCATAGCGGCAGTCGCATGACAGCCAGCCCAGCTTTTTTTATTTTTTTTTTTCGCCTCTGGGCTTATTGGCCATGTCTTGTTCAGCTTCTGCTTCTGTTACAGGACATTATGTTTGATAAAATGGTGTGTGTGTGTGTGTCTGTATCCTAAGAGATGTTTAACTCCATGCTAGTTTCTCAGTGACAGCTTCTATTGCAGATCGGATTATAATCTATTTTAACCTGACAGTCAGTGAGGGTTTGAGTGACATATCACAAGATAAGGTCACTGAGGGTCCCACTCATACAATAAAGAAGGTCAGCCCCCTTCATCTCATCTAAACCCCTCTTTCAAAGATCACTCCTTCATGAAGGTTAAAACGTATTCTAACGCTTGTTCAGTGAGGCTAAGTATCAAACATAAACATCTTTTTTGTAATGGGTGCAAACCAGGGAGAAAGAAATTGACAAAATCAAGTATTGATTATTTTTTTCTTTTCATAAGTCTTTTCATAAAACGGGGCTACTTTTGAAATTGGTGCTGGTTGACCAGAGTAAAAGGGCTGTGGCTTTCGCTTTGGTTCAAGAGGTAGCAAACCTACAGCTACCAGAATGCACTGGACCAATAAATGCTCTCACTTGCGGTATATAATGTGAGCTTATCTGTTTTGACCAAGCACCCAGGCACTGCGCCAGGCTTTGAAGCCAATTTCACATAGCGGCCACATGTGGAATTACAACATCTGGGTTTGTCATGTGATGCCATTGGGCCTAAAAAGACTTTTTTCCCAAAGACTTACAGCTGTAACCAGTTTTCTTTGTACATCTATGGCTTTGACACACTTAACAATACAGGGGCTGGCTGGTAACAAACAAACTCGAATTACAGTTTAATGGTAAGCTAAGATATGCGTCTGAAAACATTTTAGGTGAGAGATAGGCAACCCAGTAACAGAATCTCGGTTTGTATTTGATTTGCACTGCTAAGTTTTACTGTTTGATCTCAGGTTTTAAAGCCTCCATTTCTACAATACAGGAAACAGTGTGCCACTCACATCCTGTTCACAAACTCTTGTATTATAGCAAAACAGTGCACTAAATTTGTTTCTGAAAACGTTTTGGCAAGAAACAGGTAATGCAGTAACAGAATCTTGGTTTATATTTAGTGCCTAGTTTGACCCTTTGGTCGGAGTTTGAGAGAGACTTGGGTGGATCTCTCTGGCAATTCGCTTCTATACTCTTTGTGTCTGTGGTGGTGGGCACACAAAAATGCAGAAAAACAATCAATTTGAGCAACAGCCCAATAGCAATAAAAAATGTTCACGTCATCTGGCAGATTTGAGATGAGAGGTGAGCTGAGAGATCTGGGTGTTGGTAAGATGGAGGGAAGTTTATTTACACACACCACCCATATTGTTCTAATACTAACAGCTGGTTGAAAATTGGCAGAGTATCCCTTTAAGAAATGACACCTCCTTTTGGCATTTCTGTGTTAGCATTTCTGCCAAGTTGGATGTCTATCGATTGAGCTGAACTTCACAAGGCAGATTGCCTAAAATGTTACACAACACAAGCCGCATTTAATGAAACTGGCAGTACAAAGACTCTACAGATGTAATGAAAGGAATATTTACAGGATCCTGTGATACTGTTGACCCATTATGGACCATTACATTCAATGTTGAGCGCAGTTACAGCTTAAGGCCACACTGATTCCGTGATACAGTTCCTGCAGCATTTCTAAAACATCTCTGATTCTGTCTGTCAGATTGAGGCATAAGATAGTTTTGACAGACGTACAGAACAATGTCCTCACTGATAAAATCCTGACACCTCAGCCTGTGACCCCAAGACACATTCAGCCTCTGTCTGTAATACTTTGATTCTCAGGCACACCCTTATCTTTCACCCACAGACACCTCTGTCCCTTTTTTTCACCTGTCAGTGTGATTGGATGGTGGAAAATTCTGCCTCTGGCGGTCCATTTAGCACTCGAAGGTTTTTAAATAGAGGTCAGATTGTGACCTCTGAGAGGTCAGCTGGCCAGATAATATGATGATTTCAGCGTACCTGAGTTAGTAGTGAAATAAGTCATTCCCAGCTTTTATTTTAATCTGCTTGGAGCACCAGATGGTTTGGGTTTATCACAGCAGTAGCTATTTTCAAATAATCTGTCTCTCACAGAAAACAGCACTGACATTCAAAGAACACCAAAGCTAGCCTGAACGTTTCATCTCTAATTTTATTATCGTGTTTATAAAGGCAACTTACCTTGCACATATCAATGCAAAATGAGGCACTTTGTCAGCTCATGCAGTGTCATTGTTTACTCCTCCTGGATTCAATCACCATGCTCCTGGGGGGAGGACATCCGTGATCCCTTTTCTTTTACCATCAATGCAAAACAAATCAATGGAGATGCTGTATCTATGAAATGCTATTTCCTGTTGTGTTGCATGCTGACATCTGTCCCCTCGAGCCCTTTCTCGCTCCGAGGCTTCCCGCTGCAGACACAAACACAACCTGCCACCTGACACAACAAACCCCGTTTTTCTGCTTTTAATAATTCAAGAATGTACAGCGAGAAAAAGTGAGCATTCAGGCGATGTTTAGGGAATTTGAAGGAAATGAATAATGCCTCAACAGAATAGGATTACTAACTGGACAGGTGGTTGTTGTTAGAGTAAAACAAAAGGCATACATCTGCTGACTGCAAAAACAATCAGTTTGTATTCATTTTCAATAAGACAGAAAATGGACCCAGCTGGATAAGAATAAATTCTCTCAAGTGGTTGTGTTCGACATGATTTTGGCTCTGTTCCACCCTGTATTTTTATTTCACAGCAAAGATGGGACTTATAACTGAATTTACTGCTCTGGCCACAGTGATTTATTTAGTGTGCTGACGCCAGTCCTTTCACTTTACTCGTCCCTGTAATGTGTGGCAGGCCACTGAACCTGGATAAAGAGCTTAGACTGTCTGACCCACTCCTGCACTCCCACGCACACAAAGCATCACACAAACACACACACACACACACACACACTCACAGAAAATCATCGCGCGCACACACACAAAATCATCGTGCGCACACACACACACACACACACACACACACACACACACAACATCATTACACACACATTCGCAGTGAGCAGAGAAACATCAAGCTGGAAATATTTTTTCAAAGCTAAATTGAGTCTTTCTAATGCTCTTAGTGCCACTGAGTGGCGTTTTGATATGACCCCTGGTGCTCCTGGGGAATAGATGCTTTGTATCAGCCACGTGTTCATTCTGTTTGTGTATGGTGTTAAAATGTGGTTTTGTTCAGCTGAATGTATTCACCTGATAAAAGAGACCCTAAAAAAACAGGATGAAAATTGTATCTCAAATCCAATAATGCACAATGTAAAAATGATTTGCCACAGGACAGTATCTGGTTTTCTGCTGCAATTCTGTCAGAAATATATCAAACTAATAACTGAACTCACTATATTTTTTATGCTAGGTATCAATAATGGTTTGAAATCTAGCTGATAAAATGTTATGATATATTTTTGTATTTTATTCAGTTTTTACTATAAAATTTTCCATTTGTTTCTTTTAGATTTCAAATACCTTATCTTTTACTGCTTTAATTCATTGGCATGCTCATCTGCTTCATTGCTTCGTCTGTGCGTGTGTGCATGTGTATGTGCTTGTCAGTACTGCAGGTGCTGAAATAGCTGAAATTACTGTATCAGTGGCCTGGCTTTAATGAACACTGTGATATTTGGACATTTTTGTCACCGACAAAGTGCCTTCCCTGCACATCTGGCGCTGAAAAGGGAGTGCTGGTGCTTGAAAGAGGAAAGGGGTTGTTTTGATAATCACTTTGACTTGTTCCCCCCTTCTTACTCTCTTTAATGTGGTGTCATTATTACTGAAATGTAATTAGCTATGCTAATGGGTTGGCATTTGGACTTCCGTCTCAGCACTTATGTTGGGACTGGTAAAAATGCGCTGTAAATGAAAGTGGGGTGGCGAATGGAGAGGCTGAATGGGCACGTGAGGGTTGAGTGGACGTGCTGAGGGTGTGATAGAGGGTGTTATTGAGTTTAAGGGCTAAAGTACTCCGGCGGAAGTGCAGAGAAGGGTTTTTTTAAATTAGGAATTGTTGGGGGTGAAAGAGAAGAGCTGGAATCAGGAAGTGGATAAAGAAGCTGTTGGGAGGAGTAGAGGGGCAAAAAAGCCACCAAAACCTGTTAAATCACTTTGTGTGTCAGCTTGGTGGTTTAGAAATGTGTGTGTGCATGTGCTGTGTGTGTGTGTGTGTGTGTGTGTGTGTGTGTGTGTGTGTGTGTGTGTGTGTTTGAGTATGGAGCAATTACAGGTTACCTCTCTAGTACACAACAGAGGCATCCATTTAGTGCCTCATAGCTTTACCAGGCATGCTCCATTAATGTTTTACTGCAAAAGAAGATGCATTAGAGAAACTAACAGGCTCCTGTATATAGCAGCATGGTCTGAACACTGCCACTGTGACTCTCACTAGAGCTGTTCATGCTTCTGTAGTACTGTTCTTTGAATTTAAATGTCCACCAGCTTGAATAATATTAAGATAATATAATTAAATTAATGCATTACTAAATTAATACTTGACAGCAGAGTGTGTAACCTTGCACAGTACGTGTGGAGCGCCTGTCTGTATCTGAGCGACTGTAATCACTGCTGGTGAGTTGTGGAGTCATTAATAGATTAAGAGAGATCAGAGATGCTCAAGTGCAGAGCAGGGTCATCTGGGAGGCTGCATTTTAAAAGCTGAGCTTATGCTGAGCTTGTTCATTTTTCCTGTCCTGATATGTCCTGTGTTGTCTCTACTGTACTTCTGCAGACTTACAAAGAGAACTTCACATGCTTAGAGCTTGCCCACTAGGTGGCGCTGTGTCTCTTTACACTCCTCATAAGGCTCAATAAGAAGTCTTGGCTGCTCAGAAAGAAAACCCAAATATCCTTGGGGTGAATAGATTACGATATGAGCAGAAGCAGCGTTATTCCACCCTCCAGGAGGCCGTTTGTTTTTCCTTTAATGGCTGAAAAGAGGCTGTTCCTCCTCTCCTCAGGAAGCCTCGCACCCCGCAGACATACCTGTGTGTGCGCCGGGCGCTGACCCACGTCCAACCTCCACAACCTCAGAGAGGGATCTGGTGTTTTGTAGGGCTGCCAGGGGCGCCATTAGGGATCCAGACCAGCTGAGGTTCAGTCTGTTTTAACCCTCCAACCAACCCCCCCCAACCCCCTTTCTCTCATGAAACACTCCTGAGATCTGCAGCCTAAAGGAGTCTGTGGGTTTATTCTTGCACATACAGTAGACGAGAAAATGATTCTGTCTCCATTCAGCTTATTTTACTGCGTGTGTGTGTATGTGTGTGTATGCACCTGCTCACCCTGTATTTCTCTGAACTCCCATGGTGAAGCCTAATAAGTCCCATGAATCCTCACCATCTTGTTTTGATTTTGTCCCGGGGTTGTTTTTCTAAACAGTTTAGTTCTCCCGGGAAGTTCAGCGCTCTCACTCTCCGCTGCACTAAGGAAAGATAACTGTAAGAATTCCCAAAAACATACCGACAAAAACAGAAATGTTGCGTCTTAATAGACTATTTGGAGTTCCAGCGTGTCTATAATTGGTCTTCATTTTCTGTTGCTTCCTTGAAAATGTGTTGCATTAAACCGAAATTTATTGTCAGGCTAAAAGGATTCTCATTGACGGGTTCAGCACCTTGGATAGTTCCTTCACACTTCTGAATTGAAGTGTGACTCTTCAGGAATGATTTATCAGACACCAAAACATCTTTAATTTGCCAGAGAGATTGTTATGGATAGAAAAAAAGGTGTGTGAGCTCATCAGTCAATGTGGTCTGTTCCATTATTTACATCATTGATATTGTGTGGGCTGCACAAACAGCAGTATGTAAAGAACAATAGATATTCGTCTTTTTGTCTCGCTGTAGTTTGCTATAGTATTATTGAGTCAGGACTGTGAGTGTGTGCAGTGTGAATGTCTCACTGGATTCTGCTTTCCACTGCCGTAAAATTATGTTTTTATAGTCCAGGGCGTGCAAGTAAAGGCAATGTATATGTAAATATGAAAAACAGGACTACATGAATATTTCTTTGAACTCTTACTCCCAGTCTATCTATAATACCTGTCCACACACACTCAGGCACATACACAGCAATCACACCGTATACACAGACATGTGAAACGGACACTGGATTCAAAGACAGGTCCGTGGAATAGGCTCGTGATGGCACTGACGGCCAGTTTCAGGGCTGTTAAAGGGAGGAGTGTCAGCAGTGTGATTATCAGCAGACAGATAGCGGATGACAGCTGCCATTGGTTATTGATGACTTTCATAATTAAAATCCCTTATGGGGGAACCCAAAGAACAAAAGGGAAAATCACACAAATGATGAATGGTCCTTTCATCTTTAAGGCTGATATAAGACCCACCAGGCTATTCTGCATGAATATTGCTTTCCTGAAAACTCTCTGAATATGGTTTCAAAGAAGAGCCCAGTGTTTTTAATATTGCCAGAGCCTGTGTGTGTGTGCGTGTATGTCTATGTGTATGTGTGTGTGTGTGTGTGTGTGTGTGTGTGTGTGTGTGTTAGGGAATATGAGGGGCAAAATATGAGGAAAATAGACTGAATAGGAGAGAGCACAGGTTAGACAGAAACAGATAGAAATCAGACAGTGAAAAAGAGGAGAGGTCACTGTACTGCAACGCCAGTATTTGCTGCTATAATTTTACTGCAGCAGTGGAGGGGGATGGAGTAATTTTGGCTCCATAACACAGGCTTGCTTCTGATTCAGTTCCTGGTATCAACTCCAGTAACCGTTGTGGTTGGAGAGTGTCTCTTTAGATACTGAATTCAGAGTAGCTGGCTGAACAATACTACCATTGTCTGCAATGCTGTCTGTTTTCCGCCTGGTTTGATGCTGATGTTTTACAAGGAGTGTTACCACTGTTATACAGATCACACATTCAGAATGAACAGAGGTTATAACACTATTAGCTAGGGGCTAATAGTGTTATATGAGTTTATATGAGTATAAACTTTGGAGGAGGGGGTTAATGAAATATGTGTACAAAAGTCCGACTTTTGCATGTAAAATAATTTGGCAATTAGCCACTAGCTTGCTTTAACACTGGCCATAAATGAAAGAGATCACTAAGCTGTTACTTCCAGTTTTCAAGTGATTTGCCAAGCTCGTTGTAGATTTGTGATATATGCCAGTTTCCTTTAGCACAGGGGTCTTAAACGTTTTTCAGACCAAGGACCCCTTTGTTAGAGACGGATATATATTGTATAAAATTGAATTGGACTCATTCTAATAAATTCTATGAATATGCTTGGGTCTTCTCTCATTTGATTTTGCCTGTTGCTGTTAAGTCAGCAGCAGTTGTAGCATGGCCAGGTGTGTTAACCACACCCTCTGCACTTTCACTAGTGGTTTCAGAGGTGAACGGTATGTGAGTCTTTGGCCCAGAAAGTTACAAAACCATCCATTGTGGCTCACAAGAATGTCCATACACTTGACATACCAATACTAATATAGCTAACTGGCCAATTAGTACAATACAGTGATTAGTGTTAGCGAGCTCACGTGATTGCACAAGGATTCATGGGTAACTTTTAACGTATCATTAATGTTTTGTGCTGTAAATTAAATAGATTTTTTTTAATAAGCCAGTTTATATTTGCTAATAACATGTTAATTCATGTTAATGTGTATTTTCAGACACATATTACTTTTAGGAAAAATAGCCCCCTTGCATTAACTGTGATGATCCCCAAGGGGTCACAGACACCCTGGTGAAGACCCAGACTTAAGCATATCTGGCACACTTTGAAAGTAGCGTACTACATGTGGTCAAACTGTCCAGTTTCAGTAGTGCTCAACTGCTGGTGACTGACATTGAGAGTGAGTCACAAAGCTATCGCTAAGTTTAAATGTCCATATCTGAGACTGTTGGGGATTTTTGGGGTAATGCATGCTTTGAAGCATTTGGGTCAGCCCCACTCTTAACATTGTTTTTTATTTTCTGGACTTGCCTATATTGTCTTCAGACACTTTAAACTCTGATCTTGCTTAGTATTACCTTCTGTATGCCATCTAAATGTGTCTTCGGATATTGTATTCACCTCTATTGTATACTGTTCAATACAGTATTCCCTCCCTGGGAGAAAACAAACAAGACAGATATACTGTACGCGACTGTGGTTCAGATGAAAGCTGATCCCTTTTGAAGACGTTACAGTAGCAGATCAGACAGGACGACTGCCAGTGATACTCTGCTCCCCTGCAGGCTCTATAGACTAGAAAGCTGCAAGCCTCAGAGCACCGCATGGTATCTGTGTGGATGAGACAGAGAGAGGAGGGGTATTAGAGTGCCAGGAACACATAGGGAATTCCTGCACGTCTGTCCTGGTGTGTGTGTGTGTGTGTGTGTGTGTGTGTACGATGCTGTCAGAGTAGAGCTCACACTTCCTGCTCTCCTAACCTGCTAAACGGTCCCCTTCAACCCACCCACCACTCAGTTCTCCCTCTCCACATCAGTACGGGGCTGCTGTGACATCATTCATTCCCACGCACTCTGATTGGCTGGCCAGTGGAGGGAAGTGGATTGTTCCTGCAGCCTACAGTGAGAAATTAAGAGAGAGAGAGAGAGAGAGAGAGAGAACGTGGGAGGGAAAGACAGAGGTAGAGAGTATGTGAGAGGGAAAGAGAGAGGGAGAGGGACTAAGCAAGAAAGATTGATGCTGAGGCAAGCCGACACTGCACTGCTCTCACTGACACACATACACACACACTCTCACACAAACACACACACACACACACACACACACACACACACAAACAGTCTCACGCGTACACTCACATCACACTCCCAAGCTGCTTAACAGGCAGGAAAAACACTGAGTCTGACTGAGTCTGCAGCCCGTTACTGCAGGACAGGACAGAGGACAGCAAGACGAGAGGCGAACAGGAGGGTGAAACCTTCCTCCCTGCTTTGACTCAGAACAACAGTTTCACTGCTGTCATCTCGGGAGGTCCAGCGCTCAAGGGAGCTCCTTAACGACACCTCCCCAAAATAAGAGAGGGAGAAGCAGCAAGGGCAGGAGCAAGGGCAAGTGTAGCCTCTCTCCCGGAGGTTGCCGTGAATGTCCTCTCAACGTCCCCATGAAAACAGGCGGGAACCGAGGCGTAGTCTGGGGTACAAGATGGCACGGCGGGCAGGGGGCGAAGGCTCCCCGAAAAAGAACACATCCCTCAACCTGGTGGCTGGGTTCTTCCACTACCTCCGCGGTAAGTGGGACAGTGTGTGCATGAATGTGTGTCCCCTATCGAGATGGAGAGTGTGAGGAAAAAGAAGGCAAGTACACAGTGTGTGTGTATTTTGCATGTTTGCAGGGTATGCCGTGATATTTAACGTGGCACTGCAGTATGGACTGTATCTTCCTACCGTATGTGAGTCTGTGCATTTTGCAGTGTGATTTCCTCTCTGAAGTGGTTCCTGCAGATATTTTTTTTTGGGCTGTGGACGCAGTGTGTGTTAAGCAAAATAGGCAGAAATTTGAAGGGGGCGTTTCCACTTTGGCAGAGTGTGTGTGCGTCTGTGTGCAGGGAGGTCGCTGAGCTCTGAGCCTGCAGCAGGTGAAGCAAGCATACCCAGCAGACAAGCACCAGCTCACTGCATGTGTCACAGCACAGCGGGCAAACTGTCAAAATGTTTGATTTCTTATCTCTCTGTTTGACCCTGTGGCGGTCCGCCTGTCTGCTCATCTGTATTTGGATACCATGCATTCAGCCTTCTGTCTGACTGTCTCACTGTCTGATAGATTAGATTAGATTCCAAGAGACATTACCATAATGTTTCTTTGGATTTGTTTCCAGTCACGTTAGCCATCCTATAGGGAAATAAGCAGAGAATGCATCAGAATGGTTGCTTTACACTTCATCTATAGGCAGAGCCTCTGAGACAACTAGCTAGATTTGATGATATTTCATTAAGGTCATCTTCACTGTGGGGGGTCAGAGTGAGAACTCAGGGACTGCAGATGAGACTAATGATGATACAGGCCAACACGAGCCGAGAAGGTAATCAAGTGTGTTAAAACGCTGCTGCGAGGCATGGTTACTAAGGACGGCTGTTTCCCTTTGTGGTATTGAAAGAATGTGAATGTGTGTGTGCTTAAGTGTGTGTGCGCAGAGTTCAAAGTCACCTCGTCCCTGAGACTAAGAGGCTGGCACCACGCTCGTGCAGACATGTTCTCCGTCACACATGTTCCTGTTCCAGGATGTGGGGGGCTAAATCTTTCTCATTCTCCTCCAATATTACCGCCCATCAATATTTGATTACTCCTGGACCCAATCAAAAGATTAATTCATAGAACGGGAACCTGCTCAGTGGCACGTATGACTTTGCGTGAATGTATCTGCATTATGTATGAACAGCTCCCCCCACCTCCCACCTCTCTGATGCACACACACCCCTCGCTGTTCACGTCTGCCCACAGTACCTAGTGACACACTAACCAACTTGAGTGTAATCAAGCCGTCAGCATATTTCATTAAGGTAGAGGGAAGCACTGTGTCAGACGTCCTCTCTCGCTGATAACATGCTTATCTCAAGGATATTGCTCTGTGGCGCAGACGGGACAGAAAAAAAAACATTGCCACATGTGCCAGTCACTGTACATGATTGGATCCTTAGAAGTCTCAGGCAGACCATACATCTGGTGTGTGTACATTATAATGGGGTTCATGTGACAGCTGCACATGAATTTGTCGATTACAGATGTAACTGTCGCAGAAGTCCCAATTGTTATTGCACTGGCTGCAAGCAACAATGAATTTTGCTGTCAATAGGGAATCAGGAAGGAGAGATTACAGCCGTAATGCAGTAGTTGGTTCTAAAAATCCTGCAGAACATACAGTTCTTGCCTCTATGCTGTGTTTGCCTGTGTGAGTGTGTGTATGTTAGGGATGGGAACTGACAATATTTTGTTGATACCAATGGCATTATTAGCTCTGCTTATTGGTCTGATTCTCGATCAATTCCATTATTAGATCCTGATGAATATTCTGAGTGGAAAAAAGTAGGTGAAATGCAACTCTTAATTATCTCAGAGTGTGAAGATAGTGTAGATGAAAAGAGAAAATATTTGTACAGCATTCATTTTAATTTATTTTTCCATAGTCAAAGAAAAAAATCTAAGTCTTAAGTGCTAAGTCTGCCTGTGTGGCACTAGTGTTATTATATATTAATGTCTATACCGTAGGATATTTACCAACAGTAACAGATGGGCTGCTCAGTTGAGAAGCCGTGGCATTTTTGTGTAGAGTGTCAATACATGTCATTCCTGGAATCGAAGCCCATGTTGTGTAGCTAAATGTCTCAGCATACTGCTGTTGTTTCCACTGTTACTGTGGCAGCACTGTAGTCATCTTTTTTATGAAATGAAGCCATGCTTTGGACCGTTAACTTCTTGTTGCAAGTGTCCAGCAGCGTAGAGTGTGGCGTCATTGTTTTGCACTGCACAACATGCTGACATCCAAAAAAGAGGAATTGATACACTTGGAGGCATAGGATTCAGATGGATCAGACATTTAGGACTGGTTCTCAACTGGAGCCAGCTCTTGACCTGACCCTAGTATATGTACTGTTATGTTTGCTTGTGCACATGTGAGTGACACATCTTGATTTATGTCTTGTCCTCATTTAAGTTAAGTGGCTTTTTAGGGGACATCGTCTGCAGACATCTATGCTATTGATTGTGCCTTTGCTAAATGGGCTTTATCGCTGCAGCCACCACAAACAATGTCCTTCCTCATATAGAGGTAAATCAGTACATTTAGAGTAAGGTTGGCATTCTGTTTGTGAGACTGATTGCATGCTTGAACTGTGGTCAGAAATGCAAAAACCCTCTTATAGATCATGGCAGAGGTACATGTCATGGTATAGAAGAAGAACCACTGGCCTTCTATCATCTAAAGGGCATTTTTGAGAGCAGGATTTTCTGTCTGCAGTAAGAGGAGTCCAGCTAGTGAAAATGTCATCTTTAAATGTCAAATGCCTTTTCTTACCATATCAGTGTTAGGTATGATGTGGTGTGACTGCGTTCAGACACATCAGACGGACAGTAGTAATATCAAAGTTAATTAGAGTCGCCATCCAGCTCTGCAAACCCAATCATCTCTCAAAACAATAGACAATGAGAAGATTGTGTTTTAATCGCCTCTTTGTTTATTATTGCATGTGACTGATAGTGACGCTCTGGGCTCTGATTTACAGATGAGCAGGAGGCTGTGCAGAAAAGGACATTCACGAAATGGATCAATTCCCACTTGGCAAAGGTAAGAGAGTCTGGTTGATTCCCACTGCTGCTGCCAGCATTGTGTTTTCCCTTTACACAAACGCTGGTGCTGGTGGATTGAAAACTTATCCATCTCACTGCTTTTCCACTTCCAATCACTCTGCTCCTCTACACTCTGTCCGCCGTGCTCTCTGTGACTTTTGCTCCATTTCCAAAACGCTGTGGAGCTGGTCATGGGACTGACTGTGCCAGCTAAGACCACACACACACATTCATTCTTACTCGCATGCCTTTCATGTTCCTTTTTATTCCTCCAATCTCATATAGCTCGTAGCAAGGATTTACTCGCACTCTAATTATCGCTTTCACGTTACAGCATTTAATACACTGTATATCTTTTTTCCTGCAAGCTACTGTCAATAATTTAAGTCTTAGTAACCTGTAAGCTCTTTATCTCAATATGGGCCAATTTAGATTGTTCAGGATAAGAGTTTTTAGTTAAAGACTGCCCTTCATTTGCCTTCTTAATGAGCTTGGACACCCGTATATCTGTCCCTTAAATGCTGAATTACACTTGATGCTGCTGCGTGCTGAGGGTCTATTGTATGGGTGTAATTATTGCATTATACTGCATTAGCCTCCTCAGTTTAACTCATTACTGCTTGAATATTGTGTCAGGAATGGGTGGACAAGGCAAATATGGCACAGTGCAACACAATTAAGTGCTATTTCAATCTGCAACGCTCCTTTCAAGGTTTCCTATTTGATTACGACAGCTGTGGAGGCCTTGAACCTCGGTGACGTGGAGCAGAAAATTCATTTGAAAAGCACTCTGGAGGGAATAAACCTTGACGTAATATTAAATATCATGTCTCAGGACCGTGCCAGCAGAAAATTACACACAGCCCAACACTTAAATGCCTTGAATTTTTAATAACGTTTAGGTAAGCACATAGTTTATTTATTAAGTCATTTTGACGCAACAAAGTAGAGCTGCAGTTCTTTTGCTATTTCGTGGTCTCTGAAAATGTTGACATTTGAGTGATTCAGGAAAGACAATGAGAATTTTGAGGAATAACAAGGAGAGGAAACCCCAAAACTTCTGAATTAAATATATAGTATAAAGAAACAGTTAAACATTTTTGGAAATGTACTTATTTGCCATTGTGCCAAGAGTTAGATGAGAAGATTCATACTTCTTGCAGATCTGAATTGTAACTATGTAGATGGATCCAGCAGTTAAGCTTAGCGGAAAGTCTGAAATCAGTCCTCGGAATGCCTACTAAGTTACAAATTATCATCAAATCATTTTAAGACCTAAGTGTAAAAACAACAATTAGCTGTTTAACAGGAGGTTATGACCTGAACTATTTCCTGGCCGGCAGCAGTAAATTCGTCACCTTTCGTTATGTGTCAGCTGCTTCAAGCCGGGAAATAGTCCAGCACAGAACATTCTGGAAACCACATCATGTCAGTTTTGCAGTTTTAATGTGACGTAAGCTTTTAAATTGCTAGTAGGTGGATATTGTTACCTTCAGATTGAGCTAGGCCAGCTTGTTCCCTCTGTTTAGGCTAAGCTAAGCTAACAGTCTGCTGGTTCCAGCTGCATATTAAGCCTACAGACCTGAGAGCGGCATTGCCCTGCTCATCGAACTATTAGCCGGAAAACAGATTATTACCCAAATGTCTGTCTAACTAACTATCATGCTCATTTTTCAGGTTCATGCTTGTATTTGAATTTTCTACTCGAACACGTTTACATGCTTAAATGTTCAAAAACACATTATTTCCCTCATACTGTCTGTGCTGGAACACCTGTATTCACCCTCTATCTGAGACACTCTGCCTGTCTCTTTAAGCCCCCCTCCTAAAAAAGCCCAATCTGCTCTGATTGGTCAGTGTTCCCAGGTCTTCTGTATCTCAGTGACTCTGCAATGTTATTGCAGCTGGGGAATGATTGAAACAGAGTAAACTGGCACTTTCTACCATGAAAAATAATATAAAGTCATCTAAGCCAAAATCTGTACAACCCGACATGTTTCAGCAGGAATAAGATCTGAAACAGAGGAGAAAATTACAAAATCGGCAACCAAGATTACATGTGTGCTGATGTAAGCATGTAGCTACATGTAGCAGGGTAGGCTATGTAATGTAAATACTTGGACTAGGGTGCCTGGAGCAGATGACCAGATAAAGAAATCCGTCAAGAGCTGGCATCATCTTGTCTCAAAAGTAGAAAAAACAATTGGAAACAGAGTATTCAGAACGGTCCGAAGCCTGAGGTTTTTGCTCACAGGGATTACTTCACCTATGTTCACCTTATTTTTTGGCCAAGTTTTATATAAACATCCAACATTGTAACAATATATATGCGAAACTCGCTGGCTCTGAGAGTTTCACTGGGGGGCGAGGAGGGGCATCTAGGCATTGGTTCAATAGAGGAAAGTTTACCACAGTTAATTTATACATACTACCCACATTGTTTTGATAGAAAGCTGATTAAATGTTGGCAAAGTATCCCTTTAAAGTGCAATAACATAGTGTCTGATGTACCAATTGTCCACGAAATTTCATTTGAATTTCCTTTTAAATGCACTTTAATTAACCGATTCAACTAATCAATAGATGAGTGATATTATCACACAGGTCCTTCAGAAGAAAGATAACATTATTTGTTCCCCACGCCTCTTTCTCTACCTTGTTGATCAAATTAGTTGCTCTCCTCCTCCTCGACCATCATGAGACTGCTTACCCTTTCACCTGATGCCTGACGTTGCCATAGCGACACTGATTGGCCTATATTTGTCTTCAAAAATGTCTTGGTCGTCATGGCAGCTTGGTAAATGTTCGGAGAGCTTTGTGATGAGTAGCGAGTAAAAGTTAATTCAGCATGTGCAGAGGATCTGTTGGAATAAGGAGGTGCATTTCTTGAAGATCTCATTCTACAATCTATATGAGATAAAATGGCATCCTATGGGCTCTTCTCAATACTCAAAGAACCATCTAAAGAGACACATTAGGTGAAAAAAATGTGTGAGAGAGACAGACAGCCGGATAGGGAGAGGAAAGAAGCTTTAACAGTTGGTTTAGCTTTGCTCTCAGAAGGATAGATCATGCCCTTGGCTATGCAGATGATTAGGCCACTCCAGTTATCACAGGTCTTTAATTCAGCGCCTAAAGGTATGTGATTAATCGTTAGGTGAGTTGAGACATGGCATGAGGCTTTCCTTTCACTATCACTCCCCTCCCCCTTACTTTTCCACTCCACAGGTACAACAAAAGAAGTCTTATGAGCTCTGACAAAGAGTTTCTATGAGGGGACGTACTGGAGCTGGTAATTTATACAGAAGATTAATGACTCTCATTACTTGGAGTAGTTCACCAGATTAAGTCACTAGTGATAGACCAAAGGTATAAACTGTAAGACAGCAGCAGGGCAGCACTTTTTGCAGGTTGTTTCTTCCATTTAAAAAGAGGGTAATGCTGTTTAGACCCTTCAGTTATATATGATAGTGTATATTGCTTGAATTTGGCTCACAGTCGTAGAATATTGGTTCCCATTTATGAGGCTTGTTGCACAGATGCACTCCGCACTGCAGTGGAGTGACAAGGGGGGGATTCAGTGAGCGGGCCCCAAGTTTCCATTTTGACAAATCCTTTCTGAGAAGGTTAAAGCTTAATTACTAAGTGACCGGTGTGAGTGGTGGAGGTCTCATAGTCGCTCAGGCGTTTTCCAGGCAAACAGTTTGAGTACAGTAATCAGTGAACCAAGTGTTCTTGGAGATTACAGCAGCAATAAAGTGAAGCTCCCAGCTCCTCTCTTAGTGTTTACTCCCCTGCTCCCCCATCTTTCTTTAGTGGGGGAAGAGGGGGATTGAGTGGATGACATACTCTATGCACACTAAAATTCAAACCCAGCACATCATCATGGTTCATGGTGTGCCGCAGTCAACTTTGCAGCAAGAATGTTTTCCATATTTTTTTTACTTTTACAACCTGCCAACTGCTCTTGTGGCCTCTTAGTTTTCCTTAACACAAAATTTGGTACAGACATTCATGGCTTCCAGAGGATGAATCTTAATTCTCATTCCTGTGAAAGTTGTTCACTGACAAAAATGAAATTACCCAGATGATCGATGCTGCTTCCACATCATTGTTCCCATAGAGCAGGCACACCAGACACTTCCGGCCTCTGACCGGCTGCGTGCCTCAGTAGCCTACCTGTTGGTGCATGTTAGTCCCTGTGTGAGTGTATGCCACTGGCTAGCTAATCAGTGCCGCTCCGTACTGCACCCATATGGCAGTTACAGCTGATAACGCTGTCCTGGCCCACAGCATCATCACTAATGTGTGGCACCCATCTTCTAGTCCCCCCCCCCCACATAAACACTGCTGGCTCTGTCAGCACTGTTGCTGCGTTAGCACTGTTCGCTCTGTTAGCATGTTTAGCTGCTAGCCACTGGCTCTTCCACCGTATACGGACAAGCTGAATCAGACGCTGAATCATAGATATGCTCTAAATGTTGTTTACAGCTCCTTTAAAGATCCCCTGACTTTTATTGATTGAGTTTGACATTTATGGTTTTGAATGATTGTTCTCCACAGTTATTGGATGGGTTGCCATGAAATGCATTACAGATATTTATGGTCCTACCATGACGAATTGTAATAACTTGGTGTTTCTCTGACTTTTCAGCGGCAGGTCAAAATTTCAATTTGTCCAACCTTTTTGTGTATGACTAAATACCTGCAGAAAACAAGTAACATTCCCATCAGCCTCATCTTTGGGTGTGTTTAGTGCAAATTAGCAAAGGTTAGCATGCTCACACACTAAACAATGTACTAAATAAAGTAAAACATGTACCTGCTAAACATGTTAGCATGGTCATTGTGAGCATTTTAGCACACTGATATTTAGCTTGAAGCACTGCTCTGCCCAAGTACAGGCTAGCAGAACTGCTGCAATGATTGTAGATTAGTTGTTTTGTTCTCCAGGATAAAATTATAAATGACGGCAAAATATGATGTCTGCCCCACAGTGGTTGAATTAATTAGAGGTGTTTGTTAGCCATGTAGTGAGATTTTTTTTTTTTTTTTAAGTTTTACTGATATTGTCAATCAAATGTGTGTCAAGTGCCTTAGCATGCAAAATGTGACTCAAATTAACATGTACAGGCCAGGAAGAGATTCAAAATGACCACAAAGAGACACAAACCCCCCCCCCCACACACACACACACAATTAGATGGAAAGGAACTGCAAAGAGACACAATAGAACTACAAAAATAGGCAAAACAACCACAGAGACACAAAAGAACCTCCATGAAACACAAAATGACTACACAGCAATACGAGACAACCAAAAATACATAAAATTACCTCAAAGAGACAAAACATTACCAAAAAATCTCACAAAACAACCACAAGGAAACGCAAAACCTACAAAGACATGGCAGTCTTACTCCTGTGGAAGAGACTTAGTGGGGCCTTTTGCATATCTGTGCCCAGGGGCCCACTGTCTCATAATCCACCCACGTATGTAATGGAAGGTATCCTGTAGGCAGATATACTGTATATTGTCAGTTCTTTCCATTGTTGATATCTAAGCAATAAGGTAAAGGTCAATTTCCCTATGCAGTGTTTTTTTAATTGACAAGTGCAGTCCAATCATCCCTTGTTGCAGGGTTTGCCTGCAGCCATGTTCATGTGATAGCTTTCTTGCTAACAGCTACAGCTAAGAACATTTTAAAACAACATTTATCTGGTGCTTCAAGTTTATGCAGGATTTTGCCAAAGTATATGTGAGTCTAAAAGTTATTCACATTTTGGCTTTTATGTTCAAGAATGCCTTTTCAGAAGCTTTCAAATAACTTAACCTTGAAAAGTTTTGGTTAACAATCATCTGGTGTCAATTGTTCCTTCAAACTGGCTGTATTGCAATTCAAAATGAAACCCTTCAGTCTCTTTGTTTCTGCACCTCCCTCCGTCTTTCATGCTGTTGATCTTTCGGAATCCACTATGTCAAGTGTACCAGGGGGAATAACATGAGAGCACAGACAGACGCACATCCTGAAACTCCTCTTCTCACAATCAATTATGGCCCAGACACTTATATGTAATTAGCTCATTAAGACCTTGATTTATTTTTTTTAGCTCATGCGGCTGAGCAGAGGAAATGGATATTACTTTCTTATTTTGTAATTAGTCAGAAATTTCCTCATTAGCTTTGGGATTATAATGAACAAATAGGTAAATTTAACTTCAATTAGCTCATGGTATAATCTATCCCTTTGAAGGGGTCTTTGTAAGTGTTTCTTCTGTCACTTTATGATAGGGGCACAAGTGCTGTCTGGATATTCTAATATCCAAAGCCATGAAATGACATTAGAAGAGGAATTAGCGAAAAGAGCTGCTGTATTTGCTAATTAATTTTGAAAGACGCGAGGTTAGTGTCCCTTCTCGCTTTGCCTTCTATCATTTTTCTCGCTGCCACTCTTTCTACTCAATTATACCCCTTTTGCGCATCCACGATGTTGGGGGTTGTATGTTTTTTCTCTTTCACACCACACACACATTCCACTTGCACGTGCTAACACAGACACTCACGCACACATCCCTGCTTCCGCCGTTTTTCTGTCTCTCTCCTTCACTCCCTTTGCCGCTAATCTCCCTGTGAATGGCTCGCTCGTCTGAATGCTTTCCCCCCCTCTAAACCTCTCCTCAGCCCCGGCATGTGACTGTGCTTTAAGAGAAATCCTTGATGTGGCGCCGGCAAGAAACAGAGATATGTGGATTTCCCCGAGTCTGGAAGTCTGGAAGTCTGTGTCAGGTCAGGGAGGAAGTCAATGAGGAGGATATAGTTTGAAATCATCAGCATATTTTAGGATTTGAGGACCCCATTCAGAGCCTGCTGAGCCTCTGCTTACGGCTGACGCTAGCTGTCAGTAATATTTCACAGACAAACTCTTTTGGGGCTTCAAGTAATTTTTTTATGGGATTTCCCTTATCCATTTTTCATTAGTTGAAATTACCGTCTTACAGTGTAATATATATATTGTATTTTGGTTGATTTATGCGCTGTGCCACTTAGAGTAGGATAATTTGTAGAAAAAATGTTGCCTGCCTCTTAGTTTCTTTACATTGCAAGAGCTTTAAGGCTCAAATCCCAGATTTTTGCATTCCACAAAAACTGAGAAAGCTTTGTGTAAGTTTATGGCATGTAACATGTAAGTAAACAGTCAGTTTATATAACTACTTATGTCTGGGCACCTCTTTAGAAGTGTCTCTTGGACAGCATTAAGTTGTTCATAGAGAAATAGAAGACATTTATACTTGTTTTACTTCCTCTCATTGATTTTTCAATGTCAAAAGTCAACTCTTTCCATTCCCCCAGGCATTACATCATTTCCATGAATACTTGTTTTAACCTACAGTTTAAAAAAGACTGAGGTCATAAACATTTTTATAATAAAGGCTCATGGGTATGCTTGTTTTCTCATATAGCGTGTCCCGCCTCTGGTGGTGACAGACCTCTTCGAGGACATCAAGGATGGCGTGATGCTACTGGCCCTGCTGGAAGTCCTCTCCGGACAAAAACTGGTAAGTCTCACGGTCATTTCTGCAGCATGTGATTTGGCCACAGACTTCAAACACTTCATATCCTCTGATCTCTCTGGATTAAATTTTAACTTGATCTGATATAACGAGGATCAGACTGGTCAAATAACAGAGATTCTGTAATTTTTTATTGTTGTTTATCTTTGTTTTTTCTTTATATAATAAGAGTGGTGCAGGGATGAGTGGCTTTTTTTATAGGCCAACCTGTAAGTTAGCGTCACCCTGGTTCCCTCAGCAAAAAGCCAATGGAACTTTTTCACTGGATTTTGGATTGTTGCAGAAAAATAGGCCTTGTGGCAAACAAAAGTTTATGATACTTAAACATTTTGTCTAACAAGATCATTTTCACAAATGAACACCACTTTGATGATTTTTGAAGCATAAATGAATTCACCAGAAGTAAAAAGCTTACATTAAGCTTTAAACTTACCACACTACAGTCGCATGATTTCAACAACATCCCCACAAGGTTCACTCACCTCCTCTACAAAAGCCTTTCCTCTTAGCATGACCTGATCTAGCTAGTTGTCATGTCCTCGTCAACTGCCAGTCTCACTCTCAGAGAGAGAGAGAGAGAGAGAGAGAGAGAGAGAGAGAGAGAGAGAGAGAGAGAGAGAGAGAGAGAGAGAGAGAGAGAGAGAGAGAGAGAGANAGAGAGAGAGAGAGAGAGAGAGAGAGAGAGAGAGAGAGAGAGAGAGAGAGAGAGAGAGAGAGAGAGAGAGAGAGAGATCCCACATTGAAATTCTGACCAATCAAGAGCAGCTTTGAAACTTAATTAGTCCCTGAGTCAGACCAAAGCAAGACAACTCTAGGTCTGAAAGCACAAAAAAGACATAGATCACAAAACATAAAAAAAACAACTCTTAAGCTTGTGTTAACCACAGACCTTCTTTCAGGCATTTGAGCAAATACCCATCGACTTGAAGACAAAGGAACTGGAAGTGCTAGAATGCTAACTCATTTCCAGGTTTAAGGACTCATTCCTGCACCACCCTGTAACAGTCAGTGTATATACCATAAGTGTTATTTACAAATCTCCAAAGAGCTACAGACTTAATGCAGTGCATGTGAACTGAGCCACAGCTAGATGGAAATGCTCATTGATCGGCTTTTATTAGGATGTTTGAATTGAATAGAAAAGCCCAGATTAACAAGGACAGATCATAGTTCACAAAACACAACACAGACAAAAACATTCACACCCAGCTTGAGGATTTCACTCGGCCAATATTGCCTCAGGTCTAAGCTGTCTATGTCCTATTGATCCAGCTGGTTATAGTCAAACACATCTGTGATTGGACCTCTCTCTCTTTCTCATTTTATCCATGATTTTTTCTTAAAATGCTGCTGATAATGTTTATACTTTACTAAGTATGCTCTTACATATTGTGCTGTAGCATTCAAATTAACTTATCTTCTTTTCAGTTATACTGTTTTTATTTTATCTACGTTATTTATTTGTGAAACTCTGTTTCTCTATTTCTTTCTTTCCATCCCCATTGTTCTCATTTTGCCTCGCAGCCATGTGAGCAGGGCAAGAAGCTAAAGAGGATCCACTGGGTCGCCAACATCGGTACAGCTCTCAACTTCCTTGAGGGTAGGAAGGTAAGAGTTCAGGGTCTTCTCTTTATGTTTTTTTTTCTTCTCTGATTTACCCGTCCTGCTCCTCTCCTGCTCAGCTGCTGCCCTGTGGGTATAAACATTGAATCTTGACCTTGTGTGACCTGTTTCCCCTTCGTCCCCGCCTCTTACTCCCTCCACCTTCCCGCATCCCTCATTTATCCTGAAACCAATATCCTCTGTTTTCACATCCCTGCAACAATTTTGTTGGGTAAATAAATGAAACACTGGCTGACATTGTTCACATTTTGTCTTCATTCAAGTGCCCTTCATTTAGTTATGTGGCTGCCTATAAATATCAAAAATTCTCTAAAAATGTAATTATTGGACTATGACTTTACTAATTCTGTCGCTTTAAGTGATCGTCTATATTTGCTGGTCACACCACACCATATGCACTTTATGATATTCTCTCCGTACTCTCCAGTTTTCTTTCTGTCTCTCAGCATCATTTACAGAATTACATCCAAATACGCTCAGTGTGGTTTTGGATATAATCATCTAACTGCATCAACTGCCCCTCTGTGAGATTAGTAAAACATTCTCAAAGCTTCACCCAGCTCGTCCTGGATATACATAAATAAAGCCATAAGTATGAGCTGGAGTCTGCAGGGACATTGATTTGTCTTCCTTGAGTGCAACAGGGTTAAAACTGCAAATCCTACACCAGTAATCTGCCGTCTGGAGATGAGACGTCAGTGGGCACTCTGCTGTATATGCCTGTGTGTGTGTGTGTGTGAGACTGTGTAAATCTGTGAGTGTAGAAAATTAAATGTAAATACACTCTGTGTGTAAATCTAATGTATGTCTAGACTGTATTTACATTTTGCTTTAGAGGCCCAATCGCTTTAATGCCTGATACATTTTTCTCTCTTTCGTCTGTATCATTGGAAAACATTGTTCCGTGTGCAGTGGCATTATGATGTTTACCATTACATTAATTGTATCTGTAAACTGTTGAAACCCTGTGATAAATGTATTTAACTGGGAGTTTTAAACCCATAGCTATAATGTGTCAACAAGATCTGCAACAGTTATTTACATTTTCGATGAATATCTGTTTTTTTTTTGTTTGTTTCTATTAATCTATTAAACCACGTCAGAAAATTGTAAAAAAAAAAAAAAAAAAAATCCACATCACAATTTCGTGGAGCCCAATTTGACATCTAAAAATCGCTTTCTTTGTCTGACTAATGCCCCACTCACTTTATAATTCACCTTTTAGTAGCTTAAACTAGAGCAAGAAGGCAAAATGTGTGTGAAAATACCATTATGAAGTAAGTATAATTGTACTACTGAAATCTATTGGCCTTCAAAACATATTAACAGACTTAAAGGTCCAGTGTGTGAGATTTGGGGGATATATTGGCAGAAATGGGATATAATAAAGTATGTTTTCCCTTATGCAGAATCACTGGGTCTGTTTGTTCTCGAGAGGAAGAGACCTCTGCATATAATTCAGCTCTCGGTAAAAACCACCTGAACAATGAAGTCTAAGGGGCTGTGTCCACTGTTGCTTTTTTTTTTTTTGTTCCTGAGGCCAGGGCATTTATTTATTTCTTTGCAATGGGAGCACCATATATTCAAGCGTGACGGGGCACTGAGCGTCTATTCTGCACTGAGTGCTGCATGTTTGACATTTTATTTTCTGAGCGCTGAGAGTTAAAAAAAAAAAAAATCAACTCTGAGTAAAACACTGCGCCGTCGCCATGCAGTTACAGTGGAGGAGGGACAAATACCACGACCAACGACCAACTGTTACATTTTACATGTACAAGCCTGAACAACAACAATGGAGGTGAAATATGTCAATATAATGTATACATATCAATATGTGTTTCCTCTCGTGAACTCATGTACACCGGACGATCCGGTCTCTCCCCCGCACTTACTTCAGCTTGCCCTTCAACCAGAGCAAGCACTCTACCTTACGCCACTTTTTACTTTCACAGATACTCCGTTTCGTAGCAGTCAGACACAACTGAAGCATTTCCATAGGAGCACCTGGCTATTCAGCTGGGAAAAAACTTTTTGGTGGACACTAAAAAGAGTCCTAATCACAAGTTAATGCTTGGCACACAGGAGAAGTTTCAGCTGGTTGCAATCTGCAATCCTCCCTGCTAGATGCCACTGAATCCTATACACGGCTCCTTTAAGAGAAAACCTTTGCTCGGTACAGATCCTCGCAAAAATTGTCTGTAAATAATGCAGACTATACTGTTTACCTATGCACTGTTGGCTCCAGTGCAACCACCACTGTATTGTTACCTGTGTTCTTTTTGCTGTTGTGTGTGGTCACGACAAAAAACACTTCTGTTAACCATTCCAGCTTCACACCGCTGTGTTGTGGGTTGTTGGGATGACCTGCTGTGTTTTCTAATATGAAACTGTGTATTGCATGTATTCTTATCAGCCACTCTCCCACGCTGCCCTCACCTGCCCCCAATCTCTTCCTCCATGCTTGTTCACCTATACGGAGTGGCTTGTATTACCATATGATGACCTGTTGTGATGCAGCGCCTCAGTAATATAACCCTGTGTGTGATCATATAGAATACTTCATCATATCAGTAGATACAGCCCTCGCTTTCTCCCTCTTCTTACTCCACCCTGCATCACCCTCTCTCTGTCCATCTCTGCTGGATATAATCCCTGTTGCCTGTGTAGCGGTGATAGATCTCTCCTCTCAGCCAACCACTCAAGTTATCTCACCTCAGAGATGCTACATTATCTGCTATCTCACAGTCAATGAGCCGTCCTCCGTCAATCAAACACATCTAAATGCTCCGTCGCTCTCTTCCTCTCTCTTTTCTTTTTTCTTATCTGCCCTCCAGTCTGCCTACAGAGGATCTCCGGTCAGTATTCATAACATTACTGGTTCTTTCAGGACATGGAATAGATAGGGTCAGGATTATCTGCATCCAGTGGTGCTGAGGATTATGCTCATACTGTATATTGTTCATTTTGTGTAAACATATGTATGAGACAGAGTGACCAGATTGAGGAATATTGTGTGTACTTAATCCTTATGTATGAGATCATAGTGACTTGTAAGCAGATAAACTGGAATTGATTGCAATCTGGAATTATTAGGTTCTGTTATGAGATATTAAAATATTGGATATTGTGTTTGTTACAGATCAAGCTTGTGAACATCAACTCCACAGACATTGTTGATGGACGGCCATCAATTGTACTGGGGTTGATGTGGACCATCATCCTCTATTTCCAGGTAACATTGCCTTGAGTTCATCTGCATACGTTTTATTTATAGACTGTATATAAACATGGATGACACACCTCCACTTCCTCACGCTGTACACAAATGAAGCCAAAAATAGCCCGGATACAGGCTCTGCCATCTTGCCCTGGTGATATCATTTGGAGCCGAGTCTGCACAGTAGCAATCAGCTGATGGAGTCCCGGTATCGAGGTCCAGCCCATCTGTTCGACCCAGTCTCAAGCAGCGTCATTGATGGCTAGCACACTGATAGAGACACACAGCTGTATATCATAATTTCAGAACCCTTTTTTGTAGCATCACATAACTAGCTAAAGTAAGCTTATCAGAAAACAAACACTTGAACATACATCAGTGTGATATGACCATCTTGGGGTAGAATTTATTTGACGTGTACTCCTATATTTTAGTTTGGCTCACGTCCCAACCGCTAACAAGAAGGGGGCAGGGTTTATGACCTAAACTGCAGCCAGCCAGCAGGGGGCAATGGAGATGTTTTGGCTTCACTTTCAGGGATCTTAATCTTTATGGTCATCTATGCTGTTAATCAGATTAGCAAATGCAGTGTAGATTGTTCAGGATATTAGATTTTCGTATTGAAACGAGATGGTTTTTGGATCAAACAGTTCTTGGGAGTTCCCCTGTAACCTACATATCTTCGAGGACTTATTCTTGTTTTCATTTGTACCTCCAATAGGTATATTCAAGAGACTAGCCCTCTATCACAGATTCCTATAATTAGCTTTGATGAGTCAAAATCGCTTTGTTTTTATATGTTGATATATGTTCAGAATAGCTTGTCACTCAGTTTGTGCATGTTTTCTGTCATTTTTTTTTGTCATGAGCTTTTGTCTAACAGACTTTTAAAAATGGCCGTTGCCAGTGCTGCATATGCTTGTGTGTTCAGCCAATCACCGTACACTTTTGTAACTCAAAGTTCCTCATGTGCTGGGAGATTATTTTTGTACAGTCTATGGAGAATACCTACTCATAGGTAGGAGCTAAAAAGTCCCTCCAAAAGGCGTTCTAAGAACTACGATTGTTCCTAGTTGTTGCAGTGCAGGTACAATAAAAAAGGGGGGTTCTTAGAATTAGGGGTGTAAATCACAAGTTTCATCATGCTACGATATAATATTGGTTCTCTGGAAAATGATAAGATATTTTCTGATGTGACAAAGTCTTCCACAATACAATTTTGATTCAATTCAGGGGCCTGGGATCAATATGAGATGACATCAGGCAATATCGTAATTGTCTTTTCCTTGGCTGCTTGCTGTTCTTAATAGGCCGCTACAGAGATATTGGATAAAGCGAGATACCCCACTCAGCTCACTTCCTGATTCAGTGACATCAGCGCCACGCCCCCGTAGGAGACTTGCGGCAGCTCTGAATGTATTGTCGTCAGTGAGGCAAATGAATGTGATCACAATTTATGGTCAATTCTTTCGCCCTGTAGTCACTAAAGTGAATATTGGGTTCATTTTCCACAAGCCACACATCTTACCAACATTCTGACACTAAAGCTTCATTTTTCATCCGCACAGATCAAGAGAAAGTTAACTTTGTTTGAGCCCTGTCCGTCTCAGAAAACAAGTTCTCACGAGAGCTCGTGATCTTGATAAACAGGCGGTAAAATCACAGTTAGCTTACAAACAGTTATTTACCGCTAGTANGAGGGAGAGCTAACCACGCCCACTTAGGAGACAGGAAGAGTAACTGTTTTCTTAACATTGGATAAGCCTACGGTGGGGTATCTCCTTTATCCAATATCTCTGGCCGCTAGCACTGTTTGAATGTTCCGGAAGGAGGCACTTGGACGTAAATGGTGACATGCCATAGGAATTTCAAAATAAAGGTCTTTCTTGTCTAGCTACACTAGTGTTACGTATGGATGGTTTTACTTTGCATTGATGATACTGGATCATGGATCATTGAACTAATATATCGATCAGTGTATCATTACATCCAGTGTTGCCAGATCTTGGGAGAGAAACAAGCAACCAGGGCTCTGGAAACAAGCCCAAAAGAAGCGACTATCATGCGTTTAAATAACTTATTAGAAGGATATATATAGAGAAAGGTGACGTTTAGAGAGCAAGCCCAAATAAGCAACTCCACTTGAGAAACAAACCCAAAGTCGTGGTTTATAAACGGACCTGGCAACCCTGATAACATCCCTAAGAACGATGAAAAAGTTCCTTCAGTCCAAAATCGCCCAGAGGCCAAACAAGGAGACAAAACTTGATGTTAACTAAGTTTACATCTTACATCTAAGTGAACATCTTAATAAATTATGCCATCTAATCACCACTAATAGCTCACTGCTAAGGCTTAAAATTGACATCTACGTTGCTGCCATATGCACTTGGTTTTGCACATTAATGGCACATCCTCAAACAAGTATCACATCCAGTAAGAAATATGCAAAAATATGAAATATGTCTCTTTTTAGCTAGCAAAAAACTAAGCAATTCAGAGAAATGTAAGATGGGAAAATCAATCTTCCAGAGCATCCCTACTGAAAACGAGCAGTTGCTACCTCAGGCATTTCAGACATGCACAGATCAACATGAACTTAATCACAACACTACAGCCTCTTAGCAGCTTCAGCACACAGAGATGTCTGTTATTCCAGCAGACATAAGGATATTAAATAAGGGAATTGTACGACAGTGGAAAATGTACTTATTCACTTACTGACATTTTGATGTATTTCATTTCACACTGATGTTTATGGATTTTCTGGGTTGTGAGCAGTCTCCGTTTGCTGGCAGTAGAAAGCAGAAACTGAGAAGTAGATTATGTGTGGATAGCAATAAATCTTCGACAACTGACCATCTAGCTGAGCTGAAGTCTAGTATTAGATTTTGTGATTGTTGTCCCAAGTCTTACACATATTGTTTTTCAACATGTGGATGATATCATCAAGGCTGTGGGTTGTTAAATATGGATTATGATTTACAAGCGCACAAAAAAAGGTATATTTTGTAATTTTCCTAAAGGTAAAGTAAGAAAGTTGGAAAGTGAAGAGCAAATTATCTCTTCTCCAGTCAATCAATCAATCAATCAATCAATCAATCAATTTTATTTATAAAGCCCAATATCACAAATCACAATTTGCCTCNGCACAACCACACACGTCACGCTGTCCAGGCACCGCTGCGATATGAGTTAATCCAGTCTGTCTTTAAGTTGCTCCTAAACAAGAGCATCAACTCCCAAGTGCTCCAGTGTTAAGCTGCTCATTGGACCACTACTTTGATGATTAATGATTAAGCGGTGGGAAACAGATCTTTTCAGCTGACCCATTAAGTCTAATATTAAAAATATAATAGTAATATTACTATTAATGCTCAAACTGGATTTGATTACAAATTTGTATGTTTTTAAGTGCTGTGTATCAGTGAAGGACGTGAGCTGCATCAGCTGCGAAAACCAATGATTTAGTACTAGCAATTACAGTGATTAAACTAATTGCTCCTCAGGCAGGCATTAAAATGAATAAACAAAGGATGAAACATAATTCTGGAGTAAATATGTAGGGTAACATGGCCTGATTTTTTCTGGTTTCCTCTTTTTTTCAGATTGAGGAGTTAACCAGTAGCCTACCAGCACTTCACGCTGTCTCCAGCAGTACTTCTTCACTGGACAGCTCCACCAGCAGCACTGACACCACCAGCCCACCTGTCAAAAGAAAACCCCTCCCACCTCTGCAAGGTGGAGCCAGAAAGGCCCTACTAAGATGGGTCCAGCAGACAGCAACCAAGTACAAAGCCTTCCATACAATTTGTCCTGCTTTATGTAAAATCCCTCCACACCATTATCAGTGAAACTTGTGCTTTTTTTCCCATGTGTTTGTGATGCTCTGTTCTTTGTAGACGTCTGGGGATTGAAGTGAAGGACTTTGGCCCCAGCTGGCGCACAGGGTTGGCATTCTTTGCCATTATCAACGCCCTTCGGCCCAATCTAGTTGACATGGAGCATGTTTGGAGGAGGCCCAACAGAGAAAATCTTCAGGAAGCCTTCTTCTTGGCTGAGACACAGTTGGGCATTCCTCAACTTCTAGACCCCGAGGGTAAATGACCTTTTCTATCATATTCCTTAGTTAGTTTGTCATTAAAGAAATACTTCTCTCCCCACATGACAATTTATGTGTCAGCTGACCTTTTGCTAAGTCCCGCCCCTGGACGCAGACTGGCCAATCATAAAGTAGCATCGGGCCGGGTCAGACCAGGGTCCGACAGCAACACAGCTGTGCTCCATTGACTCTAATGCAGTTGTTTCATTTTTCCCTCATTTTCCGGCTGATTTTGTAGATTTGGAGCTAAATGTTGTGCCTGGGGCACGTCATGTATTAATGATACTCGTTACCTGGAGAGATTGGAAAAAGACATACGTTTCTTCCCTGTTCCAAAACCAAAATCAAACCCTGAAAAGTGTAGGGTTAGCTAGCTAGCTACTGAAGATATAGCCTACTGAATGTGTACACATGCTGCTTTTGCTTTTTAATGATTATAACAGTGAAAAAAAGACCGATCCTGCTGTATAGGAACCAGTGAAGGGAAGCAGGGAAACTTTGCTGATATTGGACCAGCTGTGTGTCATCACAGATGAACGATCAGCAGTGATTTGGTGGTTCACTTTTACACTGTGATCTGTGGCCTATAGTTTGGCTTTAGCTTCTAACTGTCTTTGTCCTTCAAACACAGACTGTAGACCCCTCTGTCTGCTTCTCTCTGGAATCACTGTTTCAGTTTTCAAAAAATATGATAACATTTCTTCAGGGAGCGCAGTTAGTTACAGTGTGGGCTCCATGCTTACTCCGACAGCTTGTCCGACCATCACAAAGGGGCGGGGCTTAGCGAAAGCTCAATTACTCATCCTATGTTACTAAAAACTTTGTGTTTCTCACATGCCTCCACAGTGAATGCAAGACTTCATTGTCAAAAGCTGTAATTTTACCCCTCTGAACACAGGAGCCCCTTGTCGATCATTGCCTCAGTCAGTTAGTTTTTTTGTGTTGTTGTTTGACTCTGGTGTTTTTAAGGGCTTTTTCAGATTCACTGCAGTCACACAATAACACAGACAAACTAAATGATTGAAGCAGTGCTGGACCAGCAGCTCCCGTGTTCAGCAAGGTAAAATTACTGTTTTTGTCAGTGGAGTCTGGCCTTGAAGAGACTATAGACAAGGGTCACTTTCACTTCAGTTTCCCATCAGAAAGGGCTGTCTGTGTGTGAAGCACTGAGCATATGGCTGGATAAATGAGAAATGGATTATACTGAGTTTTGTGAGAGTCTGTTAATGGATATTTTGATGTAGTTTAGCTGTTGTTTAACACAGACCCCATTTATTTACTTCATCAAGACTGTTTTACAGTTTTTGCAATCTGAATTGTCCCAGTTCAACATAACAGGAGGTTGAGTAATCGATATATAAATGGTTATTTGGGGGGTGAAGTATTCCTATAGTTGATGAAATCTGATCTGAACAACTAACCACATATCTGCAACATCCTGGGATCATATTACTTAGACAGTAATTTGCCTCAGTATTACCTAATTGTTTTCTCTTAGCTATATTAAAAGAAAACAACATGATGTTTGTGTTGCTCACTGAAATAATAAGAAAGTATTTACCTTACAGATAATTGAAATCCATAGCATTTTGTCATATCGAGCAGGTTTTTTTCTCCAGTATACTAAAATACAATAGTGGGCATCTATTACAGCATCAGATGTGCACTTAGTGTCACTTCCAAACACCAGCTGTGCCCCTTCACGCCTGCTCTTCAGAATGAACTCTGACAAATCAAGCTTGACATCAATGTAATTAAGGTCCATTAGGCCATGAGATTCAGCATGGTGGAACCTCCAAACAAAACTTGGACACTGATCTGAAGTGCTGAAGGCTGTTTTCATTTAAGATGACAATTGTCTGTTTCTGAATAGATGCGAGTCAAACTTATTATTTTCCTCTATGGGAGACATTATGGAAGGCTTATCAGCTGGCCTTAGCTTGACGTGAGTTCTGCTTACATTCATTTGGTTTCCTCCTTAGATGTCGATGTAGACAAGCCAGACGAGAAATCCATTATGACATATGTTGCCCAGTTCCTGAAGCATCACCCTGACCGAAAGCAGAGCGACTCAGACGGACAGCTAGAAGAAGAGGTAACCAGCTGTCAGATTCATCTCAGTCTGGACATGCCATTCTTTGTCTTCTCTCATTTTGCATCCTGTGTGTTCTGTCTTTCTCTTCAGATGTCACAGTTAGTGTATCAGCCACGATATATATATGGATGGCATTTTGTCTAGTTAGTGTTGTGTGCACAGCTGGGTCTTTCTAAACACTGCTTGATGCTTGTTTTAACCTATAAGTGCAAGGTGGGTGAGGCTTTTTTTAAGTCAAGTAAAAGTCAGAGCAATTACATGAAGTAGATTTTCATATTTTATGATTACTTAATGCTCTCTAAAATGCTGTGATGCAGTAACCAACACCTGTCCGCTATACAAGGTTAAAACAAGCAGTGATTTCAGGTGTTATGTGACTCAGGTCTGGCAGTGCGTTACCTATTTGATGTCTTTCCTTGTTGCACATTTCTCTCTTCGTATCTCTCCTTGTCTTTGTCTCTCTGGTGTTTTTGTGTGGTGGCTGCTTTCCTGTGGTTGTTGTGCTGGCCTCTGTCCTTCAGCATGGTCTTGCTCCTCGCGATATAGAGGAAATGTTGGAGGTAGGTTATAGAGTAACTTAAAGGTCCCAGGGGCAGGTTTTCCATCATTTTCCGCATCTCAATGCAATTAGCACCCGTGCACATTCATGGTTTCCATATAAATGTGATTATTGCTTATTTTTCTGTCTCTACTATTGGATTACAGCATCACTGCCTACTGTACAGTGTATGGACGAGATTAAACATTGTTTTTCCATGTCAAAATAGAGCCTATATGCTAATATTGGCTCTTTATCTTACCTGATGTAATATTCCTGCCGCAGGGTTTGAGAGCCATGATAACAAAAGGAAGTCCAGTATAATAAGACGTGATATTACCATTTATTAACGTTACCTCCCGCTATGGCTTCTGGTTCCATTAGCATGACAATGAAAGCCTCTGGCATTGGCAGTGTGCACTGATACAGCGTATTTGATGGAAAGCTTGTGAATAGAGGTTGCCTGTTTTTAAGGTTAACAGTGTCAGGAGCAGCGGTGTGCTTTAAAGCCGCACTAACCACTTGCTTTCTGTGTGTTCTGTTGTCTTACAGCGCTGATAAGGCTTTTGGTGGTTGTTGTGTTTCGCACCTGCTTTGTTCTTTGTTGACACTTCTTGCTAGCACACTGATGTTTGCCCTGAATATTCTCTTTCGCTGAATGAAGGTCAATTGGCACTCGTGTTTTTACTTAAAAACAACAAATTTGTTATCATAAATAATAAATAGTGACTGAAACACTGGTTGTAAAGTGATTTGCAGGATAAACGTCTGCTTCCCTTTGGAATTAGCTGCATTTATTTTAGCGTCTTAGGCTGTCATAAAGAATAAAGTTTGATGTCCTTAAAGGAGCTTACGTGAAGTAAAAAACTGAATAGACTGAAAGTGAACAGCTCCCAAACTCAATGGACTCATCTCACAAGCTTTTCAGCAGCATAGTATTATCGTCATGGTTACTTAAAATCCAATGAAATGTTAGCAGGGGGTCTCAGACAAAGTACCCTGTTTAAGCTGAGTGTTTTTGGCAGCTGTGGGTTTTTGACGTTTTGTCCTACAGGGAGACACAGAGGATTAGGAGAGCACATGTTTAACAGTACATGCCCTCTCTTTCACCCTCATCTTTTCATCAATCCCTCAAACATTTATTTGGTTAATCACTTTTTCTCTGTATCTCTCTGTTTTCCCCTTCCCTTTACGTTCTTTTTCATTGCTTCTTTCATTTGTTCTTTTATTTCCCCTTTGTACTTCTTCAATTTCCATGTCCATCTCTCCACCCGTTGTTCACCCCACCACCCCTCACCCATCCCGGCCTCCTAGAGAGAGCAGCGAAAGAGCCTGAGGGAGCTCAAAATGTGGCTCAACCAGCTGGAGAGAGATGCAGTACAGGCTCAGGAGACTGAGGGCAATCTCTCTCAACAGTACCAGGTTAGTATGTGTGTGTGTGTGTGTGTGTGTGTGTGCAGTTTAAACTGGGCACACTGGGCACAGACGCTCCTATTATTAGCTTAATCAGTGGCATTACACTGTGGGGATCAGACAGCAGCCGTCATATTTTCAGTCAATCTGGCTTATTCCACCAAGCCTCAGGATGCTTTCCATATTCAGCAGCATGTAGGATACCCCCATTTTCTTTGCACATTATTAAGAAGAGTCTGAGAATCTGAAGCCAGGAAGAGGGACAGCTTTTTCTAATGGTCTGTTTGGAGAATAATAATGGGACGATGGTGCGACTCCTGAGAGATCTTTTGTTTTGATCTCTGTATCCTGCAACTTTAATATTTTTGGAGCTATGAATTCTGAGCAGATTTTACTTGTTTCTTTTCAGTCGTTTAAGAGTCTGCGTGTCCAGTTGGAGATGAGGAGGAAGCAGGTGGAGGGAGCTCTGCAGTCCACTCAGAAGGATGGGATGCTGACAGTGGACCAGGCTCTGGTCAAACAAGCCTGGGAAAGAGTCTCTAACAGGGTGAGAGATGCAGATTTGAACAAACAACAAGTATGTTTACATGCACTCTAATATTCCACTATTATTCTGAATATTATTATTTTTTTATATATATATATACTTTATACTTTATTAATCCCCAAGGGGAAATTCAATTTTTTTTTCAACACACACATGCACAAACAGGATCTATACATGTACTGAGTGGAAAGATGAGAAATGGGGGGTTCAGTGCCTTGCTCAAGGGCACCACCCAGGAGGTGAGCTGGCACCTCTCCAGCTACCAGTCCACGCTCCATATTTTGGTCCGGACGGGGACTTGAACAGGTGACCCTCTGGTTCCCAACCCAAGTCCCTGTGGACTGAGCTACTGCCGCCCCCCATATATGATTTGGGTCATGTAAACAGCCGTTTGGATATTCTGAATTAGGCCTTATTCCGAATGCAGCATTTTCCGATTAAGACGTGTGATAAGCCCATATTATTCAGGTTTTAGGATCATTCATTGGACATGTATACAGTGTGTTTGGAATAAACTTCTCAATTGGGTTTTTTACTGCAGTTTGCAACGCACAGTCTCTTGCCTGGTTTTGGTGAACTCTGTGTTTTGTCATGGATGTGTTGTAGCTGCATTAAAGATACATGGAAGGAGAAACACACCTACTTTTCAACATTATGAATGACCTGGTTATCAACAGGTTTATTTTTATATGCACAAACATCAAAACACCGACCTTTTCAAGAAGGTGGTTGAACGGCTGTGTTCGCACATTCACACTGGTAGAAAACTGTTAAAGAAGCCTATTTTGATACGAAGAAACAAAATGGCACAAGCAGCTCCAGCCGTCCCACTTTTCCATATTTTGACATGATAAACGACATGTCAGAGCACATTAATCAGACTATGCACGGCTGCATGTGAAAGGGAATATTAGTGGAATATTCATTTTCATTAGCTATTTAAACAGCTCAGTAGGGATATTGTCTTTTTGGAAATAAGGGCAAAAACCCTGAATTTTTTGTGCATGTAAACATAGTCATTGACAACCTAGTACAGTGTACAGTGTACAGTTGGGGTTGTTAATGCAATCAGGATTTTGAGCTCTGTGCATTGTCATGAAAAAACATAGGTGACTCAGGTAGTTAATTGGTTGATGGCATTTTGTCTCGCAGTTATTGATAATTTAGCTTAATTCAATTAAGACACAAACTATAGCAAAAGCAATCCATATAAATGAGCTTTACAGTCTTATTATTGTCAGTGTGTCAGTTTTCATTGTTATTGTTTCATCTGTGATGTGTTTTCAATTTTGAGCTTTAATTGGAGTTGTAAGGTGATTTATAATTGCTTTTTGTTGTGCCATGCAGTGAGCTGGACAATCACAGTCTGCTCATAGCGTGTCTCTGTTTGTCTCCTCGATTGTTTTCCTTATTTCAGCTCCTGGACTGGCATCTGCAGCTGGACAGGTCTCTGCCTGCTCCTCTGGACAAAGTGGGGGTGTGGCTGCATGAGGCTGAAGGAGCTCTGCGACAAGAGATCATTGTCCATCAGGCGCACGATGTGACAGCTAACACTGTCCACAGGGCTCTGGAGCAGCACAAGGTTGGCACAGAGCCATGGACAGGAGAGGCAAATAGCAGAAAAAAAAGACAACTAGGCGCTGGACAGAGTGGCGTCATTGCTCAGTTCATATTTTAGTCAAAAATAAATTCAGTAGTAAGAGCAGTAAACTGTTATAAAGGGTTCTTTTCATTTGTTGTGAAATGTTCTGATCAGACACTTATTTTTTGTTCAGTCTAAAAGAATTTGTTTGTTTGTGTTTTTACACTGTGCAGGATGTGTTGAAGAGCCTGGAAAGTCACCAGCAGGTCTTTCAGAGAATCCATAAAGACAGAAGTGTTGATGGAGTCCCTGTTCCCCCAGACCAGCTCCAAGACATGGCTGAGAGGTAATAAAGAAGCTGCCAATCTCTCTTGAACGTCTGATATTAACTGCCTCACTTGGCATGATTTCACATTCTGCTTTTCAGAGAAGAAGCAGAATGTGAGGGTCAAGCTGTAGGTCTGATATCGTTTGTAAACTTTGCCTTTTTTCAGGATGAACTTTGTCTCCACATCTTCTAGCATCCACTTGTCTAGAATGGAGTTCTTGGAGAACAAACATCACATGCAGGCCTTTCTCATTCTCGCCGAGTCGAAGCTCAAATCCTGGATCATAAAATACGGCCGACAAGAATCTGTGGAACTGATGCTACACAATTATGTTGTAAGCTCAGGCTTTGATTCACTCAGTAGTTGATGTACTGAAGTATTAACTAGATCTTTAGGGTTCCTATGCAGATGAAAATATTTTGCCCATATTTTTTATTATTATTGGACATTAATGAATAAAAGTCATACGGTTATAAAATAATTCCTGCTGCATAGTGTATGACTACTAGTTTTATTTCTGTAGATCCATTATAATGGTGCTGTCTGCAATGTCTCCTCACATGTTATAATAATTTCCTGTTTGTTTCTGTCTTCATTAGTTGTTTGTGGAGAAGCATCATTTCTTTGAAAATTACGAAGCATTGTTCCAATCGTTGAAACAGTCGGCTGAGGCCTATGTCAGTGCTGACAGCTCAGGTGAGAAGTCACCCACCCACCAAAGGGTCCAATCCAGCCACTTCATGATTTTACAAACCTAATATGGATGCACTTGTGAAGGCTAAGAGGTGTCAGGTTTCAGGAGTGAGTTACAGTGTGTAGCCTACTTCATGTAAAATGGTCCTTCAGAGACTTTTCCACCATGACCGGAATACAGTTCTCTCACATAAAAAAATTGGGGTTGTTGTTATTTATAGGTTATTATGCAATGGTTTCACTGGTCTGGCCTACTTGAGATTGAATCAAGCTTTATGTGGCCCATGACCTGAAATTAGTTTGACACCCCTGGTTTAATGCTAGTAGAGATATTACAGGGATCAATATCTCAGTATAAATGTTACGGCAGAATCTCTAATTGTTCAAAAATGTATATCATCTCACAGTTGTTATGTCACTAAAACCTAATTGCATTCTTGCCCTTTTGATTTTGCTTTTATCTGAAGTTGTGTGGCACTCAATTTCTCAGCACTCTACACATATCTCAAGTTTATTCTCTCTCGTCAATGACTCGATAACCAATGAGGCTTTCTCTTCCAGCAGCACAGTCTGCCCTGTCTGGTTTTACAGCTTGGTAGAAGGGGAGAGTCTGCAGGCTACAGCTAAATGAGGTTCCTCCACTCCCAGCTCTCAGTGGGGAATACGACCCCATTTGCTAGTTAGGGGCTGCTCCACTTCTGCAGGTCTCTGGGCGCAAACTGAGCTAGCTTGTTGGTTTCATTAAGTTTCAGGGTTGTGCTGCTCTAGGGTATGCGGAGCGGAGAAGTGAGGTATGGCGAGAAATCAGGACATCTGAGGCTTGATTGGTCAACCCCACAAATGAAGTGCCCCCCACCACCGCAATTACCGCATGAGCCTAGCTGGTAGTTAGCTGCCTCTGCTCTGATTGGCTGGATGAGAGATCATTTGGATCTTTTTAAAGGCCCAGTTTGAGGTTATAGCGAATAGAGGCACAGCAGGAGAATAAAGAGATTGATGCGTAATAATCTACTATTTCAAGGCATAGCACTGTCTGATTAATGTGTATTTGAAACTGGATATTTGTATTCGCTGGAGTCATTTATCAGCCCCACACTGGCTGACAATAGTTTGTGGTACAGGACTTGTGAGACCTGAGCGTTAGTACCAATGAAGTGGAACACACAAGCAAACATAATACATCTCCCTGTAGTGAGAGTTTTTGAGGTCAGAGACTTGTCTACAAAGGCACGTAGCTCCATCAGGCTTTATGTGCTCTGTGTCTGGCATTTCTATGAATACGTGTACCATACTGTATGTCCTGTGCCTAAATGCAAGGCTATGTAACCTTTGCTGAATAGCTGTCACAAGTGACAATTAGCAGTATGTACATGCAAAAACATAGTTTAAGATTAACAATGTCAGGAAGAGTCCACAAGTTATCAAACTGACTTGAAGTTCCCCTCCAGACATGTTTTAAAGTGGATAAAAATACTCTAGTATGATTCAAATTTTGTGTAATATGGGGTGGCACAGTGGTGCAGTGGTTAGTATTGTCTCCTGAATATGAGCGCGAATAGTTGTCTGTCAGGGCATACCCCGCCTCCAGCCCAATGTCAGCTGGGATAAGCCTTGTCCCCAGATAGGATAAGCGATTACAGGTAATTGATCGATGGATGTTTTTTCCTCATAGATATAGAAAAAAAATTGAAAGTGGGTGGAAGCAGATCTATGCGTTCTCCCTCATTGAAAAATTCTGGATCTGGCCTCCAACCTGCCATCCACTGCTCCTTGCGCTAGGTTTTGCTTTCCACTTTCTCCAGCACTGGTGCAGCGCTACTAGCACCAGGTTGGCCAGTGAAAAGAGCAGTGCGCATCAAGATAGCTAGTGTTGGCGTCAAAGGAAACATTGGAGAGATTCAGCCCTACATGTTTGAGCCTCAGTGAGACCCAGACAGGATGAGGAGTGTGTTGTGCACCAAAATCGCAGACTAGCAGATGTATCAGAATTAGGTTTCGTTAGTATCTTATATTTATGTTGTATGTTAGCTTTTAGGCTAACTGGCAGTGGCTGGCACTGTGTCAGTGGTTGTACACCAATATCTGCCACAATGGGATTTGTGGCAAACAATGGAAGGAAGCTCCAGGGTCCAGTTAACATCCACAAACTTAAGAATCTACCATGTTCACTGTCAAAACTTTCACCATGCTAATGCTAACTCTGCTCTCGATTGTGGCAAGTCTGTTCTTTGCTGGAGGTTTCGGGGTTTTTGCCTGTGTTGTATCGAAGTCTGTTCCCCATGTATTTCCTGTATTAGACAGTGATAGGCTTTTGTATTAGTGACGTACCTAATCTAACTCGCCGCCATACTTTTGAATCTTAGATTTTAGGGAACCACCCAGACATCACCCCCTTTTGTAGAGGAATGTGACAACACCTCTCTAGTGACAAACTATGCACAGGTTAGTATAGTCAAGGTCAGACATTCTAGACAGTCAACCATACCCATCTTAGCATTAGCTAACATTAGCCTAGTGCCACTTGTTAAACCAGAACAAGTAAGGCTGTGGGTGTAAAACCCCTGAGTGTATTGAACTGAGCATGAGTGGGTTTTATTGCCCATGAAGACAACTTTTAATTCTAAAGAGAAAAATTTTGTTGAGTCATAATGCACAGTTTTACTGAAACCCCAGACAAAATCCAAATAAGCTGACAAGCAATTCAATTATTGTTTTAGTCTGAAAATAAATAAATGTGGAGTTATTGAATTGAAGTCTCCTGAAATAAATAAGAAAAACTTTGAAAAATGGATATTATTAATAAATAAAAACTAATATAATTTATTAAACTATAGAGAGTGAGATGAAAAGTACAGTATGAGGATGTGGAAAAATATTTCATAATTAATTATATGTCAATACTAAATTAATTTGATGCTTTGAAGGCACAACAGTTGCATTGCCAGTGAATACAGATACAAAGACCACAGAGACGGATAACTTTGTTGGTTGAACAGGTACAGATAATGATGTCTCTGTACAACTCTAGCTGGTAGTACAAGTATAGCTGTTGCTATCATTGTTGATGTTGTTATTGTTGATTTATCTCTCCTCCAGCGGACGAGGGCGAGATGGGTGTGCGCAGGTTCATGCGAGAGGTGGTGACCCAGTGGAGGAGTCTGTCCATGGAAGTGCGCAGTGTGAGGAGTATGCTGGAGGAGGTGCTGTCCAACTGGGAGAGGTACAGCTCCACTGTGGCCTCCTTACAGGCCTGGCTGGAGGATGCAGAGGAAGCTCTGAGCCAGCCGGAAAACACAAAACGGGTACGATCTTGAGTCTTAATATCGTAGGAAACCCCACCATACACTTCAAGGTTGTTTTTTTGCACACAGATTAAGAGTCCCCTCCTTCATACATGCATTTATTTGATGGACTCAAATGCCTCAGAGTAGTAGCAATCAAATCCACGGCAGCCCAATTTCAAGCATTTGGTCTTCTAAGTGGAATCCTATTAGCAGTCTCCACTCAAGTATCAAATGATCTCCTTGACTTACAACAAGCCACTAAGGATATTCCAGTTGTCGCATTGCCATGGTTACCTCAGATTCACATCCCCACCAAGGATTAGACAGCTAATTACCCCAGTTTTTTTATTGTCCGTTCTTTGTTTCTCTCTATGAACCACTTCTTTGTCTCTTTTATGATTAGCTTTCTTTGTTTCTTTCTTTGAAACTCGTTCTTTGTGTTGTTCTTTGTTTCTCTCAATTTCCTTGTCTGTGTTTCTTTCTGTCTCTTTTAATGAGTCTGTCTCTCATCCAGGAGTTTTTCAGGATCCTCAGCCACTGGATGGATCAGCATGCAGCCATGAACGACGCGGGGAATTTTCTCATTGAGACGTGTGATGAGACTGTGTCGCTTGATCTCAAGCAGCAGCTACTTCTTTTGAATGGACGATGGAGAGACCTCTTCCTCAAAGTCAAACAAGTAATAAAAATAAAAACACAAAATACAAATACAACCAATAATGCTGAATGTCAGAGAAAAGCCAGAGCTTGATTAAATTGTATTTCTAAGAGAATTAATAGGGTTTTCTTGGTCACAAAATTAAGGTGTTTGACTTTTATTTTTATTTTGAAAAAATGGTACTATTCGACCCAAGCCTGAGAAAGGTACGCCTTTTGATAAAATAAATCCTACAGGGTTCCCAGGGTCATGGAAAACCTGGAAAAGTCATGGAATTTCATATTCACAATTTCTATGTCTGGAAAAATAATGAAATTAGTAAAAATCATTGAAAGTCAATTAATTTTGCTGTGTGTAACAAAAAATTTCACTGTAACCTTCCATGGATCACCTTCCATGTAATGTAACATAACGGCAAATTTATTTTTTTGTATCTGTCGCAGTGATGTAGCTCTATATGTCGATGTGTGAAAACGTTTTGCTCACCATTACATTCATGTCTTTATTTTCTTCCTGTCTCTCTCTTCATGTTTGTCCGCTGGCTGAAATTCTGTTTGAATAGAGTTTGAATCTGGTTAGTTGAAAAACGCCTGGCAAGTGGGGCGAGGAAAAAAAAAAAATATTATGGGTCCTTGAAAAGCCATGGAAACCTTTTGAAATATTACCCATAAAAATGCATGGGAACCTTGATCCTAAAGTTTATATTGTCTGTCCCTCATCGCAGTATGCCCATGCAGATGAGCTGGAGAAGTGGAGAAGAGACCACCTAAAGGCTGTGACGGCCCTGAAAGAGCTGCTGGACACAGCAGAGGCCAAACTTAATGTTCCTGTCCAGGTGTCTTTCCTCAGCGTTAGATCCTTTCTGCAGGACGTGGAGGTGAGGAAAGCAAACTTTTCTATCATATGCTAAAGGTATACTAGTGCATGCGGGAATGTCAGTTACTGTTTGTAAACACGCTTGCCAGCAAATGTGAATGTGAAAGCCAACCCCAGATTCACTCTCATTTTGGACGCAGCTTTGTCTGCTTGTCATTTCCCCTCAGTTCACGGATTTCATAGCTTTGTCTCGGATTGGATGCTGCTTACAGTCTGACACCTGGTTGCTACCTTTTAATAAAGTCCCAGCCTCACCTGGACATTTTGCCCATGAATAGTCCGAGTGGGTGGAAGTTCGCTGCAAAGATCAGCCTCTTATTGGGCGGAACGAGCCACCCGCTGAAGTCCCGCCCTACCACCTCCGGTTGCAGTTTTTAACACGTCCTTTACTAACTTTTGCGGTGTTTGATCTTGCGGGGATGTAGCCATTTTTCTGCCATGGTTCGCGTCCTGTAGGCGATATTTTTGTGGGCGTGTTACACCAAAACCTGTTTCCCCCCGGCAATATTTTTGCAAGCGCACCGTTGCTGTGGCACCGCAAAGAACGATTGTGATTGGTTGAAAGAAATACAAGCAGCCAGGGCATTTTTTTCTCCAATCTTAAAGTGAGAGTCGGCCCAGCCAGACCTTTCTTTTCTTGAGAAAAGTCTGGTGAGCGAGACTAGCCCATGAACATCCCGACCACAGCAAACTAAGAAGACCAAAAGAAAATACAGGCAGAGGGCAGAGGCTCTGCACCACCACACATTACTAGTGGGTCCTAAGTGGTGACTGAGTGGGATTTCTTTTGAATGAGTATGTACATGTTCTTTGGGGGAAAATCCTGCATACCTTTAAGATCAGAATAGCTTAATAATGCACAGGGTTTCCTACACATTAATTTTTTTGTGGTGCACAGCCGAAATATCAGCATTTGCTGCTGCATTCAGAACACCGAGCACAGTGAAAGTGAAACTTAATTGTTTGTAAATTCATATTATATAGTTTTAGTTTTGTCTTATTGTTTTTCAACCTACCTTACATTGGCTGCATTCCCCTGGAAACCGTGCATTCTACAGTCCAGGACTGGGTCTAACCAGCGAAAGAACGTTTTCTTGCCTCTGCAGCAGCCGCTCCTCTAATCCATCAGTTTGATCTTATTAGCTCTGATCAATCAGACCAGAAACTGACCAGAAACTGAAGAAAAGCTTGAGTGTGATGATCCCACTGTTTGTTTCTCAATTCGCCAGACCACAAGTCAAACTCAAAGCTTATTGGGAGCTCTTAGTAAAGAGTTACTAAAAGCTTTATGTCACTTATTGTTTGAAGTCAGAGCTGCAAACAACCTTATCTTTCAAAAGCAGTTTTGAAGAAAGTGCATTCAATTTAAGGATGTCTAAGATGACCCTTTGCCTCCACGTCTCATCTCAGAATACCAAGCAAAAGGTTGTTGCCATGGAGACACAATACAAGTTGGCTGCCCGCAGTGCTCAGCTCCTCGCCAAGGATGCGCCACAGGATGAGGCTGCCAGGGTCATGGCAGCTATGGCAACAGCCAAAAGTCAGCTGAGTAAGGTAGGTATCATTATGGCCAAAACATGAGAAGTAGAATGAAATCTATCACACACATCTCAACACACTTACCTTCCCTCTTTGGTGAGACTTTTTTTATAACCTAATCACACATTTTCATATCACTATTTAACAGCCTTTATTAACCGTTTTCAGGTGAGAGAGCGGTGTCCCTCCCTTGTGAGGGAGTGTCATGTTCTTCTGCCACTGTTGGAGGAGATGGAGAAACACATCACTGCTTTTTACCAAGCCCTGGAGCGAGCCAGTCGCATCACTTCTGCTGCCAGAGACCCAGACACACAGACCCAGACCCAGCAAAAACAGAAGTGGCAGGTAGGCTATGATCACAGTGAATGGACTGAACTTCACACAAATGTCTAAATGGAAGAAGTGATGACATTTTATACATGTATAAGGTCAACTTCACTGTTACATCATAATGTTCAGCAAAAACACTTTTCTGTCCATTATTCAGTGCCACATCTCAGGAACAGAAGGGTCAGATTCTGTGTTGGTGACACTCATCTTGGGTGCCCACCTTGAAAATATGTTGACTATATAGCTCTTCTGTGCTGCCTAGTTGAAGATGTGTGTGAAGCATCCATATTTTAGAATATATAGCTTCTTTGCATCGTCAACTGTCATGGCTACATGGATGTTAACTACAACTTGACTGGTTGACAGAGGCATACAACTGCAAGGCTGTAATTCAGGTTGTCTGATGGGAAGGGAATTGCTGTTGTAGAAGTGTGGAAATATCCGAATGCACCATTTTTAACACACTTCATTATTCATCTGTGTTGTTTCCACAATTTCCTCAGGATTTGTTAAACCAGCAGCAAAGCTGTAAACGCTGTCTGTCAGTGATTGAGAGGAATCACCACACCCTGCAGAGGACACTCTCCACCAGTAAGGTGCTCCGAAACTTCGACCTGTCCCTGCTGCAGAAGAGAGTGGCTGAAATACAGGGCTCTGCGCAGGTTAGTGTTAAACATACATGTGTACGCACACATACCAGAATGCCACACAGATGCAACATTACCCACAACGCTGATTATATTAATGAGATTACAAGAACATCAAAACACCCAGGAGGCAGCAATGCAGATTAGACTTGCTCATGTGTCTCGCTATTCATTTGCTTGACGTAAAACAAATAATGTAATTACACCATATTACCAAAGAGACCAATTACAATCACCACTACCTACTGTCCGTCCTCTCAGGCTTTGCTGAAGGAGGTTGGGGAATGGAGAAGGCAGGAAGAGGCCAACAACTGCCTAAGGAGGAGGTTTGAAGAATCAAGACAGGAGCTGGAGAGAGTGCTGAAGAAAGCTCAGGGTTGCTTGAGAGAGACTGGAGATGCCGAGGAATTACTAAAGAAACACAGTGTAAGATCAAACCTGTAACTTTCTGCTGTAAATAGAGGACATACATTCAAGAATACTGGCTGCTAAGTCTTCTCTTTTCCACAAAGACAAACAGTTTATACACAGCAGCAAAACAGCACTCAAAATACACCTGTAATACCAGGTACACACAGCGTGAGAATCAAGCTGATTTTGGCCCAGATTCCCTGTCAGTCGTCGGCAAAACCATGTTTTTTTGACAGTTCTTGCCTGATTTTTCTGGGTTGTGGGGTTGTTATGAGTTTTTTTTTACATCCCCTGATCTGCCTGGAAGTCTATCCTGGCTGCACCAATTTCAGATCATAAGTAGTGAGCATGATCAATATTTATGATCTGAAATTTATTTTGGGTTATTTGTTATGCAATATCGAATAGGAATGACCTCCAGCCTGCACTGTAAATCAAGTGGCTATCTCCAAGACTGAAAAATGAAACCAACAAAGAGGTGCCAAAAATTGCAGTTTCGTGTTTGGCCACTTGAGGCTGGCTGCAAAACAAAGTCAGTCCCCATAGACCCCCATGTTAAAATGCACAACTTTACTGCAGAAATAAACATGTTTACAGCCTGCTGCAAAATTGGTTTTGGTCTCTATAGCTAATTTTAACATTCATGACAACTGTACAAGGGTTACATTTTTATATAACTCACCTTTTGATATTCTATTGAGACCCAAAGTAATGCATATTTGAGGGCAGGGCTGCTCTGAGCGACAGGCGTCGCTACAGTCCTTGAGTTAGATCCACCCCTTACTCCGCTCCATTCCACCCTCTCTTCTAAATATGGTCACTTCTGGCCCCAAAAAAAACAAGATGGCGCCTGAAATGCCGAGCTCGAGCCTCCATAAAGGTGGCTTACAAACCAATGGGTGATGTCACTATGAAAAAAAGAATTAAGCAATCAATGTAAAACATGTACAGTACAGTCAATGTTCACACCGTCTTCATGACTTCATCGATATTTCTTTCTGTGTGCTTCCTAGATTTTCTGTAAAAATGAGTGCAAAAACGAACAGCTGATTCTTAGCGCCCATCGTCCACCATGTTTGTTCACTCTGAAGTTACGTTTGATCGTGCAGAATAGCAAGATTGTTGTGGTTGTTCATGAATGGAATCCATTAGTGTGAGGTATACTGTCATGGCCCAATCATTGTTTCCACAAGGTACAAGAACAAAATGTTAAATGTATCATTATATGTCACATTACACCAGTATTAACAATAACCGTGATATTTAAAAACTAAATATTGATATCATGTTAATAATATACATATGATAATAATGCATAAAAAAAATCCATCACCTTTTAAATCATATCTATTTCTTTCCGTTCTCACTTTGTCACCCTCCCCAAATGCCATCTGGTTGCCCTTTTAGCATCCATTCAGTGTAATTGCTCTTTTTGTATGATTTTGTACAGTAATGGTAACAGACTCTGTCTCCACCTCCTTACAGTGTTATTCATTTGCCAAAAAAGAAAAGAAAAACACATCATAAATAAAGTTAAAGATAAATTTGACTGATAGCATTATTTTTCTTCAAATTTTCACTGCATCTTATGTTATCATTATAATAAACTCTTTTGGCCATGATAATTATGTAGTAAAGATCTGCTATTGTACCAGCTATAACATGTCTCTATGTGTGTGGTCTCACATTTTTAACATCCTTTAACATTTAAAAGATCTTTTAGTATGGGCCAGTCTTTTTTGTCCACAAACAAAAGAGATAAAATGATATATACTCAAGATGTGTTACTCTCTCTGTCCCATCACATGTATTTTTTTCTGCACAGGATTTTTTTGGCCAACTGGACCAGCGGTTGCTGAGTGTGTTCCTGAAGGCGTGTGATGAGCTGACTGACATCCTGCCACAGGAGGAGCAACAGGGGCTGCAAGAAACTGTCCGCAGGCTGCACAAACACTGGAAGGTCAGGGGTCACCGTGCTTTAACATTCTCACTAATTACTGTATATCTCTAGAGACACTTAGCAGATACTTCATTAACATAACCAGGAAGACCTTTGAATTTGATAAATTTCCCTTCAGTCTGTTTCCAATTAACCTGTACTAGTTAGATTAAAATGCAACCCCCTCAGTGTTTACTTGCAGTCTCTTTAGATGATGTTTTGTCTTTGACAGTTTGGGGATGATACAATATGAAACTGTAACACACTTGTATTATACTGCACATCTTATCAGCCTTGTCTCCTGTGCTCTGTGTCTTCTCTGTCTTTTCCGCAGGACATCCAGGGTGAGATACCGTCTCACCTGCTCCGTCTTAAAGTGGAGGTGGAGCGTAGTCGAGTGGATGTGATTATACAAGACGTCAGAGCAGAGCTGGACAGAGAAACGCAAGCCCTGTCTGGCACCTGCACCAGTGAGCGAGTGATCAAAGAGCACAGAGTGAGCCTCGGATTTCGTAGAAATTTTAAACAGATTAAACCAGGAGTGAGAGTAAAAGAAAGATAAAATCACTTAACGTCATCTTCATCATCATACTGGCACCTCCTTAATTCAACATTCCCTTCTCCCTTATCTCCAGACTTTTTTCAGGGAACGCAAACCTCTGACTTTGTGTGAGAAGAGGATTAGAAACATGGAGGATCTGTGTCATAAGTTGCCTGACAACGACCCGGCTTATCGAACGCTAGATTCCACCAGGAGGGCTGTAGAGGAGGTTACGGAGCAAATCAAAAGCACCCACCTCAAACTGGAGCATCACCCTGATAAATGGAAAGAGTGGAATGAGAGGTAAAGGTGGACAAAAATTTAAAGTCCTCACAGTAACTCCAACTCCTTAGAGTCTGACATTTTCATCACTGAAGGGGTTCAAAGTAGCTTCTTCTTTTTCTAGGTTCTGTGAGCTTTCTGATTGGCTTTCATCTCAGAGGAGGCAGGTGAGGCTTTTGAGAGAGACGGCAAGAAATTCGGGCCACCAGGAGCAAGTTGATGCTGCTGTTCAGGTGAGTTAGCAGCACATTATATTTGCTGCTGTAGGCTCAGAGATTAGGCTCTGATTCAATACCACTCAGCCTCAGTAAACCCGCATTCCCTTTTGCTCCCACCATTTTTAGGCACTGCAGGAAGCAGTAGATGCCCGAGAGGAGAGTCTGCTGTGGCTTAAGAGCCGTCTTGCTGGGCTGTCTGAAGTCAGCTCTGAACTGGAGGTCCAGAGACAGAGAACAGCTCTGGCCAAACTCTCAACCGACCTGCGGGCACTCTTTTCTTCACTCTGTCAGGTATTGTAGGATATTCCAAAAGCTACAAATGTCTCTGTTCTCCTAACAAAATATTCCTGTCTGATACTTTTCCTCCCTCTTTCACAGTGGGGTGAGGAGGGCTCTGCTATGTTCCAGTACGAGGAACTGAAGGAGGAGGTGCGTGGTGCACTGGACGAGGTTCTCAGGGTGCGGAGAGAGGCTGAGGAGCAGACCGGCAGGATCCTGGATGCTGAGGGCCTGGAGGAGGCCAAACAACTTTACCTTATTCACCAGGTGTGTGTAGCTCAGAGGAAGGAAATTGGTGATGTTAACCTGGACAGTGATTAACAGAAGCTTCCATCAGAAGAATACAACAGATGACTCTGAAATTAGCTGATGAAATACAAGCACTGACGCTAAAGTGTCTTCAAATTAGAAAAATTTAGCAGCCTCTTTCAGTGTCTTTTGAGGAGTTTTATGTCAAAGGGGAAACGAATAATTTGAGTTTAAATTACATCTGGTTTAAGTGATAAAGAGAAAAATGAAGACACCTCAGAAAATATTTAGGATTTATTTTTCTCACAACTTGAAGAGTAACTTAACAGCCTCAACAAGTCTTAGTTTTGCTTACATTCAGTGGTTTAACTTATTACCTTGCTACAGTGATGTTAATGTGTACTCAGGAACTCTGTGACATCACTATAAGATGTGGATAGAAGTGCTACAAAGCACACTTCTGGATCAGGGGTCAAACAGGCTAAAAAATGCATCTAGAAGAGAGAAGGATAGTGTTAAAGGGGACCTATTGTGCCTTTTCTTAATTTCTGTCATATACTGTTACACTGTCAGATGTTCATATTAAACATGACAAAGTTTCAAATAATGAGATAAACATTTTTACTTCTCTGCACCGGCGACTGTGGCCGTGGTCACAGGCATTATCTTTTCATGTTGTCCATCCATCCTTCTCTATGCCCACTTTCATGAACTTAATATCTCAAGAATGCCTTGAGGGAATTTCTTCATATTTGGCACAAACGTCCAGTTTGACTGAACGATAAACTGATTTTAATTTTAGTAGATTTAAAATTGTAGTTCTCTACTTTGGCTATAGTATGCCGTATTTCTTAATATGGTTGTCTGCTCCAGGTACACTACTGCAAATGTTTTCATTATGTAGCCTACACTGTTACATAAAGCCACATGCTTATATCAGGGAAAGACGGTAATCTTGGTTACCAATATATATTTTGCCCTAAATTCTGGCAGGTTGTGTTTAGAAGCTATAAACTGCAATTTTTCACCGTGGAACATGCTGCTATTCTCTTTGACAGTTATTCCCTCAGCTGCAATGATAGTGCAGAGATGCCAAGATGTGGAAGACCAGAAAATGCTGACCAGTCAGAGCACACTGGGCTTTTTCGGGAGGAGGGATTAAAGAGACAGCGTTTTTTGAACATTAAAGCATGTAAACATGTTCTTGCGTTGTGTACAGAAAATGAGCACAATAGATCCCCTTTAAAAAAAATCCACCTCAATGCACTTAATAGATATTGTGTTGTCATTTTGCTGCAAAAACCAAATTTGCTGTCTGACATGTTATTTTCTTTTCTATGTGTTTGTTTTAGCACCACCTAAAGCGCTTGCATGCTAACAGGAGGGAGGCAGAGCTTCTGGTGGCCCACTGCCGCCAGCTGCAGAAAGGGGAGGGGCTTAGTCAGTCCCTGCGGGAGCTGGAGGGAGCTTTCCGAGAAGTCGACCACAAATCAGCGGCAAAGGAGCACAACCTGCAGGTAGACTGAGCCTGGATTTTTCTCATGTGTCAGTGTGCTAATGGTTGCACATGTGAGTTTCCGCACACGCTCCTGCAGTGACGATTGATTGGTCCATGTTAAAACTTAACCAGATATTGATTGTTATGTGGAATGTTAATTTTGTTTGTATCTGTTGTCTTGGGAGCTGTGTACACACTTTTATCACTGTCCTTGGATTGATCAGAAAATCAACATGCCTCTACATGAAAATGTCTGGAGATGCCAGGAGTGCATAAGTTCATTTTCAAAGGGAAAACCACAGTAAAACACCTTAAATCAAAGCTTTAAAACATCAGGGATAAATGGTAAAGATTCTGGTGTCTATACTTCTGAGTGAATGAAAGTTAAAGATCCACTCTAGATGGACCCTATCACACCAGTATCAAATAATTACATATAGAGGGACTGATGATAAAAGATGAAGATAGACAGTGCATTTTGATGTTCCTTGTTATAATTTTGTGCAGTGATCTAGAGTTAAATTAAGACCAAAGACTATTTTGGTCTGGACTGTTTTGAATGATACGAAACACTACTGTACCCATCAACTCTGTGTTCACATGTAGTATTGCCTGTATGAAGCTCTACCCACTGACATTATCTTGCTGTTTCTATCATCTCAAGGCTACTCTGAGCTCCTGGCAGAGTTTTGAAGCAGAAAGAGAGGCAGTCTGGAGGTTTATCAGTAATACCAACAATGAGCTGCACAAAGAACTTATTTTCAACAGCCTGGATAGCCTGAAAACTGAACTGGAGCATAACAAGGTGTGTACATACAGCATGTGTGTGTGTTCTTGCATGTAGTGTGTGCTCTGTATTTGCTTATATGATACATTGATTTTTTTCTTGTCTGTAGGAGCTCCTCACAAAGGTTGAGGAGTATTCTGTGCGAGCAGAACTCCTCCTGGAGAAGGCAGCAGACATTCAGCTTGGTCCGAAGAATCAGACTCTTCTTCTACAGCAGGCTCAGTCCACTACAGAAGCAGTCACACAACTGCAAGACCACCTCAACAAGAAGTATGTCCCATCGTCATACTGTGACTTCCTTCGTACAAAATCATATTTTCAGGTTTGATGAGGAGAAATAAAGTGACGATGCCATTATTTACTATGCTAAACAGCATTCTTTGTCATTTATTTATAGCTTGTGAAGAGGACCTTCACTTTATGGAGACCTATTGTGCTTTTCCTTCTTTTGTTTCATATACTGTGGATAAAGTTGCAATGTTGAATGTTCTTATTACATGTGCCCAAAGTTTCAAATAATGAAGGAAACGTATGTAAAAGTAATTCCTGTGAGCAAAACCCTCAGGCTTCAGACCATTCTACATACCTTGTTTCCAACGTTTTTTTTCCACTTTTGAGACAAGCTGACATTAGCGCATGGATTTCTTTATATGGTCATCTGCTCCAGACATACTACTGAGACTTTATACATTACCTAACCTACACTGCTACATGAAGCTACTTGCTACCCTTGGGGAAACATGTAATCTTGGTTACTGATGTTGTTTCTGCTGGAACATGTCTGGTTGTGAAGATTTTGTTTTAGAGGCTTATTGTTAATTTTTCACAGTAGAAAGTGCTGCTAAACTCTGTTACAGTCATTCCCTGGTTACAATGATGGTGCAGAGACACCAAGATACCGAAGAATTGGAAATGCTGACCAATCAGAGCAGACTGGGCTTTTTACGGGAGGAGGGCTTAAAAAGACAGGCACTAAAACAGAGTGTCTCAGATAGCGAGTAAATACAGGTGTTCCTGCAAAGACAGTTTAAGGAGAATTAAGTGTTTATTGAACATAAAATCATGTAAACATGTTCCAGTAGAAGCCTAAAGTACTAGAATAAACCTCAGAAAGAGCATAATAAGTCCTCTTAAACAGCAAAATTGCAGATCTGTCATTGTAATATTTGTACAATGGGAAAGGGAAAGTCTGAAAAAAGTGAAGCACATTATTAGAGTGAGATAATATTTTACCAACATGCTGTGACTGTCTGGGATTTGATCTTCTGTTTGCACTCGTGTCAGTGTGGGCTTGTTTGTTCTCATCTCTACACCACATACAGATAGGCACACAGTTTATTTTTCAGAACGGTTCTCATGTCTTCCAGTGTTGCCCAGCTGGAGATGATGTGCATGTGGTGGGAGCGTTTCAGCAGTGAATCAGAGATCTTCTCTCTGTGGATCAATGAGAAAGAGGCGGAGCTGGAGGCTGTCAACTCCACCTCCTCCTTAGATCCTCTGGACAAACACATCAGCACAGTGGAGGTCTGACATGTATCTGATTCTTTCTTAAAACTGCATTCTTTGCCGTGACTTTTATCCTGACCCCTCTTCCCAACTTATAGCAAGTGAGTGAACTCTAGTGGATAGAGCACAAATAGATGTCCAGATACACTATAAGCACCAGCATTTAGGAGGCCTGTTGAGCCCTGATCAAGCCCAAGAAATGCTTGAAAGTAGGTTGGCAGTCCACAAAGCTTTGCAAAAATATAACCAGGGCAAGCGGTTTTTCAAACAAGCATCACACTGCTTAGCTTGTTCACTGATGTACAGAACAGGTCAGGATATCTTCACTGGGAAAAACTGAAACAATCTTATATTTGCAGGTTTGCATCTTGTCCAGTTAGGAAGAGCTGTGATACTGACTGCACAGTGTACAGCATTTTCCTTCAATCACCTTCTGATATTCACAAATAAATATGCACCATCCACACATTTTTTTAGGAGCTCCAAGTAAAATGAGTTCAAATTGCTGTCTGGCCTCGTGCCTATAGTGAACAGTATCAGCGTGGCCCGAGGGTTATTAAGATTAAGATGAAATAAGATTAAATTTTAATGTAACTCCAGGGGGAAATTGGGTCAGAGCTGCAGCAGAGACGAGCATATAGAAAATAAATTGATCATATTGAAGGAAATATAATCTTGGCTTGCCAGACCTCAGCCTTGTCAATCTCACGGAGGTCTAGAGAAAAAAATGTCTAAAAATATTTGGGATAACGGGACTTAAGAAGTCCTGCGGCAACCATTTGATAAGTTGTGAGTTTGAAAACATTTGCCTCCAGAAACAGCACTGTCAGTTTTTTTTCCTACACAATTTCTGTGCTTGAATTTTTCCACAAACGTGCAGCGACACAACTTTTCCCTATGATAGATAAAGGAGCTTGTAGAAGATAAAACATAACAATGTCTGTGTCAGGCCAATGAAGAAGCTAGAGAGAATCGACAGCGTGTTATCAAGTCTTATTCTGCTACTGCATTTCGTTCTGTCTTGTTTATTGTATTTTTTCCATCTCGCACTTTTTCCTGATTAGCATTCCCCTGCTGTTGCATCCCTACAGGCTATGTCAGAGGGTTTAGAAGAGAGAAGGGCAGCCCTTGCCCACATGGAGGCGGACTGTGAGGCTCTGTCGAGCTTTGTGACGCCTGGAGAGGCTGGACGTATCCGGGCACGACTTGCACAGATGAGGCGCTACTGGGAAGAGTTGAAGGGGAGAGTGGAGCAGCTGGGAGGACAGCTCAACCAGAGCGCCTCATACTGGCAGAGATACAATGATAACCTTGAACAGGTACTCGACAACAAAGAAACTGTAATTATGACTTTGCAGTGCCAGTGTGTTATATACATTTAACAGTAAATGATTTTTTTTGGTCATTATCAGGTCAAGAAAGCAATGAGTGACCTTAAAGAGAAGCTGGACTGTCCAGTCACATACTGTTCATCATCATCTGAGACCTACAAAAGCCTCCAGGATCACATGGTAAAAATAAAACAAACACAAAGAGTGCCTATAGTCATATATCACTACTGTTTACTAGAATGTTACTGAATCCTTAGAAATCTGGATGGTGTACCTTTTGTTTTTTTCATACCTACACTGTAAAAGAATAGAAATCAACATTTTTTTTCCTGATTATTTCTCAGGTTAGGCCTTAATTTAACTGATACTATAATCTGTAATTATTCACATCGTTAGTTTATTTAACCTTTGTTTAACCAGAAGTAACAGACTTGTCAATTGTCCCGGCCAAGACCGGTAGCAGCACAAATAATACATAACAATTAAAAATGAAAACAAAAAACAACGTACAGGAATGAAATCAAAATGATGAAGACATCAAAAAACATCCTTCAATCATTCAAAACATTACAGGCAAAATATGTCTGCTTCCAGGTAATTTAGAAACACTTTGAATGCATCCAATGAGACCAGCTCCCCGAAGATTTAGGTAATTTTGCAACTGATTGCAAGCCAAGGGAGCAGCATACAGTACTCAGATACTTTTTTTCGAATTTTTTTATTTCGGTATGGACTTAAGGAACTGTTAGCGTGAGTAAGCTCTGAGAGCAAAGATAGTAACTCCACACACTATTTGTAGGATATAGATCTAAGGTAAGGAGGAGGCAGACCAATAATAGCTTCATATGCCAGTGGTTAGGTTTACTGGTGGAAAAGGCAGACCATCCAACCCAAGCATACAGAAAGCAATGGTGAGAAAGGGCTTTGATATATGTAGTAAATCTCAGTGGTCTGTGGTAGACAGTATCCAGCGTGTGTAGGAATTGTAATGATGCATGCACGCATGTAACATCACCATAGTCCAGCACAGACATGAGGGCAGCTGCAATTGGCGACCTCTGGCTCACCTGATAGAGCGTGTGCCTCATGTAGGCTGAGTCCTTGGCAGCAGCATGGGTCAGAAACCGACCCCCGGCCCTTTGCTGCGTGTCATCCCCTCTTACTCTATGCCCTTTCCTGTCACTCTCCAGCTGTCTATAATAAAGGCAATAAAAGACCCTTTAAAAAAAGATGGTGGCGACCAGTCTCCTTTTGGCCTTGAAAGAAAAGCAAGACTCCTTTCTAAAATTAAAAAAAAAAAAACAATTTCAACTTCAGTTATTTTCACTAGCTGCTGAATTGAATGAAAAACAGTTATGTTGTTAGCAGGATTTATGTGCAGGAGTTGACTTTGTAGCCATTGTGGTTTAACATCCTCTGCGGAGCTGATGACAAGTACATCTCTGTTTCCTCCAGGAGGTCTGCCAGGCTGTTGAGCAGCTGAACCCCAGGCTGATGACTTTGTGTTCAGCCATGAAGAGGCTTGGAGAGGGCAGCCAGCTGGAGGAAGAGGTGGCTAACCTCCAGAGGCAACAGGGAGAGTTTATGGGAAAGGCAACAGAAAAGCAATCAACATTAGAGAGCCTTCTAGCACTGTGGCAAAGGTAAAGTCAACAGCAATGTGTGTCTATGCTTGTGAATTGCTTTTGAAAAATTAGGGCATCTGCGAAAAAAACTATGGTGAAAAAATAATACTGCAGATGTACATTTGTTTGAAGAAGAACATCAGTCCGTGTTAAGCTCATGTAACTGGTACTCCAGCTTTGCTCAGCAAAATTCTGAATGTTTCACCATTGAATAACCAGATGAGCCATCCTTTCCAGCTTTTAAGACAATAACACATAGATAGATTATAGACAGATTTAGTGTTGAAGGATTTAAAAAAAGATATTGAATAGCAATCATTTTGACTGATACTGCTATTGTGATATCTTTTGCAATCAGTTAGAGTGATAATTTTACATCATTATTCTAATTTTTCATTGAAAATACATATTAATATGGTAGTGGTGTGATGTTTGCGGGAATCTGTACCAAACAAAAATGTTTTCTCAAGTCTAGAATATGATGTATAGGCCAGGGTATCTCTGCAGTATGTCAATATTTAATTTAGAGTAGTAATTTGACACACATTTCACTCTTAATAAATGTTGTGCCTCTTGCGATTTGAAAAATGTAGTTTGCCATATTGTGATTTTGATAAACTTTGTTCAGCTGTACACAGAATCACAAAGAAAGTCACAGATGTCTCTACTGTTTGAAATTCCTCTGTTTGGTTGTCTTGAGTTTACCTGAGATTATATTCAGGATGTGTTGCGATTCTTGTGATGCCTTGCTGGGCTGACAGCATGTTTCTGTACCTGGTGTGTGTGTGTGTGTGTGTGTGTGTGTGTGTGTGTGTGTGTGTGTGTCTTAGACCTAGAGGAGATGTATTAGAATATTTCTTGTCATATCAAACATACACAACACAAACACACAAACTGCTGAAAAAGGACTTCATTTACTGTGCTGTACTGTGTGTTTTTTTGCTGACTCTATTTCCCGTCTGATTGTATAAACATTGCAATTTCCCCTTTTATTGTGCATGTACTCTTTCGTCTGAATCCTTCTCTCTGTGCTAATTTCCTCTTTTATTCCCTGAATCATTCCCTCATCTTAGTGTGATGTAGAGGAGTGAGATCTTGTCTTTGACCCAATCTGTCTGTCCCCCAGTCAGCCATCGCCTTTCTATTCTAATAATACGCTCTTCTTATCGCTTTCTTTGATCACACAATAGACTTGGACAATAGACTGCAGCGATTGTTTTTCACTCTTCTGTATAAGGCACATGCAAGCTGTTTAAATTGTTAAAGCGCTGGTGCTTGTTTTATTGCATTTATCCAGTCAGCTTTTTGCTGAGTTTCTGTGTGTCTCTGTGCGTGGTTGTGTTTCTCTGCAGTCGGTCTTCTCCCCTGCAGGTGTATGTATGAGGGATTACTTACAGCAGTTGGTGCTCTGGCGAGATATGGTTGCCCCATTATGACCCTGTCACTGATACCAAGGCATGGTCGGATAATAAAAGAAAAACACAGCCTGTGTCACTGTGTGTGTATACTTTAAGATCAGAGGTTGCTGCTATCAGTCTTTTCTTAGATCAGTATTCTATTCATTTTTCAGAATAGTGCTGCATAAATTGCATATTTCATTTGAATATATTTTTCTTTGTTGCCACCTTTGTTTCTGCAGATTTGAAAAGGAGAGCTCGTCCATGAAAAGCTGGCTGAACAGATGTGAGTCTGTTTGCTGTCCAGACACCGACCTGCTTTCTGCAGACAAAGTAAAGCTCAGAAATGAACTGCTAAACGTTCAGGTAAATCATTTCCATTTGCATCTTGATTTTTTTTCCTTAATGTAAAGGAAAATATGCATATTTTTGCCTCATCTACATATTGTGTTGTCAGCTATTCTGTATTCCATCATTTTTAAACACTTATTCTGCCATCCAGGAAATGCAGGGTGAGACGACATCCTACGAAGTTCTTCTGCAGGGTCTTGTGAATCTTGCACTGTGTCTGTACCCCACAGCGCCTGAAACTCGTATCCAAGAGATCAGCAATGATCTCACACGACTGGAGGAAAGATGCACTTCTATGAAGAACAGCATATCACACAGGCAATTCTCTTGTTTTACATACAGTATCATAAAGATTATACAAATTTATCTGTTTTTCAAAAAAACGTAGTAGCATAAAAATATATATACTTCACCTCTCAAATAACCAGAAATCAGTTGCTCACCCTGTGTTACATCTAATTTGTGAAAGAAAACTGTTTTTCTGGCAGCAATAGTAGCAATAATCACTGTCAGGTCCTCAATCCAACCTGCCTTCCACTGCTCTTTTAGGCTTGAGCTGCTGGAGTCGCAGTTGTCACAGCTGGAGCAGTTTGATCAGGCACTATTGACTCTGACCCAAAGGAGTGAGAACTTCCTGTCTGGCTTGAGAAGCTCTTCCCAGGTTGATATTGCTGATGTTGAGACTGCAATTAGTAAGCTGAAGGTGAGAAATCAATACGTGGCTGTCAACAACAATGTCCTTTATAGGTTCTGTATATTGGAGCAGTAACAGTAAACAAGTTTATATTGATTGCTGTAGGAGCTGATATAAATTTGTCTAATTGAACCATCTTGTTGCAGACACATGAGGAGCAACTACAAGCACATGCATCATTGAGAGAGACTCTTGAGCAAAGAGAGTCCTCCCTGCTTCGCTGCTCCACCTTGGAGGCCCAGCAGCAGCTCCAGGGCTGGAGAGAGGACTGCCTACAGCCACTCAATGAGTCCCAGCGTCTCCTGCTCCTCCGTAAAGAGTGCCTGACAGCATTAAAAGCCTTTCTGGAGAAGAATGGAGCAGCAGGTAGGGCTGTGCGGAGCCTTCATGAGGCGGTGGAGGGCAGGGGGAGCTGGGACCGCTCCAAAGCTGAAGAGCTGCACCGTGGAATAGGGGAAGTGGCTAAAGACGTGGCCAAGCTTGAAGCTGAGGCAGTGGGGTTGGATGGGCAGCTAAGCAAGGCACACCTTCACCTGAGCGGCGCAGAGTGGCGGGGCTCCAAAGATGTCAGCCATCCTCAGGGAAGAACATCTTGCAGGGGACAGGTGGTGGCCCTCATGATGGCTCTAGAGGAGGTGCAGAGGGGCGTCGGATGGAGGCAGAGTGAAGCAGATGCTTTAGGGGCATTATGGAGCTCCTTCAGGGAGAGGAGGGAGGAGGTGATGGAGAATTTGAAGAAACTGGAGAATGAAGCAAGGCAAGAGGGGGCCAGAGAGAGCTCTGTACAGGCTTTTCAAAACAGGTGATCAAAACACCCCCAGATATATTGTGGTATTATATTTAACATTAGCAGAGTTTGTATCAGCTGATACTGAATAAACTGTATGGTATCAGTCCATATCAATAACTATTGATATGTATTGATAAACGGTACCTGCAGTTTGACATCTCTATCCAAACACCTATGTTCCTCCTGTAACAGCTTTTTGTTCTTAGATAAATTGTTCAATCCTCTGAGGTTTTCATTCACAGACCTGCTATAAGCCAAACTCTGAGAGTATACCGTCTATGAATGAAGCCAAAATATAGATCTGAATTCTCTAATTTGTTGAAACCGAAAAATTTGATATATTATGTCGGAATCCAGGTAGTAATCCCCATTGTTTTCTTCTCCCAGGCTGCGTTTTTTCGTCCAGCTGGAGGATGAGCTCCAGTCCCTGCAGCATTCCCAGCGGTGGTTAGAGGAGAAGGGAAGCCAGCTGGCCCAGCGAGACAGTGAGCTGGCTGGGGAGGCTCTCAGAGAGGTAGCACTGGTGAAGACAGCCTGGGAGAACGTGAGGACTCTGATCACCAACGGGTAAAGATGGGGGGCAACAGAGAGGGATTCTGACTCAGTCATTTCATATATTTGTTTTTGGTCCTACTGTGCGGAGGCAGAAAGTTACACTGAGACAGAAGGAGAATTTTTTAAACAGCAGTTGCAGAGTCTGTTGTATTTTCATCATTTAATATCCAGTGCCAAGTGATGTGCCAAGTAATAGTCTTGACCTTTCTCTTCTCTTTTGTCATACAGTCAGGAACAGAGTGGGGTTATGGTAGATCTTCTCCGCCAGTTCCACCACCTGAAGTCAATCCTCACTGCTGTTGTGGAGAACGCTGAGGCTGTTGCTCACAATCTGCCTGACCACAACCACAACGCTCAGGAGGCCAAAAGGACTTTTACTCGAGTCAGTGCTTTTTTCATTTTCTCAGAAAATTATTAAGTGTTGAGTTTTCTGCATTTTCTTTTCACATGATGCATTTGGTGGACCAACATTTCTAGCTATGATTCATGCATCAAAACATGTCTCATAGTCCACTGAGCTATGTCAGGAACAAGCTTTGCAGAAGTGTTAAAACCTGCAGTTCATCTCATGGTCACTTGAGGCTGGCTCCAAAAGCAAGTCAGTCCCCATGTTAAAATGCCCAACTTCACAGCAGAAATAAACATCTGTACAGCCTGGTACAAAAGAAATGTTTTTATTATTTTTTCTAATTTTCCCGTTTAATGACAACTGAAGCCTATGAGGGGTGAATTTAAATGTTGTTATGGCATAAAGTTATGCATAATTAAGAGCATTGTCGCTTTAAGTGACACATGGGTGTTGTTTGTTGACAAGTCAGGAGCATGGCATCAACATTGGTTAGGTAATGTAACCATGGCGTACCCCAGAATCACAGTATATAGGCACAGCCTTAGCTGTTGCTTTTCTAGTATGTTTTAACTTCATGAAAGTTAATTGTAACAATTTGGTTGTCTAAATAAAATCCTGTTAAACGACTAGTTACTAATAGAGCCGCTAAGGACTCGGATATATAGTTTTTCATGTTAGTACATTTTGTTATAATGGTTTTAAGCCTTTTTTTTTGTTCCTAGCGTAAATTAGCATTAGCATTAGCACAATCAACCATAGCCGTATATACACAGTGCTAACCTAGCTAGCAGCTGCCAGTGGGATTAGCTCCTTTAATCTAAATATGGTCGCCTTTGGTTCCAAAAATCCAAGATGATGACAGCCAAAATGCCAGACTCAAGGCTTCAAAATGGGAGTCCACAAACCAATAGGTGAGGCCATGATGGTAATGCCCATTATTTTATACAGTTTATGCTCAGGACATAACATCCGATAGTACTTTGAATTACAGCTCGTAATAATGACAAAATGGTTATAGTTGGGTAGTAGTCTGATAATAAAGATATAGCCATTAAGTCATCCCATGTAATAACCAGGTAATAGTCTGGTATTAACAGTGGATATTTATGGGTGATATTAGACTGAAATATATGTAACAGGGTAATAATAAGGGGCCAAAATCGATAGAAAGGGAGATAGAAATTACATTAATGGGGTAATGACCAGATAATAATGAGGTAATATAGGTTTTTTTTTTAAACAATATCATAGGCCACTATCAGCGCAACACCTTCAAAATGATATGACAATTCTCAGAAGTCAAAATTGGTGATTATCATAATATAATGCAGAAATTCATCCTTCCTTATGTATGAAGCATTCTCTTTTATTTCAAGGTAATACTGTACAAAAATACTACTGTGATTTTATTACCTGGCAACAGTTGTGGTAGTTTCTATGTAATGATCATTAATCAGGCCTGCAAAATGGGAAATGCTCAACTACCTGTTTCATGCAGCCCTGATTCATGGTTATTATACAGAAACTACCACAAGTGTTTTATAATGTAAGTGCTATGGAATATCCATTGTCCAAATTATTGTATAAGTTGATTATATCTTTCCTGATAAATCAAAGTTAATGATTCATAGCTTTCAAAGCAGCAAAAAAAAATTCCTCTCTTTAAATCACTGCACTTTATTCTTCAGTTATTGATTTATAGGTATCAGACTGCAGTGTGCATGACTTTCCCTGCATATCAGTCAGTGAGCTGAACTCTCAGAAATTATATTGCACCTCAGCAACAAACCCCCTCCTGTTTGCACAGTATCTCTCCCTCTAGTGGCGGTCTGTTGTCATTCCTTCTGCACTCTCCTCTGTCCCTCTAGCATGACACTGTCCAAGCTGAGCTGAGAGAAAAACAGGATGACATGGACCAGCTCATCAGCACAGTGGAGGACCTGCAGAGAGAGCTGGAGAAGGTTCCCAACTCTGATGCAAGCTCCGTCCAGAGAGACATGGAGATGTTAAGAGACCAGTGGCTGGAGGTGAGTGGTTCTTGATAACTAATGCTGTACAGTGCGTCTGTTTTGGTAAAGAGGTCTTGACAGCTGAAATCCCTGAGTTTTTTCTGGGTTTTGTGATATTAATGAGTTATCCTCATCCTGACACGTGGCACTCCATGAATTCTGTCTGGAGCTCAAACATGGTAATGACTATTCAGGGTATGAGGAGATTTGTGGTGTTGTTTTATGTGACTGTTGGAAAAAAAAAATCAATTATGACTTCCACATTACGGCTCTGCCAAACACTTTGCACTGCTCTTCTTTTAATGATATTTATTTATGTTTTTCCCTTTTTCCATTTTCTGCTCTTGAGGGATTTAGTTGGCTGCTCAGCTGTCACAAATTAGACAGAAATATAAACAAGTCTAGACACGTTATCTGCCTTTCTGTCTCTCCCTCTCACACACTTTTCATCCCCACATCTGTCAAACCAATTAAGTCTTGTTTTCCCTCCATCTCCCGGTAAAGTATACCGTCCCTTGTTACGGGGAGAGAAAACTAAACACAAAGAGGGAGAGAGTTCCTACCTCTCTTGTTGATTGAGATGTATTCTGCTCAGTACTCAGATAGACTCCTGGTGTCTTTTCCTTCAGGTCTCAGAGAGAATACAAACCAACACAGAGAGACTGGGCTACTGTGTAGCGCTGTGGGACAACCTCAAGTCAATGGAGCAGGACATTAACCAATGGGCGGCCAACTCCATCGCTGATCTCACCGACAGTGTTAGTAATCTCAGTGATAAAGAGCAGACAGAGGCCCATCTTGCCACCTTTCAGGTCAGAGCACGCTGAATAGTCTGTATGAAAGAGTGTTTGAATGATGATGATGGTGTAATATTCAGAGTGAGTTCATAGCAGGTCCGATTTAATTGAAATGTCTAGCACTTTGATCTACAGGCTGATGTTGAGAAGAGGGAGCAGAGACTGGACGCCCTGCAGGAGAGAGTGACAGAGCTGAAGGAGCGAGCCAAGCTGCAGGAAACCCCGTTACAAATGCAGGTGAATATGGTGATGGGAAAAAACATTTTGGAGGATTTTGCTAAAACTCCAGTTTTAGGTCTATTTCGGTCTCAAGTAAAATGCTGCATAGATGTAAGTGTGCAGAAATCTCTTCCACCAGTTTGGACTTAATGATGTTTCCAGCACCTTTCCAAGACTAAGCTGGGTGGAACGGTGGTTGTCCTACACCACTGAAATTACCATTGCAAAATAATATTTTTCCTATTGTCCTAGGGATTAAAAATGCTAATACAAAACTCTGATGCTGCAAAAATAAAACTACAAAGACCGACATACTTAAAATGAACAAGTAATAATAATAATCTTGCTAAATGTCTTTATTGAACCAGGTCCTGGAGTCAGACCTGAGGAAGAAAATGGCCCATGCACAGGAGGTGTACAACCAGGCCAAACACACTCTGACCTACTTCAGTTTCCAGAAGCAGCGACTGGAGGACCTCATTTCCCAGATGGCCGAGCGGCTGGTGGCAGTTGAGGGTTCGCTATCTGACCTCACTGAAGCTACTTCTCCTGAAGACATTGGCACAGTGAAGGTATGACACTCTCATTTCCTTAAAGATAATGCAAGAACACAACAGTTCAAGACCTAAATATATTATGCAGAAAAATAATAGTCACTCTGCAAGTAACCACATAGTCTTTCTCTACCTATCACTATTTCTATTGTTATCTCTGTTGCTTCATACTACCAAACATGCACTATACTGTATGACACGAGAAGATACAATAGTTGACCAGTGATGCCTTAATTATTTAAACAACTGCCCGCATAACCATCACTAGTTAAGATGAGGCAAGTTTATTTGTATAGCACCTTTCAAACACAGAGGCATTTAAAAGTATTTAAAAGGGATAATTCACCCCCAAATAACATATTTTTCCTCCTACCTGCAGTGCTATTAATCAGTCTAGATTGTTTTGGTGTGAGTTGGTAAGTGTTGGAGATATTGGCTGTAGACATGTTGACTTCTCTCCAGTATAAAGGAACTAGATGGCACTCAGCGTTTGGTGCTCAAAGCGCCAAAGAAAATACATCTGAAAAACTCAACATCAATGTCTCTCAAGAAACTATGACCCAGTTACTCAAGATAATCCACAGACCTTTGCTGTGAGCAGTTTCATGTAGGAACTATTTTCTCTGTACTGAACTACACCTGCCAACCATATCACTGTGCAGAAGGAAGCGTACATCCTTTAAGCCCCCAGAAAATCTAGCTGTACCACCCATCTGCAAGGTGGATACAATACAAATCACTCCACCACCCTGTAGCCCTATTTACAAACACATGAAGACAGGCCTTCTTTTTTCTTACTTCTTTTCATTTACAGGACCTGCAGAGCATTGTGCAGCAGCAGAGGGCAGACATGGACTCGGCCAGAGATGCTCTGAGTGCCCTGTGCAGGTCTCATCCCTCACAGGAGCTGTCGTGCCTCTCCTCTGACCTCACCTCCATTGCCAAGCGAACAGAGGCTGTTGCGCAGCGCTGTGCCAAGACCAGGGGCAGCCTGCAGGATGGGCTACAGCTCCACTTCAATGGTAGGAGATATGAATGTGTAGTTTAGATATGTTGGAGTGAGTTTTTTAACATAAATTTTATTGCTTTTTTTCAATTTGTTATCACAGAACAAACAGAGGAAAACAAAACAAGTGGTCACCTGAAACACATGTTTGCCATGACCATCAAGAGATTTAGATGGAGTCTCTGCGGTGGGCCATATAATCAGTCCATATGGTCCATTTTTCTGTGAATTATGATTTTTGGAGTCTCAGTAATTGAGTGAGTCTTTCCATGTCATATATCTCCTTAACAATGTCTTTCAAATCACTTAGAGAAGGAGGATCCTCTTGTGCCAGTTCCTGGTAATGGCCTTCTTCGCTCCTGCTTAAAGGATTTAGATTAAGTATTGACCCTTATGTTGAACAGTTTCTCTTGTCAGGTTGCTAAGGTATAAGACCTCCCATGTGTTTGGTATTGCATATCCTAATATTGCCTTAAGTTCAATCCATACATCCAGACCTTACATCCCCAAAAAACATGAGTATTAGCTACATTTTTTTCCCTACACAGTCTCCAGCATGCCTGTTGTACAGATGTAGATTTACTTTTTCATCTTAGGAGTAATGAAAAATCTGTTTATGTTCTTCCAACAAAATTCTTTCCAAATCCTGGAGCTGGTGGTTGTTTGCTGTATGTTGGATATGTGAAACCAGTCTTCTTTTGTTAGTTGTATTTTGCTTTCTTTCTACCATTGTCCCTAATATAGGATGTGGAGATTCCTCTGTTCATAACTAGTCCTTGATAAAGTGCTGATATCACTCTACCTGTTTTGTTCCTGTATGTCCTACACAGTGTCTCAATCACTCTGTTTGGCTCATGAGGAAAACCTGTTTTTATATATATGACACAAATAGCCAGTTGCTACAGTAGATCAATTTACTACGAAAAATAAGTGATAGACCAAACAAAATAAACTAAATCTGGGCACATAAAATTGGCTACAAGTACAGGAAAGAAGGAATAGACTGTAAACTGTGGAGATAATTGAAAAATGACAAACAAAGGGGCACGATGTATTGATATGTGGGTGGCATATTTTCTTTAATGAGGAAAAAAACAATTTGTAGCATTATTAACTTCTTTCTTTTATATACATCAACAACTTGGACCTAACTTTATAAAACTTTCCTTGGTAATAATGTATCATCTCTGTTTAATGATTTGTTAAATTCTCTACTCCAGGGCTTCTTTGTTCTTTACCTCAGTCAAATACATCAAGTCATTAATGTAACAGTAACAACCACTGTAACTTCTTCCCTTATAATGAGACGTATAGATTTTAATAGCACTTAAAATCCCATAATCACCCAATCAAACAGTGTGCAACTACATGATGCAATGTCATTTGTTCCTGTTAGTAGTGCAACAGATTTAGTGTTGATTATCCTCATTTTTCCCCAGAGCACTTTCAATCCACCCACTACAACCCACACTCCATTGACACACACTGTCTGGCGCACCGGTGCGCTCTTGTTGCTCAGACACACACCTGTGCCTCGGAGAGTAATGTCGCTCTCGTCACATCTGCTCTCTCGAGAGTCGTTTTGGGCTTGTTGCCAAGGCAACCCAGCACTGCACAGCGTGGACACGCCCACGCTTCCCATCTGCTTCAACACATCACCTCTTCTCGCTCTCCTCCTTCGGGCTCCTTCACTTTTAAATCTTCTCTGGCTTTATTTAAGCACACGTCGGTTTTCATCAACTTGTCAACATTTGTTTACCTGCTCTCTGTGTTTGTCAAAGCAGAGCTCGTCCAAGACTTTCACTCTCGGCTGACAGATCTGAAGTTGGAGCTAAAAGAATGCTCAAGCCAATCAGGAGATCTTACCGTCCTTGGAGCAAAGTTGCAAAGGCTAAAGGTACAGTTATATATCATACTTTTACAGGTAATTGTGGTCTCAGTTTTCAGTAACTTCACTTGTTGGTACAGGCATGCTATCAATCTATGACACCAAAATTATGATGATAATAAAATTAACAGATTTAAGCAAGTAATAACTATATCATAGTAACAAATCCTATTCTAGAAAAAGGCCATCATGACCATGGCTCTTTATTTATTTAACTTTGCAGAGACGTATGAGTTTTCATTAGCAGCATGTCCCTTCTACATCCACAGATGTCAGCTGAGCAGACATCAGAGGGTGAGGAGCGTCTCTCTAAGGTTCGTGAGGAAGCCGAGAGGTTGCAGCTCCACCTGTCTAAAGCTGGAGCAGCACAGGTCCAAGAGCATCTCTCCTCCTGTCAGAGAGAGTGGAGGAACTACCTGGACAGCTGCTCTCAGAGCCAACGAGACCTGGAAGAGAGTATTGACCTTCTGAAAGAGTAAGTCATCTCTCTTGTTGTGTCATGTGTTTATGCAAAGTAATTTGAACTAAATGGAAATATGTCTCTCCTCTTTTCTCCAGCTTTAATTACTGTGTGGAGGGTGTAAGAGACTGGCTGAAGCAGATGGATCTCAGCCTCAAGAGAGAGCCTGTTCTTGGGGCAGAGTGCCAGCAAGGAGCCCCAGACACCACAGAAGAGCTGGAGCGGATGGAAAACCTCCATAAGGAACTGCTTGCAAGAAGGTGTGTATATATGTGGGTGTGAAAGGCCATATGTTATAGAGCGTGGGCTGTAAAATATTCTCAACAATAACATATCGCTGTCTCTTGCAAGGGACTCCATCGAGCGTCTCAGCCAGGAGGCTCAGTCTCTTTCTGAAGCAGGCCGGGGGTCAGGAGGAGAGGTCAGAGTGACAGGCCAGCTCCAGATGGAGCACCAGGCCCTGCTGAAGGCAGCCAGGGAGAAGCTGCGGGGATGCCAAGAGAGCCAGGCCTTTGGAGAGACCCTCCAAGGGGTTTGGGCCTGGCTGGAGGAGATCCAGGAAAGACTGGGTACAGTAGACAGCACCATGGGGACCAAAGAACAGCTAGAGCAGAGGCTGGAGACTGTGCAGGTGAGAGGGGGGTTTGACTAGAAGACTATAAATATCTGTAATTTTCATGAAATATTATATACGATGAGATGCGTAAAGCTGTTAGAATCGTAAGGAACACACTTATATTGTTCTTTGTTTAATTAATCTACTCTAATAGAGCATTTTTATGTCCAGACATCTATTACAATCTACAGTTGTTGTAGTAAACACAAGAGGGGGCTGTTTGCTTGAGAAAGTCTGAACCCAGTTCACTCTGACCTCTCTGTGTTTCTACAGGACATCCTGCTTTTGAAAGGGGAGGGGGAGGTCAAGCTGAATATGGCCATGGGTAAGGGGGAGTTGGCCCTGCGCAGCTATGGAGCCGCCGGACAGGAAGTGGTCCGCTCTCAGCTACAGGAAGTGGAGGATGCATGGGCCACGCTGCTTGTGACTGCCATGAGCTGCCACAGGTAGACTGCTTACCTTGTTCCATCATCTGGAATTTAATTTGATGTCTTATCCCCCATGTGTGCAATTACATATATGCATAATGATTTTAAAGAAGTGGTCCTACCTTTAACTTAATATTCTGTCATCATTTAAGTGTAGAATGCGTTCACACAAATTGGACAAACTGCAGTGAACTGTAAATTAATTTTCGTTTAATCATTTTTGTTTTGTGCTCTTATAATGCAGCATTAAAACTTTCACCCCTGGACATTTTAGAGGCCACTTACCTGTGAGCCAAAAAGTCCTCTCTCTTGGGAACAGGTTATTTTCATCATGATAGATTGATGTCTCAATGCCATTAATTACCATTAGGTTAAATACATAATGAGAAGTATTTGTCTCATTTTGTAACTCTGATTGATGTATCTGATTTAGTGTGTTCATTCCTGTGTGTATGTGTGCATGGCAGCATGCACATGCATCAGTTGTGTGTGTGTGTGTGTGTGTGTGTGTGTGTGTGTGTGTGTGTGTGTGTGTGCGTGTTTAATTGAGCAATTATAGCCCCTCCTAGCAAAAATTGATCTCATTAGGGACTAAATGGTGGATGGCAAACAGTGGGTCACACATGGGGTGTGTTTGTGTTTTAAGGGGAAAGGGATGACAGGAGGCGAGGGGTAGCAGGTGAAGTGGAGGTGTGTGTGTGTGTGTGTGTGAGTGTGGGGATATTGGCGTTATTTGAACATGCAGGGGTAACAGATGGCAAGGAAAATTGTGGGTGTGTATCAGCGCCCGTGTATTTGAACCAGGGGATAAAGGGGATAAAGGCACTAAGCCAGTATTACAGATAATTTAGATTTCTTGGCCATATCACGGGTATCCCATAAAACCTGTACCTGTATAAAGTAGGGTTTTTTTTGGGCATTAAATATTCAGATTTTATGTATCAAAATGATATGACTTTAGAGAAACCAGATAACATATACATTTGTAAAACAAAACAAAAACAAAAAAAAAGGCCAGCACTTGTTGGATTAGTCAGAAAAGGAAATACTAATATTACTTTTTGCTGACACATTTTTATACATTATATTTTATTTAACCTTTATATAACCAGAAAAACCTCTTGATACGAAAAATCTTTTTCAAGAGTTTCCTGGCCAAGACAGGCAGCAACATTGGTTACAGAGAAACAACACAGAACCAAAATGCGGAATCAAACGTGGAACACTGAAGCAAACAATAAAAAACACAAAAACATAAAATGAAATTACTATAAAGCAAAACTTTAAAGAGTGCATTGACAAATCCTATACATGAACCATAGGTAAAACAAGAAAACAGGGGCAACTATAAACAACCAACTTAAATACACCCTGACATTCACATTTAGGTGATGATGTGCAAAATTCCTGCAGTAGTGCTTTGAAACAGCCTAGAGGAAGCAATGAGTGCAACTATAAATCCTTCAGCAGAAGATTCCACATACCGTATATGGAGCTGCATACTTAAAAGCTCTTTTGCCAAAGTCCGTATGTAACCTAGGTTTAGTCAGTGAGAACATCCACACATTTTACATTTGGTATCACTTACAGATCAAAGTTTTCAAATCAATTAAAGTTCAACATTCTCTAAATAAGGATGATAAGGATAAAAGATGATTTGTATTTTCTTTTAGCAGGTTTAAAAAAAACCTGCCCACATGTTGGATACTCCACATATTTACTCAGATTTTCTGTGTTTGCTCAAAGCATAAAATTCCCATATGTGCCAGTCACAAGCTAACACACAGATCTACTGTCTTCCCTCCAGCCGATTAGAGTGGACCGTGTCGCAGTGGGGAGGATACCTAGAGAGTGCTGCCCAGCTGCGGTGCTGGATGGAGGCTGTGGAGAGGGAGGTGTGTGCCCCTCTCACCCCCCAGCCGGGACCCAGAGAGAAGGCCTCCCAGCTCGAGAGACTCAGAGCCCTGCTAGCTGATCTGGAAGACCACCAGGTGGCGCTATCCAGCCTGGAAGAAAAAGCCAGGGAGCTGTTTAAGAAGACTGCCGATGCCAGCTTTAATCACGGTGCCCGCACCCAGCTGCAGGTGCAGTTTGATGACCTAACAGCCTTGGTGGAGGTACGATGTTACTGTCAGTGTATTTAGTAAAAAAATATTGAAACTCCTGAACTTACTAAACTATTTTATTAATATTACAAGCCACTGAATAAGCTCATTGTTATATTAGAGTCATTGCTGACTGTGTGTGTCCGTTGTCTTTGTCTATAGGAGAGAGTACGTCTAGCGCAGGCCGTGGTGCTGGAACACCAAGACTACCTGGAGGCTGTTAGGGAGCTCACTGACTGGCTGATGACTGCTGGAGAGGAGCTACATCATTGGTCTGATACATCAGGAGACTCTGCCTCCATCAAAAAGAAACTGTCAGAAGTGAGGGTAAGACGGGGTGTCAACATACAAAGAAATCCCCTCGTTGATGCGGGCTGACACTCCTTTTGTTTTCTTTGTATGCACTTTTGTCACAAACTCTGAAAAATTCTGATCCATACGTTGACAGATAATAGTGTGCCACATCTGACAGGTGACAAGCCTATTGTTCTGTAGAGTGGGCATAGGTGTGGCGTTATTTTACAACTTTGACAATGTCGTCAAAGCAGACAATTTTATTTGAACTCATCTATTTATAATCAAATGTGCCTCTCAATGTGAACACAGTTTGGATGGTTGGAGAAAACAGGCTCTTTATTAGGTCTATTTAGCAGCTTTTCTGGAGTTCTTAATTATTTTACACCATCTGCATCACTTGAAATTGTAGATGTTAGAATTTCATTTTTTTAATTCAATTAAAGAATCGAGGTGCTGCTGAAGTTCAGAGTTCATTAGTGATTCTTAATTGATTGTGCTGTAGATTATATTTATTTGCTGGCCCTTTGCATGATGTTGTGGTGACTGAAATAGAATTTCCTCCATATACATCAGTATTCCACACCATTAGTGTACATCAGAATGATAATTCAACCTAGTCTTTGACAGATGGTTTAGACTGTATGTTTTTATTTTGAGCTCCTATAACTGTAACAGTAATCATGATTCTCTGAATTAACACCCCTGTCAGTTTAATTCATAGGCATGCCTCAAGGATGTGTTGTGTGTTAGTGAAACTACACCCAGTTTAAAGGCATTATCTGTTGCTAAGGTAACTGATTGCTGAATTATCTGAACCCATCTAATCTTAATGGACTCCTGCTATGAAGGAGGGCAAACTATATAGGGAATTGGAATTGGTTCTCAGTTTGTTCCCATATCGCAGCCAAATATCTCAGTCTCTCCTGGCACATTTCATCACCACTAAGTTGGTCTATTACCACGCAGTAAAAAAAAATACAAATAAAAGGGGAAGAGCAGTGCAGCTAATGTCTACGCTTTTCCTTGTTCAGTAATTCTGCAATTACAGAGGAGAGAAAATATGTGAGGAGATATTGATTTGCACTTAAATTTCACATGTGGGGCCTAATTATCACATTATAAATGTGTGTTTGTAGAGCCGTGGTGTGAAGCATATCGGCAGAAGAGGGAATATAATGTCTTGTGTACACAAGCTAGCTGCACCATTTTCATTTTCTATTCATGGTCTCAAGGTTAATGTTCATATCCTTCTATTCACAGACAAAAATGATCAGCTTCTTCCCTTTTTAATCCCTCTATCAGCTCAATGCTATCACATCACACTCAAGTGTTTGCTTTTCACAGCCTCTGCCTTTCAAGTGCTACCTGTGCACACAGAATGAGAGATGGAGGCGGAGAGGGATGGAGGCAGAGGATGAAATTAGTAATAGTGAGAGAATGCTGAAATAGCAAATGAAAATACAGGATGTCAGAACTCATGGTGCAAAGACAGTAACAGAAGTAAGGATAGAAAGTGATGAAGCAGGAGACAGAAGAAATCCATGTAGACAGCTTTAAATAGAACTGGAGGTTGCAGTTTCCGTAACCACAGTTTCCGTAGCAACTTTGTCTCCCATCTACCCTCCCCATCTCTTCAGGAGCGTGTGGAGTGTCGGCTACTAGAGGGCCGAGAGCGCCTCAGCAGGGTGCGTCGGAGCGCAGCATCCACGGCGGAGCACACAGCAGCAGGTGGCTGCGAGGCCATGGACCGACAGCTGGGGGCGCTGTCCCAGGCTCTGGAGCAGTGGGAGGGGGCCGCCCTGAGGGCCAGGGACGGCCTGGAGGGGGCTCTTGCTGCTGCTGCAGCCTCAGAGGAAGAATATGACCGTCTGACTGCGCGGCTGGAGGACGAATTAAAAGAGCTGGATGGACGGCTGAGGGGGTGGAGCCAGGAGTTGATTAAAGCTGAAGGGAGGAGCAACGGCGAGGAAGCAGTTGAGGGATGGCTGCTGGCTAAGGTACAGTAGCATGAGATTTAAATAAATGGCAGCTTAAATTATTCACTGTTCATCTGCTCACAATAGTTTATTCAAAAAATAATAAATAATAAAAACTCTGAGATTTGGGTTGGCGAACTGTGATGTGCACAAAGCTGACAGTGGCTACTGTTCAGCACCGTACTATGTTAATTTTAGAGAAGGTGATTAGCATTGTTTAATGGAAACTACCCACAGGCACACACACACACACACACACTCTGTGCAGACATACATCCTCTGCATCCAGCTATGCTTTCTCTGTCAGTAATTATCCATTCTATTTGTAAATCCTAAAAACAGATTAGTTTGTAAATCAGCTTTACTGGGATGACGAAGGAGTGACAGCTACAATCCCATCAGTTTCCCTTGTTTTCTCCTCATGGTGTCCCCTCTACCCCTCCCCCTTTTGTTTATTTATGCCATTATTTTCCACTATCACTCCCTCCCAAACATTCCCCCTTTTAATTCCAGCCCCTTTCCCCTTTCTCTACTCAGACTTGTTTGATCCGAAGTGTACAGTAACGTCTTTCCCGGCTGCAGGGGCTGTTTCTTAGATGCTCTTGCTCCTAACCTCCCCTGCTGCTCTGTTTCTAACCTCCACAGGATGTTTGCATTGTGACAATTTCTCTGTATTGTCAAGGCCATGCCAGCATGTACACCCTCATACACCTCCCCGGGCTTCTTCGGCCATGCCTTTCTCTGGCTTTTCTCAATTTGGGGCTGTCAAAGAACAGAGGAGGAGTCTTCCCCCTCCTCCGCTTCTCTCTCTCCTCCTCCAGCCCGTTTCCTGTGTCCAGCCTTGTTTTCGTTATGCGCTCGTTTGTGTGTGTTTGAATCTGTGAGGGCTGACAGCTGAATTCCACCGGGAGACACCGTGAGAGAGTGAGAAGGAGGAAAAATGTGTGAGGGGGAATGAGTGCAAGGAGTGGGAGGAGGGAGAGAGAGGAAGAGGAGAGAGGAGGGAAGAGAAAGTAGTAGAACGATAGGAGGAGGAGGAGAGGGAGAAGAGAGCAACGAGTCCAGGAGAACGGGGAGGGAGGGAGGGTTGTTTATTGGTCATACGTCAGACAGAGAAGGAGCGAGCGAGAGTCAGAGAGAGGGAGCTTGTACATATTTCATGGGACAGGATTTCATGACTGTGTGAGTGCAGAATGTGAGGCACGCTGAGGAGAGCGGGAGAACGTTATCCACAGCTCCTTCCTGCCACACTCCGCGAAGAACAGAAATGCTATTGTACAAGCAGCACTGTGAGTATGTGTTGGAGCGCGTGTGTGTGTGTGAATGTGAGAAGAGCTAAAAAGACGAAGCCAGGGTGTGAATAGGAATGCGAGTGCTCTTATTGAAGGGTGTCATGCAGATCCGTTGGGTGCTTGTCTCTCCTTGATACACACACACACACACACACATACACACACACACACACACACTGAGCCAGCTGGTGTCTGTTCTGCGTTGTTTAGGATATACTGGAGGGCTTGCAGAGCGCCGAGCCGATGGCAGAGAAGTTGAAAGGCCAACTGAACGACCTGGTGCGATACTCCAGAGACCTGGGCTCACAGTCAGACCGCGTCACTGCGCTTATCAAACAGCACAACAGGTGAGAGGAGTTTTTCTGCTTCAGTAAAGAGCATGTATGTTTGTTGTCTTTATGTGGATTTGAAAGGAGGCTGAGATTTGTTGGCTGAGGTTGGGTGATAACTTAATATTTTCATTTATGGACTCTCTGCAGACTTATATCATGATGATAAAATCTTACTGTGTTATTGCTGAATATTTAAGATACAGCTGTAATTAAAATCCACTTGATGTTAACAAAATTAGTTAAGAATGTTTTTTTAAATCTTTAAATTTTGTCTCATGCAATTCATATCAGTGGGGCATCACTTGAATGTTAATTCTCATTAATATGATGTTTGCATACATTTGCCATATCCTGATATTGGACTCAGAACATATTTCATATAATGACATTGTGATAAAGATTTCAGTCACACCTTCTGTGATGCCCTTGTTTATAATGAATCTATAATATACTTATAATTAGTTATAATCTCTTTAAAGTGCTGTATAATTATTGTTATAAGCACTTATAAATATTCATAATGCTTGACAACAATAATCATGATACATTGCAAAGCATTTTATAATGAGTTATAAGGCTAATTTTCTAATAATTCACAATTACTGGTCACTTGCTGATATATTTTTTTAGAAGGCTTATAGTGTATTATAACTCTCCTAGTTTAAATACATTCTAGTCATTGTATAATGCATCATAATCACTGTTATAATGTGATTATAAGTTACTTTTTGTGGCCATTGGATGCTTTAAAGGTCTAGTGTGTAGGGTTTAGTGGCATCTAGCGGTGGGGTTGAAGAACTGGAACTTTTCTCGAGAGCCAAGCATGTAGGAAAACTACATTGGCCAATGCAAGAAATTAAAACACGGATTGCACTATCTAGAGCAGTGGTTCCAACTTGAGGGTCGCAGGTTCATTCTGAGTGACTCACAAATATATCAAGTTTGTAAAAAAAACACCCTTTATTTTGAAGTACAGTGAATTTCCTGCACAGAGGTTTCATTCTCAAGTGCAGTGTCCTGCTGTAGAGTGACTGGCTAAGTAACAGCTACTTAACAGAGACAGCAAACTAGCTCCATAAAATGGCCATACGCAAGTATGATGCTGAATATATTAAACTGTGTGGTCCTTGAAGTAATGACAGAGGAGAAAGCAGGACCCTGTGGCTGGACCAGTTGGGAACCACTGATCTAGAGCCAGCTCTTGCTTCGTCCATACTTGGTATATATTATCTATAACACTTGGTAAGTCTCACCTTTAAAGGGATGTTTCACTTTACTTGTCTTAAGTCATGCAAATAAGATAGCAGCCACCACTGTCTGCTGTCAACACTGCTGTCAACACCACCATTCCTCCTAGGTGTCAGGGTCCTCATTAACTTCCACACATTTTGAGGACGATTTCCAAATATAATACTTCGGAGTTATAAGCAAATAATACAGCAGTATTATGACGAAGGTCCTTGTTCCTTTTTTTTTTTTTTTCTTTTTTTTTTTTATCTTAAATTGCCATTTTCAAACTATGAATGTAGGAACTGTTTCTCACATAAGATGTAGTTTGACCACCTGTCAACTTCTCAACGAATGTTTTCAATAAGCAATAATGAAGTATTATGATACTTAACTGTATGTCATTATAAAATGCTTTATAATGTGTTGTGGTGATTTATGAGTGCTTATATAACTATAATTATACAGTACTATAAGCACATTATAACACATTATAAGTATGTTTATAATGCTTTATAGACGTGTGTCATAGAAAGTGTAACCAAGATTTCAATCATTTTACCAAGCCCTTTTGTAAGCTCAACAGGGAAAGTGTCTGGTACATAATAAGTTTGAAAAATGCACAAAACAACCCATGTGTAACACACTTATTCATTCCATAACACAGCACCAGAGCCACAAAAGAAGAAGGGCAGAGTTCTCCCTCCAAAACGCCCCCTGGCATGTCTTGAGTAGGCAGGGTTAGCACTTAGTTTTACAAGCTTTTTTATATTAGAGGAGTGTGTGTGTGTGTGTGTGTGTGTGTGTGGCCACCTTGCACACAGAGTTGTGACACGTTTGTAAGCCAGACGAAGGCTAAAGGTGACAGAGAGCACCGGAGCCACCAGTTGCTATGCGACATTTAACTACCTTCCCTTCACCTCCGCTTGTTCACTGTGTTTGTTTTGGTTTGTGTCCTTCTCTGGTTTAATTTTATGCAAGGCTGGGTGTGATTTGAGGGAAATCAGATACATTTGGATGGTCTTTTTTTCCACGCTGATACATTGCATGCCTCAGTCTATTTACTGGGCTCTAATTGCCTGCTTTTGAGCCCACAAGTGAGCCCTGTGTTCATTTAGCGTTGTTTGTGAACTCACCATGCAATGCCTATTTAAAAGCACGCAGTGCATACAAAAGAACATGCATGCACATGACATACATATTCACAACACATGCATATGCAAGTATGAAGCACAAATTATTTGCTTGATTTGCATGGATGTAACTTTCTGAGTTATTGCATTGAGTGTGATGGAGCACCGTGACTAACATTTATTGGCAGACAACCTGAGTGAGGTCAACTTATTGGAGATGCTTTGGCGGGTAATTGGCTTTGGCTGCTGATTGGCAAAAACAGCACCCTTCCTCATTCACTGGGCTTTTTAGTCTGTAATAGACTTGGCCTGTGTGCTCTTTGCACCTGTCCTGCATTAGGCACTGCGGAAAGAAGAGCAAGGAGAGAGACGGAGTGAAAAAAGACGAGAGGAGATAGAGGAGGAAAACGCAGTTACTCCCCCGTCCTCTTCATAGCATGTGCCAGATTTTGTCTGTCACAGCAGAAAAAAAGTGCTTCTTCCACTCTCATGCCATCCCCACTGTACTACCCTTTCATGCTCTCATCGCATCATTAAAACTCAAGGGTGTTTGTTTGTGTGTGTGTGTGTGTGTGTGTGTGTGTGTGTGTGTGTGTGTGTGTGTGTGTGTGTGTTTAAGTGTGTGTCAAAAGAAGGTTGTGTGTGTGTTTTTGCCTTGTTTTTTCATGCCTCCCTTTGGACCGTAACCCTTGCTTTAACAGCTGTGCACCTTGTTTCCCTGCTGTCATCCTTTCCATCACCTCTTCCCGACTCCCCCCTTTAACCTTCACCCACTGCCCAATATGTATGAAACCCGATGACTCTTTTCTTTTGTTGTCCTCCATCTTCCTCATTGGTGCACATTTATGCACATAATGATTTTGCATGCTATTAACTGTATTGTTTGTGCATTTTAAGACCCCCTTCAACGAAATTCAAGTGTTTAACCTCGTAAACATGTCTTGTATGGTGTTTTTTATATACTTTCAGACATATCATAAGCAAAATAAGTGCCATGGCTGAGCATTTCCCCTTTAAACTGGAGTGTACCATTGACAGTCTCATGATCATAGATTCAGAATTCCAGGGATTGTTACGTATATGACAAACCTAAGAAACTTACCCCATTAATTTGCTGGCAAAATGACCTCAACCAAGAAATCCCTTTCTGGTAGAAGACCCTCCAGGAAAACATCTCCCAAATATGCTACTGCGTATTATATTTTGTCAGTTAAGTTACACTTTCACTTCACCTTGTCAGAGCTGGCGATCAGAAACAGTGTTTATCTAAGATTAGCACCATATTATTAGATGTTTATTAATGTAATCTAGCTGAAGGCTCGTAGTATCTATTACCATTTACAAGCAGAGCTTTGTATGTTTGATGGGCAGAGTCAAAGTTGAGCAGGTAAGCTTAAGATGCAGGCCAGCGGCTGTAGGACGAGATTGGTGTAGGGAAGATGTAGGGTTTCAGCTAATCAATTTTAAGAATGTTTTTTATGGGAAAAAAACCTTCTAAATATGTAATTTTGATGAAAGGAGATGAGTTTTCAGGGGTGTAATAATTGCCTGTAGAGGAACTTAAAGGTTTTTGTTTTTGCTATGACTATAAAGGAGGGTGGAATCAGTATACTCTGATACTGATTCCACCCTCTAGGTGTAAGAGTCTGGAGAGTGAAAGTATTAAAACTTCCTCTTTGGAGTAAGAGGGTATTAAAATTGCCTCCTAAAGATATCTAACATCCTCGATGCCAATGTATCTGAGAGAAACTACTAGGTGAATAGCCTCACTGAAATACACTGCCACTGGGTTATACTGCTGATCATTTTGGATTTGGCACAATGATTAAATATCAATGTTTTTGCCTGCTCCATTACTGACTGTTGACCTTAAAATGTCACTTAGTGTATTGCGGCTCATGCTCTTACTTCTCTCCTGTCTGTAGTCATTTCTTCTGCTAGAAACTTAAGCTGTCACTAACAGAGGAACTTAAAAAAAATGAAATTCTAGTTTTATTCAGTATGTCTGTTAACATTCATTGAATCAGTCATTCATTTCGTTTCAGATATCTGTTATTACCAGTCTGCACTGTTGTATTGTGGCTCCAGCTATAGATTCTGAGGGATCTATTAACGACAGAAAACAAATCTCAGCATGTGATAAATAAACCTACTAAAACCCACTTAAACAGCAATATCATCACCACTCAATGCGACCTCTCCCCCCTCATATTGTATCCCCGCCATATCCTTTCCATCTAACCATTTTTCTTACAGCATCAATCTGTCATCCCTCGTTCTCTCCATCTTGTCACCGCTGTGAACTCTTGCCCCACTCATATGTTGCCTCTCAACCCCCTCCCACGCAGTAACCCTTACCACCATCCCCCACTCTCCCTCTTTACCCCAACGCTCATTCCTTCCACTTCACCCACTTTTCCATTTCTCCACCTGCCTGTTTCTCACTCCTGCTCATCTCCCAGGCTTCCCTTTCTACTCCTACTCCTCCTCCTCCTCCTCCTCCTCCTCCTCCTCCTTCACAATGTGAGGACAGCATGTATAGTATTTGAGCATCTGCACATGTATCCTCTTTGTTTTGATAAGCACATGGGCGGTAGACAGCAAACAGTATCTCTGGTTGTAACATCTTTCTTTGTACATCAGAGATGGATTTCAACCTGTGAACATGTTAAATCAGTCCTGAACTTCTCCCTTGCCCCCCCAGTCTCAGTCTTCGTGCATCCAGGGAGTGTCAAAATAAGGAGCGCTTGTTGGAGCAGAGGTTCCGTGCAGCCTTGAGAGACTTCCAGCAGTGGTTGGTCAACGCCAAAATCAGCACCGCCAAATGCTTTGATGTGCCACAGAGTGTCGCCGAGGCCTCTACAGCTCTGCAGAGGATCCAAGTAAGAGATGTCTTTTTCTCAGCTCTTATTTGAAGTGGACATGTGTTGAATTCCTACTATATTCCTAAAAACATTTGTAATATAATATTGCAGTCATGTGCAGTCCTCACAGTGGTGTTTTTGCACTGCAGTAGGGCCTCAACCAACAATAATCTTGATAATTGATGAGTTGTTTTGTCTGGAAAATGTCAGAAAATGGTCAACTGTTAATCAGTGCTTTCAAAAGCCCAAGATGACGTCCTCAAATGTCTTGTTTCATCCACATCCCAAAGATATTCAGTATTCTGTCACAGCAAAGTAAAGAAACTGGGAAATATTCACATTTAAGAAGATGAAATCAGAGAATTTTGACTTTTTTTTTTTCCCTTAAAAAATTACTCAAATTGATCAAATTAGTTAGCTATTATTTCAGTGGTTGGCAACTAATCGATTCATTCATAAATCACTGCATCTCTACACTGCAAGTGGCAGATATCACTTGGAAATCACCCTTTTGTTCAGCCTATTCAGCTATTACTGATCTTTCTCTTTATTGCTGCTGGAATTATAAAGTGCATCACCTCCAGCTCACCTCCTGAGGAGTTTTCCCAGGACAGACCTACCAGACACAGAACAGCAAATACACAGATTAAATCACATTTGGTTGGGTTATTCAGGGATAGAAAGCGGTAGAGTTTATATTTATTTGAATGTCACTGAATATTACTTCCAATCCAGCCTTTTGAGCAAGACCGAAAAATTTTAATAACTTTGGTTGTGGGATAAGATAATAAAACTCATTCATACTCACGTGTCTAACTGCCATCCAGAATGGCAGTATAGTCTCACAATATTGCCCATTAACTAGCTCCAGTGAAGCAGCAATGATTTCAGAGCAAATAGTTGTTGATAGTGGAGTTAGGGGAGTGTAATTTAGTCGCTTACATAAACCAGAATTATTCAGCCTTTTAGGGAAGGAAATCTGCAATCTTCTTGTCATAAGTCTTTCTGTGTTCTTCCACCTTGCTGCCACTGCTGCATGAGAGGCTTTAAATAATCATATGTTTGGGAATGCTCTAAATCCACAGGTACAGACTAGTGCTTGCTTTAAAAAATTATTTGCCTGGATTGGGCAGGCAAAGCAAAGATTGCTAGCACAAAGGAAATTGCTGAATGTGAAATGATGTAATAGTTGAAGAATCAATCAACTTTCAATGGGAGAGTGCTCAAGGGGGTGTCTGTATTGACATGTCCACTGTTGAGTGTCCTCTGGTGGGCTTGTCGGAGTGGCGGGACCTGCCGTAGGCTGCGTAAGCTGAAAGTGGGCACATAGCCAAGAGGGATAAGAGAAAGCTCCACAGCGGGGTCTCTGTGCCATTCTCTTCAAAAAATATCTGTTTGTCTCTCTTTCTGAGAAGTCTCTGTGTCTTTCTCTGAGAAGCTGGCAGGTGTAACAGTCTGGCAGCCTCTTTAGAGCACCCCAGGGCCCTGGCCAAGAGTCAGGTGCCTGTCGGTTAAGGTAGTCCCCACATCCCTGCACCAGACAGTTAATTACCTCTCAGACACCTGACCATGTCCATTACCACCAAGGAATTAACATTATTGCTTTGAGCTGAGCTTAAAGTCCCTCTCCAGACACGTTTTAATATACTTATACTAATAATATTATTTTGTTTAATATGTTTTTCCCACTCTGAAATGGTGCTGGAACCAGATCTATCCTTTTTTGAGAAATTTGCTGGCTGCAAGTTTCGCTTTCTGCTTTCACCAGCGCTGCTCGCACTTGGTTGTACGCTGAAAGTGCAGTTTGCATCAGGATGGCTAGAGTTAGCGTCAGAGGAAACATCAGAAGGATTCAGCTATACATGTTTGAGTCTCAGTCAGACCCATGCTGAGATGAGAAATCTGTTGTGCACCAAAATCTGCAACTAGCAGTTGTAACAGAATGGCAGTTGTACACAGCGTCTTTGATTTATGTTGTTTGTTAGCATGTAAATTAACTGGCAGTGGCTGACACAGAGTCAGTGGCTGTGAAACATAAAATAATCTGCTATGACTGGTTTTTGGTAGATGGTGGGAGGAAGTCTCAGGGTCCAGCGTACATCCAAAAACTCCACACTCTGACTCCACCATGTTTGCTGTCAAAACTTTCACAATGCTAATGCTAACTCTGCTCTATGTCAAGTCCGCTCAGCACCTGAGTTTATAGGTTTCTTTGCCAGTGTTGTGTCAAAGCCTGTTCCAGTTCCAGTCGATATGTGCCTCCTGATTTAGACAGTAATTGGCTTTTATATTAGTGATGTACCTAATCTAGCTTACCCTGCATACATTTGAATCTCTGGTTTTAGGGAAATGCACAGACATCACCCTTCTCAGTAGAGGAATTTGAAACCACCTCTCTAGTGACAAACTTTGCACAGATAGAAGTCAGTATAGTCAAGGTCAGACATTTTAGGGGGCATAAACAGAAGGAAAAGTGGAGTTTGAGTGGAGGGAGACTTGAAATATTAAGACGATAATTCTACACTTATAAAACACAGAACTTGATTTGACTCCAACATTTTTTATTTTGTGAGGGTAGCATACATGAAACGTAAGTTATTAATCAACAGTTCATGAAGAGGCAGTTCAGGGTGTCAAAGGAGCATTAGGTTACCCGAAGAGATAATTTTCCAAAAGTATGTCAAAGGAGGGAAGTGCAGGAGTTTTTTTTGTGCGCACTTTCAGATGTGTCTAGTGTAGCCTTGAGGATGAGAGGAAACGTCATGGAGTATATAGCAGTGAAGGAGAGAGGAACACAGAGGCGTACTATGTTTTATTTATTATTGACTTGGTGAGGAATGTGGAACAATGTTTCCACATGGCTGACCTCCAGGAGGGCCAGCATGGGAGGGGCGGGGGCATCCATTGTGTCATGGTTAATTGGTGGTATACGGTTACACTGGCAGAGGGAGAGTGATAGTAAGTGTAAAATAAAAACAATGAATGAACAGAGAAGAGAGGGAAAAAAAGACACAGAGCTAAAGAAAGACACAGACTTTCTGTGCTTGTGTGTGGTTGTACTGTACCAAATTTGTGTGAGTGTGTGTGTGTGAGAGGAGGCTGAAGCTGTGGTGTGTGTAAGTGATGTGCTGACTGCACAGATGGTGGAGTGGTCCCTGCTGCGCTACTGTCATCGACTCAGCTCTGAGAGGGAGGGGTGTGTGTGTGGGTGTGTGTACATTTTCTGTGGGTGGGTAAGGAGGAGCTATGTAAAAACCAACACAATTCAGCTTCACTGTACTATCCTTATCTGTGACTGCCTCCCTGGGTCAACCCCCATCCTCTGCCCACGCATATGGAATTAGTAATGGCTCGGTGTAATTACTGCTTTTGACAATTTAAAGTGAAATCTAGTCCAAAAAAACATCTGTTGGCCATGTAGAAAATGGCCATATTGATTTCAGTTACCCATGAGCCGTTGTCTTAGAAGTGGAAGACAAAAAGAAGTTGAGGATTGTGATTTAGTCCTTTTATTTTTTGCTCCTGTCACTTTCACAACCCTCCTCCCTTTGTGTGTGTGTTTGTGTTAAATAGTCACAGTCCCTTTGTCTTTGTCTGTGTATCCCCACAGGAGTTCTTGAGTGACAGGGAGCATGGCCAGTCCAGGCTGAGTACAGTAGGAGCCAGTGGGGAGCTGCTGATGGCTGTGGTGTCCAAAGACAGAGTGGAGGGAATCAAGGCCAAGGTGGCGAACGCCAGAGAAGACTGGAAGAGCCTGATGAATAACCTGCAGATGAGGGAGGATGCACTTAAGGTCAGTTAACTCTGGATCTCAGGGGGATAAATGGTTAAATAAAGGTTAAAGGAATATTACACCCCCTCAGTGATCTTGTGTAGATCAATTACTCACCCTGTGTTCTGCTGAAATTGTGAAGAAAACTTTGTTATTCCTACATCCCTCCACGGTGAATGAAGAATCCAAAAACTGAGAACATTCTTGACTAAGTTAAATCATAGGTGTCTGTGTTAAACAACAACAAAACTATATTGAAACATCCATTTAAAAACTCTTACACAACTCGTGCAGTATATTCCAGCCTCCTTTATCCAGTTGTATGCTTAATGCAGCCCTTTCCTACTGGGAACTGCACTGAAAGTGAAACTAATCTAAGCTCTTTTCAAAGCCAGACTCCATTGTCATAAACAGTAATTTTACCTTCCTGGCCACAGGAGCTGCTGGTCTACCACTGCCTTGATTGGTGGTTTGGATTATTGTTTACCTTGGGTGAATCTAAACTAACCCTTTAAATCACCAAAGTCACACAACAACACAAAAAAATAACTTATGGAGGCAGCGGTAGATGAGTTGTGTGAGTTTTTAAATGGATGTTTTGATATAGATTTGCTGTTGTTAAACATGGACCCCTATGACTTAAGTTCATCAAGAATGTTCGCCTTTGTTGGATTCTTTGTTCACTGTGGAGGCATGTGAGAAAAACAGTGTTCTTCATGAATTCAACACAACACGGGCTGAGTAATTGATATGCAAAAGGTCAATTGGGGGGGGAACGTTTCCCTTAACTGTATAGTATGAATGTTTAAATGAATGGGGACCACAAGATATCCTGGTATTTGTAACCAGTCTGTTTCTGTTTTTACTGTTGTCAAACTCATTATTAACACTTTTATGGTATTTTATGGTATTGTGATAGATTTGGTTTGATTTGATTTATTGTGACTATAAAGTACTTCAGAGGGTATACACATAGATATTATTTTGGATTTAATATGTATCTTAGATCTGACGCGAGAGTATGTTAATAAATGAGTTGTGTCATTTTGCGCAGAGTGAGTTTATATGAGGACATCCATTGTTGTATTTGACCAGTTCAATGTCGCATTTCCAGAACCTGCAGTCCCAGATGACGGAGTTTGAGGCCAGTGCTGAGCCTCTGCAGGACTGGCTGAACAGCACAGAGGTCAGAGTTCAGGAGAGCAGTGCTCGGCTACACGACCTTCCAGCCAAGAAACAGGAGCTCAGCAAACTACAGGTATTGTGGAGGCCCAAAGCCATGCTCCTTACACATTTACACCTGACTCTACTGAGGCTCTTTAACCAGCAGATTTCTTATTCCTTACAGCTGAATTTAACAGCTCTCTTTAAATTACATTACTCACATGATTATTGTGGTTATTCATTGGTGCCTCTCCTAGTTTGTGTGGTGTTTTATTGCCACTCCTTAAGCAATATGGATGATATAGGATCCATTTTCTGTTTAATTGCATTATGTCATTCTGAGAGTGCGCCTTTTACATACCTTTTCTCAGCCACTTTCACTGACACCCTCTCATTTCCTCTTCTCACTCAAGTAAACCCTGCCGTTAAACCATAAATTGAATATTAAGTAGATTTTCCAAGGATACTAAATAGTTGTAGCTCTCCATCAGATATGCATCCCCAAAGTCCAATCTCAAATCAGCTGGGAAAAGAGAAGGTACCTAATTACATTTGTCGAGCACCACCGGATCAAAATAGAGCAGCGTCTTGACACAATAGTCAGAGGAAAAGTCAGAAATCTAATTAATTCTCCTTCTGTCACAGCTGAAGCGCTGCGTGGCTAAAAGGCCCTTTTCAGGATGCGATAACAGCCTCTGCCGTGTCTGGCAGAGACAAAAAAGGAAGAGAGGCACGGAGCGTTAAAAAGATAAAACTGACAATAGAGAAAAAAATATATCAAGCCCATCTCAAAGCTCTGCTCTTATCGTTGTTGCTATTTTTGTATTTACTCTGTCGCCCACTGTAGCACTTCTCCTCATTGCCTTTTGTCTGGCCCTGCAAGCAATTACATTTCTTCCCCTCAGCACCTGAAGTACAATACAATACATGCCTGCTTCAGTGTCTGAACCTGTGTTGGCAAAATCCTCCTTACCTTTTCACATATATACCCCCCTCCTTGGCAGTATTTTATCAGGCTTGTCTCCTTTCCCTGTTCTGAGCTGTGGTGTCTAACCGAATAAGCGCATCTCTATTTAAATACGAACATCAAGAGAAAATACTGCTGATGCTGTTTTTTTATGATGTTCTTTTCCCCTGTCTTTATCCATGTATTTTGATGTGCCCTTGTTGCTCTGTCTGTTCTTGTGACATGTTAACCCAACCCTGTATCCCTCCTCTGTGCCTCTCTTACCTCCCTTCTCTGTCATCGCTTTCATGTTTTCTGTCGTTTCATTTTCCCCTTGACTCTGGTGCTTACACACAACCATCCTCTTCAATGTGCTCTGTTTCTTCTCCCTCCCAACTGTGCTTACCCACATCCTACTGCTCCGTTACCTTTTATTTCTCCATTTCCATCTCCTCCTCCTGCTTCTTACTGGCCCAGTGTGTATTGGAGGAGATGGCCAGTCGGGAAGCAGAGCTGGGGAGGCTCAGGGAAAGAGCTCATCGTCTCTGGGAGGGACAAGCAGCTGGCAAGGGTTTCGTCCATCGTGTGTCCCAGCTATCAGCACAGTACCTAGCACTCAGCAATTTAACCAAGGTAACACTGCCCCCACCCTGTACCCCCTCTCCTGTCCACTTACTGTATCTGTGCCTCTGTCTGAGAAATGCTGCTGCATGCTGAAATGTGCCTTGTGTGTGAACTAAAAGCTGTGGAGCCTCCTTTCCAGCTATGTTGTTTACTGTTGTTGTCTGTTATTTGCTGCGTCATGCATTCCCCGTGGCACATCAATCACAGTGGCTGTAATCAGCTTACCTTGGATAAAAATATTGCGCCCAAGAAAGTCTTGGTATTCACAATAATTTAACTAAGCGCAATAATCTATCTTTCATCTCCAAAAGGTCCTTGCAGCTGCCGCCTTATCAACATGAAAAAGGCCAAGGCTGTGAGGCTTACCTTTTATCCACTGAAGCACTTCTAAAATGCCAGACCTGAAATGTGTCAGTGCTTAAGAATCTGACCTTTTTTGAAGATCTCATTAAATTGGTCACACTCTTATGATTAATTTGATACAGCGCAGAACAAAACACTCTGACCGCAAAGCACCATTCTTTTACCTCAGGACAATGAGAGTGCCCCAACGATGATGAATGAGATTTATTTACTTTGCCGGAGAGCTAGTGGAGCGCTATTTTTAGGTCTTCTTCCCTGCCAGACATGGAAACAGGAATGAAATCACTTAAAATTGCCACTTGTAGATTATTATTGTAGCCCTGCCTCTCTCCACTCTACAGTTACGCAGATGTTAAAGATTTACGAGTGATGACTGCAAACAAAATGCATTGTGTTTGTGCTGTAATGTGTGGGTGGTATTGTCTCCGGGGATGCCTGTGAAGAAAAACAAGATCGTAATTTCAAATGCAAACAGAAATATATTAAGAAGCTGTTGTTGTGCACTGGAAATAATCATATTCTTAGTTTTTAGCTCAGTGCTAACCTGTTTCTCAGAGCCATTCTTGAAGAGTGTGTTTACAGTGCTGTGCTCTGATCTCTAAAGGACAAGGCCTCCAGGATTGAACGTATTGTAGGGGAACACCGCCTCTTCTCTCAGGGCCTTAAAGAGCTCCAGGATTGGGTGTGTGAAGCTCAGAGGGTCCTCAACACCTGCATCTCCACCACCACTGACAAGGGGGTGTTAGAGGACCGGATGTTACAGCTGGAAGTAAGGAGGGACAGGACGGGTGTGGGCTCTCTTAAAGGAATACACCATTATTTTCAGATAGTGGGCTGTTGGTTAATTTAAGCACCCCCAAAGATATGTTTCCTTCAGTGTGTCATGTTGACATTTTCAGTGATTAAAGGAAAGTAGCATTGTCTCAGAAGTGAGAACATCGAGCCCAGTCACTGGAAGAAAATGTTGGCATAGTATGTTTCTGCAAACCACAAACACTTTTTGATACATCTGTATGTTTCATATGTGTCATATCAATCTATCTAATGTGGCATAGTTCTGATTAGATGTTTATGCACTGACTTTGTCATGGGGAGGTGGAGGGGATGGTAGATGGTGTGAGACACAGACGGCTGCCAAGTTGCAACCACTGTTCAAGACCAACAAACAGCAAAACTGTTGCTCAACCCGTGGACCACGTCTTTAAATAAGCCTTTCTTAAGAACTTATTAAGGCAAGCTAAACCATTGTCACTGTCCCCAAACAGGAGTTTAATCTCAGATCAAATGCACACTGACGGGTTTTGAATGTTGTTGGTTTCTTGTCTTAAATGTTTGTCCTGTTGATGTTGCAAACTGAGCTGCTGTGATGCACTTCAGACTTGAGCGGACAATAAAAATGTTATTATTATCATTTCATTTAGAAATTGTGCCAACAAAACTGGGTATTTTAAGCCAAAACATGATCTTTTTCTAGTCATAACCAAGTGCTTTTTGTGTCTAAACATAGTCACACATAAACCACAGTGTTGTTGAAACATAAAGTTTCAACATATCCAAACAAATGTTACATTTCTTTGGTTTGCAGAAACATACAATGCCAACATTTATTCTGGCGACTGGGTTCAGACAATCAGGTCTTGCAGCAGGGTAACCTTAAAGGTAAATAGTCAAGTCTGGCAGTTTTGTGTCTGATTTTACCCCCAAAATTAGTCAAGTTCAGACCAGATGATGTCCTAGTCACCATGCTGGGGAGTATGACCATCTGGAAAACATGTTGCATTCCTTTAATGGTGTGGAAACAGAAATAAAGATATTTATTTTAGACTGAAGATAGCTGTTTTACATTTGTCCATTCACCTATGTTTGTAGGCCTTACTGGCTGCTCGTCAGGAGCGGGAGATCCAACTGAAGATGCTTCTGACTCGGGGAGAAGCAGTCCAGAGGAACACGTCAGCTGAGGGGGTCCCAGTGATTCGCAAACAGATCCAGGACCTCAAAGACTCATGGGACTCCTTGCTTTCTGCCTCCATTCAGTGTAAAAGGTTGTGATCATGAATCAATCAATCTGTCAGTTAGTTGATAAATGGGACTGGGAACTGTCTAGTTTCACTTGATTGATTTCAGTTGGTTGAAAGGTTAGCGGGACAATTAGATTTAAATGCATGTGGATGTTTTAAGTGTGTGTTTTTTGTTATGTTTGTTCCCTGTGTGTTAACATTATTATGTTGATGTAACAGCCAGCTGGAGGGCGCTTTGTCGCAGTGGACCAGCTATCAGGAAGATGTGGGTCAGTTTGTGCTGTGGATGGACCGGGTTGAGGAGACACTTAGCTGCTCAGACAGACAGTATTCTGAGATGAGAGACAAGACAGCTAACCTGGGAAAGACTAAGGTATCACATCTCACTAACAACAGGTTGCCTTGAAGATACAACATGTATCATTTCCACATTAGAACGTCTAATAACGACTTTACATATGATATATATTTTGTTTAGTTGTGTACGAACATCATCTCAGATGTTCCTGTTGTTATTAATCTGTTATTTTCTTTAAGAAACCTGCATTTTGTTGGTCACCTTTCAGTGGCGTCATTTCTCCTTTACCCTCTCTAGTTGCTATAGGAAACACTTGATGATACATCATTAAAAATCATACAGTGTCACAGAATTTTATTCAGTAATAGTAATAGAGCATTTTTTCGTTAATGGTATGTAATTTCACAGCACAGCAGAGACCTAATTTATTGATATATTTCATTATCGATTTAACGAACTACAACAAGCTAACGATTCAAGTGGCTCATGCCAGTGACCAAGCTAGTGTTTTTTTTTAACTATCACAAAAGAAAACAGCTGTGAAGCTAAATGAGATAAGCTAGCTAACTAATATTAGCACGCCACATGGTCCCCCTGCTTCACTCCACACCTAGGAGTCTACTTCACTGGGAGATGAGTGGGCAGCAGCTCGGCTGTAGCAACTCAAATTTAGCCAGCGCAAGCCCCAACGCTGGCATGCCAGCAGCAGCACTGGGTCTAACCTGTGTAATGGCAGCAACAGAAAGTTTAGTGATCTAGCAGGGGGTCAGAGAGGTCCAGATCAAACCCATGGTGGCTTTGTTTGGCTTGCTGAATCAGAGTTGCCACGGGGCACTAGCTGAAGCTCCATGTGTCCATGTAAGGTAGCAAGTTAATGTTACCTTAGTTGCTGCTATTTTCTTAGAATGAAATGACAATGTGAATTAACATGAATAAACATGACCTAATGTAATGTTAATGTTACTTAAATATATTTCCTCGTCCGTGAACCTGATTTCTGGCTGAGTCACGACAGATGAAATATTACCTTTTTTTTTTTATTTAAATGCGCTACTCCTGCACCTACGCTACACTTTTCTTTTTATACACATTTATACCCCAGAGCCTCCCAGTTGAGTTAGATGTACTACACTGAGTGTGTGCATGTGCTCTTATTTCATTCCAGCTTCTCTATGAAGAAGTACTGAGTCACAGCAGTCCTCTGGAGACCATCGCCACAAAGGGGTCCAACATGGCTGAACACTACACTACCCAGCAGGAGGTGCAGCAGCTGCAGTGTAGATATAACGCCCTCAAAGAAAAGGCCAAGGTACCTAGAGAACACACAACATAGGGTTTCAGTTTTTTCTTCTGCAGCCATTTGAATAATAAATGACTTTTGAGAATATTTCTCTGAACACCCACTACATGTTTCTCAATTATATTCCCCCAAATTGTTGGAGAGTGTGACCTGCATGTTGAACATTTAAGTAACACATTTTAAATTCATTGCACGTTTCACTTTCTTTTTTACAGACTTAAAGACTTTATGTGCAGCTTCAGAATACACATACACCTTTGTTGCTCTGATATGACGTTTATGTAGTTCAGACTCAAACAATTGAAGTCAGTAGTCAGGTGATAGTGTTTTTTATAACAAAATTCCACTGTCCACTGCACCTGTTATATTGAGTGGTTGCACCCCTTGTTTCTAGTAATGTCTCCAACTTGTTGTCTTGCAGAATGCAGTCAGTAAGGCCAAAGGGCTGGTGCTGGTCCATCAGGAATATCAAAGGGGGTTACATGTGTTTGAGGACTGGCTGGAGCAGGAACAGGCCTCTTTGGCATCATTGTCCCATCCAGAGGGAAACGTGGATACACTGGAGAAGACACTGCAACAGCTACAGGTAACACTGTATAGTGTTGTGCATAATGTAATTATCATGAGCAAGGAGTGTAATCACTGTACACCCTCATACACACAACTGACAGCAAAGCTCAAACAGAATTTTCTAACAAAGCCTTTGACTGCCTGGATTTTTGGTTAATGAACCACTTTAAACTCTTCAATCACACTGTGTCTTCTTCTTCACTTTTATTTCCCTTACAGCTCCTGCAGGAACGCTGCTCAAATGGCCAGTCTTTGCTCTCCTCGGTGCTGACCAGCAGAGAGAGAGTGATCCCCTGGGGTATACCTCAGATCGAAGACCGAGCGCTGGACACCGCTCAGCGGGAGTGGGGGGCCTACCAGGGCCGTCTGGAGGAGACTCAGACCCAGCTGAGCTCCACACTGACCAGACTGAGGCAGATGGGCCAAAGGTTCCTGAGTCTGGCCCAGTGGCTGGAGGAGATGGAGAAGGTGGCAAACGTCAGACGTCATCGGCGGTCAGACAGAGGCACCAAGGAGACACAGCTGAAGAAACTTAAGGTCAGAGACAGGGAAAGTCTAGATAAGATATGGGCTCTTTAAGGGATAGTTATGGGAATTTTTAAAGGAGTTGTAAGAGATACTTATCCATAGTCAGTGTACAGTATTATCTGCCCTACAGTAGATGGTGGTCAGTGTGCCCCAAATTTAGAGAAGCAGAAAGGAGTACTGGTGTAACACAGGAATCTTTTATTTGAAAAATCCCTCAAAAATCAGACTTTGTGAGTTGTTGAGTGGTTAGGGTTTAGGTGCTGGTTCACGAATTTTGACTGATCAAAGGATTCAGTGTAATACTGGCATGGAAGCTAAGCAATGTACTGCTTTGGACATCTACAAAATCTATTTTAGGGAGCTAATACACCAAAAATCTATGTTGGTTTAAGTGTACACTGTATTTAGAATATTTAATCCCCTTAGCTTACTATCAGACAGCCCCTTCGGACTGTAGCCGTTATCTGTGCTTTCTTCAAAGCCAGCAGTCTTCTTTGACAAAAACAGTAATTGTACCTCACTATAAATGGAGTTGCTGGTCTACTGCTGCCTTGATCAATTTATTATTTTGTGTTATGGTGTGACTTTGGTGTTTTAAAGGGTTAGTTCGGATTCACTGAAGTCACACAACAACGCTAACTAACTAAACGATTGAGGCAGTGGTAGACCAGCAATTCCGTGTTCAGCAAGCTAAAATGAGGTGAATTGTCAGTGGGGTCTGTTGGCTTTGAAGAGAGCTGATTATATATCCCTTATTCTATCCTCTCCTGTATTATTTTCTGTATGTATTATTTTCTCTATTACTGGTATCCGCATATAGTAACAAATAACTTCAGTCAACACTAACACCTGGTTGTACTGTCAACCACATAGTTACTTTAACTCAATTATTTTGCAAAACAACAACAATAACAAACAGCTCACATTTTCTCAACACTAGCTTTAGGCCCTAAGTAGTTTAGAGCTAAATAAATCCTTCAGAAGAGCTTTAAATTAACTCTGCCAATTTACTCACTCAAAACGTAGCCAAAAATTATCCAAGCCATTAACAACCTTTTGCCATCCAAAATAAAATGAAGCATCACAGGGCCGTGCACTGTAATAAATCACTTTTCCTTCCTATGCATACACTTCATTCAAAACATGCATTTAAAGGAAAACAGCAGGGGACAGAATATTTCCCGACTGGGCCTCCTCCCTTTAGAGCACGCTTCCTGCCAGTGTCAGGATGTCAGACAGTCTCAGTATTTTCCTTCCCTGCATTTAGAGGCATACACACACACACACACACACACACACACACACACACACACACACACACACACAGACCCCTTGGCCCCATATCTTGTTTGAGATGTGATCTGTTATCTCTTGTTTTCCTTTTCACCCCTGTTTGCCCTTTTATTTCATTAAAAAAACATCATTTACATTTAAGTCATGAATATTTTTGACTGGGTTTCACCAGCATGATGCTAATTATTCATTTCCCTGTGTCCCCTCTGAACAGGGGTGTCTCGAGGCAGTGCTTGCACGGCAGGGAGAAGTCGATGGCCTCTCCTCTCTGGCCCAGCAGGTTCTGGAGGAAACCTACATCAGTAGTCGTGTCAGTGTTACTGCCACCCAGCTCACGGCCCGCTACCATTCCCTGCTGCTCAACATACAGGTCAGGCGCTCTCTCCTGTTCATCGATTCATATATTATTAGTCTGTTGAGGTTCACAGATGCTTCCACTTTTTAAAAACAGAACCTTTTGTAGGCAGCCAAAGACTCACTTTATCTACTAAAGCACCTTATCATCATAAGGTGCAGACTATAAAGTGATTTGCCTTACGGCAAGTTAAAATGATACAAGATTCTTTTTTTTTCATTCTGATGACATTTTTGGTCCATATTTATTTTCAGAGATCATTTCACCTGCAAAAGTGTTCTCCCAAATTCAAAGTGTTTTCAAAAGTGGCTGCTGCCACAACGGTCCACAGCTGCATTGCCAGTCAGGTGCTTAGGTGAACATCACTGGCAGAGGTGCAAGCTAGCTTACTGTCGTGTAAATAACTACATACTGTAGCAAGGCAAAAGAAATCACTGAAACTAACAAAGATTTCTACATATTTGGACAGTTTACCTGTCATTGGAAAGTTTGGTGGGAAAATGTTATTACAGGCCCAGTTATCTTAAATTAAATTAAATTAAATTGCTAGCACCGTACAACTCTGGGTATTCAGACACCAACATTGTCAGCTCCTCCGTCTTGTCGTCGTACGGCTTCCGCAATGACTTGATTTCCTGGAAGAAGTACAGCATGTGGAAGTCACTGTGACCTGTCTCATCAGTTCTTATAGATAACCTATATGGTATCCATGCAGAACAATACTATTTTTTAGGGTCACCATGAATCACCAGAGAACCCACGATACGATATTATGATGATACTTGAGTCCGGATACAATATTACTGTGATTGTAAATGAGTTGGGATATGCTGACCCTTGCAATAGCATTTATTACAAAATATTGCAATTTTTTACCATTTTTCAACAGCAAATTACGTCCCCAAAAGTTTTCAGTCTGTTCATCTTACTTCAGTCATTTTTATTGCAGCAAATTGTATCTAGTGGACTGAAAAAGCGATTGATGTTATTATTCTAACCAGCTACCTAAAGTTAAATTTGTCTTTGGAATATTCATAATTTAAATAATTAATTATTAATATAATTTTCACCCACCCCTACTATTTTTATTATGACTGTATATTAGGGTTTAAAAAATGCCTCTGGTGGTCAGGAAGTCCGGACACACTACAATACTCTGATTCCTGTCCAATCACAAGATTTTCTGGAAAATTCCTACCTGTCATTATGAGTTAAGAATAGTTAAACATAAGCCTTAATGGTGCCGGGTATAGGATTAGTCCCTTTTGTGTTATACTGTTTCGATGATGGATAAAGAATATGTGAAGCTGTGTGTATTGCCGTTGGGGTCTCTGCCCGCAGTGGGCTTCTCACACATGGTTATCTCTCACCATGGAATTTTCTCCAGTGAGAGTTTGGACTTTGTTTCTGTAACACCCCATTGAAGTAGCTTTGAGAGTTATGCCTGTGAGCCCAGCTTGTGTTGCTCTGTATACTCAGATCCAGCCTCTCTATTTGTCTGCTCCTCTGGGGGGGACTAAAGGAAAATCAATGGGGCTCCTCTGGTCTGGGGCTAAGGCTGTAATTAAACGCTACAGAAGGCAATCTCACACCCGGCACCAGGAGTGGAAAAGCTTTGCCTGCGCTACATTGATTTTTACACCTTCAGTAACACATCTGAGTTTTTGTGTGCGTGTGTGTCTCACCCTCACTCCCTCACTTTGTTCCTCTGTCTCCATTATACCCACGCCCCTTCCTTCCCCTACTCAAAATTGACTCAAGCATGAATAAACTTACAGTCATGCCACTACATACTGTACGTATGCAGACACATGACATCCCTCTTATACCAAGGATGCCTGTAATTATACTGTGTGAAGTGGGGGCCATATGGGCTTGAGGTGGGAAGCTGTTACCTCTGTCTAGTCAGAAAAGGTGTTCACTCAGCACTTTCTGTTAATTGGGGCTTCTCACCACAGGATTTGCAAGTTGAGTGAATAATGTGTCAAACCTGCAAGAAACCCTCTCCATCCTCATGGTGTTATTGACTCAAAATCTCAGTCAAGTGGATAATGCGTCAAAAAAACATAAAAGCCCTCTTCACCTTGCAGTGAAGCTATTGACATTCGGCAGATGAATGAGCAGCGGAGAAACGGGTATTTTCTGTTTTGATGGTTGATCAGAGAGCTTTTGGTCCTTGGTGGCCAAAGTAAGACAGCTGAGGCACATCTCACAGCATAAAAGAAAGAGATACAGACCGTGTTTCCTGAATTTTCCCCTGACCAAACACAGTCAATCAAAGTTTACCAACAACTCTAACCTCCAAAACAAAACGGCAGCAGTTGTTGAAGTGAAGGTTATTCACCTTTTTGCTTGAACTATTAGATATAATGTGAAAAGGGTGGTATAGTACTAATATCCAGTTAATTCCTAAGTTGAAATAAAAAAGTCAGAAAAACTGCCAATATTGATGTTCTTTTGAAGGTCCAGTGTGTAGGATTTAGGGGGGTATATTTGTAAAGTGGAATATGATGTTCATAACTATGTTTTGTGTAGTTTATAATCACCTGTCCTCAAACTAAGAATCGTTGTGTTTTTGTTATCTCAGAATGAGCCTTTTATATCTACATATACGTAGCAGGTCATCATTCTTTGAGTTTGCTATGTTGTTTCTACAGGAGCCCAGAATGGACAAACTTAACACTGGCTTTAGAAAGGGCCATTGATATTTTTGCGTTTTTTTTTTTGTCAGCCGCTGTTGTTCACCTACATGCTTGGCACATGGGAGAGGTTTCAGTTGGTTATGATTTGTAACCTCACTGCAAGATGCCACTTAATCCTTCACACTGGACCTTAGTATGTCAGATATACTGTAGATATTTAGTCATGTGGTCTACCGCCACATACAAAACCTGTCTTAATTCTTTTTTTGTTCTTTTCAAATTTTATTAAGGTAAATTGCTCCACAACAACAAAAGTGAAAAAACAACAACAACAGTAAAGTGTACAACAGTACACTTTATGGAAACTCATTAGTTCCACCTGCGTCGTTCCTACTTAGTGTATGTCTGCAGACTGTAAGATTGTCCTGCCATCGTGAGGTGAACAGAAAAAAATGCAATGTGATCTTGTTTGATTAACCACACATATTGTATTTTGAAACTCAAGCTCTTGGCCATTTAAAAATGGTCTGTCGGCCATGATTGGCCCTGGGGCTGGACTTTGGACATGCCTGATGTAGACTTTGAAAGCCTGTCTTGGCTGCCTATTTTAAAATCCCCATCGCTATGTGAAGCTAGTCCCATTATAGCCAAAGCTATCTACACAGTAACCTCCAAAGTGGCAACCTACACATAAAAATGTCTTTTAATATTTAATGTGGTGTTTTCTTTTGTGGGGACAAAGCAATTTTAATTCCAGTGTTTGCATCTCCATGTGCAAATGTTTCATCTAAACAAGTTCTCTCCCAACACTATTTTGCAAGGGTACCATCACTCCTTTATGGGCTTAGCACAGCCCAAGACAGTTGTGATCGGTTTAAAGAATTAGGAACAACCCAGAGTGTTTTTATCCCTTAATGTCAAATTATGGTGGGTTCAGCCAGACCTTTCTCCAGTGCTGGCATGGTTCAAGATACCACTGGCTATGCGAGAAGTCAGCAGTGTACAATAACTATAAAACACTTTGCACTGGTGTCATACTTTAAAAACAGTGTATATTCTCTTAAACTTAACTTCTGACTTCTCATCCTTTTATTTTTCAGGACACCATCAAGCAGCTTCAGGAGGAGCTGAAGAGCATCAAAGAGGCTGAAAACCTTTGCACGTCCTTCACGGACTGGCTCAGTTCCACTCAGGAAAGCTTCACAGCTTTAACTGACAGTTCTGAACCTCTAGACCGCGTCGCCATGGAGAGGAAGACGAAAAAAGTAGAGGTATTGATTTATTTATCTAAATCTGTACTGTACTCTTGTGGTTAGATGGTTTCACAGTCACAGTCAGTGAGGCATTATGATACAAGGTGCAGTGCCGAGCTTAATACACCTCCCTGAACAGGTTGCAATAAATCAGGCCAGACGTGGGGTATTACCATGGCAAACTGATGAGTTAGCAAGACTCCTGTTTGTAGTGGAGAATTTGAGCACAAACTCATATGAGTCCAATATCTAAGCCAGCAAAAATGTCCTTGTGCAATCTTGTTTTCTGCCAAGCAACATACGGTACCTGTTAGAAACATCAAGTCTACAGATTTCTTTGGCAGCTACAGTATGCTCGACCAGTAAAATATGCATGAAGCTTCCAAAGCATTCAGTGTACCTAAAATATTTGGACTGTGCTCTATCAACTCACTGATTTGGTATAATGGCAACAGTTTGTCTTCGTGCACTTTTTGTCAAATGGGCATTGGAGGAAAGTAGCCCTGCTCCATCACACAGACTGCACTAAAAAGAAAATAACCACCGTCGTTTGCTTGGCATAGTTCATATCGAGTGTGTAGAGGATTGGATGAGTACGTGTGTATCGATCGGCTCTTTATGAAGACAAAGCGGGTGCCGCTTTAGAGGAAGCGTGGTAGCAGGGAGAGACCTCCCACTGTGAAGTAGAGGATGAAGAAGCGCCGGTGTCAGGAGCCTGCTGGCACAGACACTGTAATTGATGCAGTGCCCTTACCGCTTCACATCACACACACATTCACACACACACACACACACACACACACACACACATATTTTTCTCTTTTAACACTCGCTTCATATCACAAAACCTATCCAGAGTACTAACTAACAAGCTGCAGCAAACTCTCTTACCCATGAATCCTCTGTGATTTCACACATTTTTTCCACCACCTTTCCTTATGTATCACTACATCTCCTCTCTCTTTGTCCTCCTCACACACACACATCCATAAACACATTTAAAGACACACACGTAGACATTTACAATACATCATCTGGTGTGGGCTTTGCAGTAATCCCTGTCTGGGATCGATGCTCTGTCTCTGCATAGGGACTGAGGACATGCTGTCACCACATGTGTCCTTCCAGCACTGCAGATAATACGCGAGTGCTCCATCACTTACTCATCCTCCCGTAGTGAGAGCTACAGGGCTTTTCAGTGAGCTGGGATGATTATACATTGACACAAAGACCAGTAGTCAATAGCTGTGTCAAGGGCCATTAGTTGGATTTAGACTTCATTGAATTCTGAGTTATAACTGTAAAAGTATGAGTCACACAGCAGTAATGGTCCCTGTTAGCTAAAAATGTGCTGTAACTTCATTAAGAGCTCAAAAATGAAAGTTTAATGTACCATCGTAAGACATATAGTTTTCAGAGAGCATGACTTTTCCCCGTAAATTAGGCAGTTTTGTGTTTTTAAAGGTCCCTCAGTGTAAAAAGTCAAGTTTGTATGTTTTTTTTCTATTATAAAGCAGGTGTAGGTGCTATATAAATAATGTGAAAGTATCAAAACGCTCTGTTCATTTTAAAAATAGCACACAGTCCTTATTCAAAAACTACCTTTAAACGAGTGGTCAGGACGTCAGTGAAGTTGTGATGTCACAGCTATACAATATAATGGTAGAAACTGCTACCACAGTGCCATTACAGTCATTCCCTAGCTTTAATGACGGTTCAGAGACGCCAAGATAGACCCAGAATCACTGTCCAGTTATAGCAGACTGGGCTTTTTAGGAGGGGAGCTTAGAAAGACAGGTGTTAAAATGAAGCGTTTCAGACATAGGGTGAATACAGGTGTATTCAGGCAGGCAGTATGATAAGACTAGTATTTTTTGAACATTAAAGCATGTAAACATGTTCTAATAGAAACCCCAAATGCAAGTAAGAACCTGAAAAGGAGCACAATATGGGACCTTTAAATCATAAAATTCGTTATATTTTACATTTTACCTGACTTTGTGCCAATTCTTTCATTTTTTAGAACATATTACTTGTCATATTTTTTGTTTTATACAATAATTTCTCTGGTAAGGTGCTCCGGAAAGCATCCTCTACTTGCTTGCTCATACAAAAATTGTATACAGGGCAAAATGCAAAAAAAAAGCAAAATATAAAAAAAGTGTTTCTCCCTCTCCTAATTAAGCCCCCCCCCCTCGCTGCCTTCCCCTTCCATATTTTTAATTTCACTGGCATTTCATAAATGTTCAAGGGCATTTTTTCCCCAAGTCCCTGTGCCGTCTGATGCACACAGTCTGGGTTTTTCTCTTGACGATAGAAGTTAACAGGTCCATGTTTGAATTTCTTATTCGTTATTTGGCATTACAAATAGCACTAGAATAAAAAAAAGAAAGTCAGTTATCTTAACATATCCTAACAAAACGGTCATGTGATATCTTACAAAAATGCACACACAATAGCTTGTATGATGTCCAGCAAATTAGCGCCTCAGGAATGACATTATGTACTTAACGTTAAGTTATATAGGTTAGGTTTAGGAAAAGAAACATGGTTGGGCATCTTCAGGCTTAGGCAAGTAAAGTGACATACTATAGGTTAGATTTAGGAAAAGAAACATGATGATAACGTACCTTAAAATTACTAAAAGTTCACTTGGTTTCACATGGTGCGAACACCAGTCTCCTGGGGGAAAGTCCAATGTTGTTTTACCCATCCACCACCTACCTCTCTATGCGGACTTTCGGTCTGTATACTACTTCCGTCTTTAATCCCACCAGTGCCTTGGTGACCACAGCCTTCCCAATTACTTGGGTTATACAGGAAATACTGGCTCATGATTAAGAGGGTTATACTAATTGTGATCCATTACTTTTTGTAGGTATATGTATGAACGTTATCTTTTAGTTTTGGCCCAACCATTATAACAACATTTCTGCCTGTGCAGATACACCATAATATGCTGCAGTGCATACTGTACATTTAAAGCAGAGAGACTATGACAGTAGAGCTAACTGCTGCTCACCAGGTCACCATAGTGATGCCTTACCTCTGTTACTAGATAATTTAACGGATGAACATGGTTGTCAGCGCCACAGTAAATTTATTACAGTAGATAATGGAGCTGATGCAGAATAAGAAACAGAGTCATTTACAGCGAGTGCACGAGACACTTGACATGGATAATTGGGGCTGACATGCCTCAAGACAGTTTACAGCATAAAGGGCACGCTGTGTTCAAGACCTCATGTGTAATGTTCACCAGAATGTACTGTCTACTACTGTATCAAAGCATTAGTGCTGCTCAGTGATATAAGACTAAGCAGGTTTCCAGCCTTCATCAGTGGCTAATTTCATCAAGACAGATTGTGAGACCAAGCTGTGAAAGACCACTGAATTATTATTTTGTCCTAGCTGGAACAGCTACATGCTGAAATGGACTGTGAACATTTTTTTTTCATGTTAGAATAAATATCCTTTGTGTATTTGAATTGCTTCTCAGTCCTGGATGTAAATGCACAATTTGGAACAAATTAGATGCTGGAGAAGTGTTTATGAAATGCTAATCTTGCAAGTTTGATGCAACATGTGGACAGCCAGTAGTGTCACTAAGCAGCATACGTGATTTCAGGTGCGAGATGAGAGCAGATGTTTCAATGTAAAGTGGAGATAATGAGTCATACGGAATTTAATCTACTGCAGATGGCTATTGCCGTGGACTTCTTTGTTTTCTTTGTTTTATACAGAATTGTATGGAATTGGGATACACTGAGTATCTCCTACCAAGGTCAGAAGACAGGGATATCGGCCTTGAGGCTGAAATGATGAACGGGCCTGGAGCTGCAAACGTGAACGTGTGCATACAGACTCAGGTCTTGTTATATTATATTATCAGCAGTAGCTGGAGGTCTGGGGTTGTTGCAGTGTGAAGCTACTCTCCACTCAAGCAATAATAGACTGATGATGAAAGCTAGATGGCATCCCATCGAGTGGAGGTCTCTGTGTGTGTGGTGTGTTGTGGTTGCCCTGGAAACCCCCGCAGCTACTGCTGCCTGTTAAGGGTCCTTATAATTGGGTCCTCCTTTCATATTATTCGCTGTGGTTTCTCCACAACGTGACCTCCAAGTCTTCTCCACATCTCACCGTGCAGGTGTCAGCCTACCTGATGGGTTCAAAGCCTTTCAAACACACTGCCAGGCTGGTCTGGGCAGCACTGGAGGTGAAGGAGAAAGAAATCACTGATATTATGTTTGAATGTTAACCTCAAAGTCATTGAAACTATGATCGAAGGATTCCCTCAACCTAAAGGATATAGTAAATGCTACAGTTTTGGTACACCAGACCAGTGGGGCAATATTTTTCTTTAACTCGGTGTAAAATGCCCCAGTTGAAGGTCATTCAGCATAAAGTAATGGTGACACCGTAGTAGCACCAATGCTGAGTTGTATTTCTGCTCTCTCTGTCACCCAGACTCTCCAGTCTGAGCTCCAACACGGTCACAGTTTCCTGAAATCGCTGAGGGAGCGGGCAGAGCAGGCGGCGGGCTTCCTGGACGAGGCTGGAGCTGAGAGTTTGGGAGCGGAGGTAGAGGCTCGTCTTGCCCAGTTGGAGGAGCTTGCAGGTGGGCTGAGACAGGAGCACAGCTTTCTACAGCGGGCCTCACTGCTAGCTAGGGAGTTCCAGGACCGATATAAGGCTCAGGCCCAGTGGCTGGTGGAGACCAGGGCTGTGCTCAGCTCCCCTGTGGAGCCCAAGGCTGAACTGTATCAACGGAGAGCACTGCTGGCTAAACATAAGGTATAGCAGCAACTATGTAATTTCTCAATCTTTTCTCTCTGAATGTACTGTATTTGAATTGAAAACATGAGTACAATATGTAAATTTGCACTGGCGGATGGCAGCAAGACCTTACTGAATATTATTAGCTTAATGGACCACATGAGTGTCCTTGCATATCTTAGTCCATTAACTTTAAAACTGAATATACTTTCCATAACTGCTAATCATTTTCCAGAGTATACCATTGCTTTTTATACTGACAGATGCCTATGGTGTGCTCTGGGAAATGATTGACACTATAGTAGAAGACATTGGTAGGAAACTAGCTGAAAATGCACAGAGAACACTGGTGTCATCATTTAATATTGGACAATTTAATATTGTAGTTACTCCACATAACATATGTCGGTGCACTAAGGATGGTCCCTACATTATACTAGACGATACTGATGATACATGTTGGCTTATTGTGTCTCCAGGCTCTGCTGCAGATGGTTCAGTCCCGTGATGGATCCATCAGGTCAGTGGTGGAGAAAGGAGACGCTCTGCTAGCCTCCGTCCACTACCCCTCCATCAGAGACAAAATGAACAGAATGCAAAGGGACTACACTGAACTCTGTCATACGGCCACGGTGAGAACCTGTGCTCAGATGACACTACTTTTGAAAGGAAAAAGTAAATAATCTTTCCTTGCAGGAGACTTGGCAGATGGATTTGCGGCAAGGAATATGATCCCTTAATACACCTATTGATTACATGTAACGCTTGGGTAATACAAACAAGACGGGTTTAAGAAGGATTTTTTTTAGTCTTTAGAATAAATCTGATATAGATAGGAGGCATGTAACTTTGCTTCAGGAAGGTGGTTGTAATGATTTGTTGCACATGCTGTTTGTAATCAGTATAATTTGATTGTGTGTGTTGGCTCACATTGTGTGCATTATGTGGTCCAGGCCCATGTGGAGAATCTGGAAGGCCAGGTGAAAGAACAGGAAGCTTACCACAACGAGCTCCAGGAAGTGGAGCGCTGGCTGCTCCAGATGTCCAGCAGGATGGTGACTCCTGATCCAACTGTGGGTCGCAGCCTGGAGGCAGCCACTCAACAGCTGGCCAGACACAAGGTGACCAATCACATTTCTTGATTTCTTTTTTTTTTGGTGTTGTTCACCGAGTTTGTAGCATATGATACAGCTCAAGCAATGAGCCTTGATTAGGGAGCAAAAGTGCTCACTTTGGCAAACTTTCATCCTGAAGGACTCTCCAAATACTCAGACTTCAGCTACTTAGCATTTGCTTAGTGGTGGGTAGAGTACTGATTAAATTAATACGTAAGTGAAAGTACAATTAGTCCAATGAAAAATGATTCAAGTAAAAGTAAAATAAGTACCTGGTTAAAAAATTACTCAAAGTACAGTAATTTTCTTGTTCCTTTTAGGGTGTTAATAATTTAACTCAAATGTTATTTGAGTTAAATTATAAGCAAACTCTGGCACAAACTGGACTGTTCATAAATTTGGTGGGCTGTTGGATATAGCTTAGTGCCACTGATTTATTTACAGCACCACACTCTCGGAGTAGCAGAGCACTTAGCACAGAGAATGTACTTCAACTAACAGTCTGTAATTCATATAGAAATAGAACTCCCTATTTCTTGAAAAAACAGCGCTCTTATTTTTGCGTAGGGCGTCAGATTGGATTTACAAACTCACCCATTGATTAATCCAGTGGTTTTCAAATGGTGTGCTGCAGCACACTGGTTTGCCGTGATGCCACTGCAGGTGTGTTGTGGGGATTTTGTGAAAACCACACATTATTATTGCAATATTCAGCTGGGCCTATACAAAACATTATGACTGAATTTGTAATTGACTGTATCAGTATATTGTACACACTCATTTCCTGATAAAGAGGCAAACTCTACCTAGAACATGTGGTTAATTATAATTTAATTTAAAAAAACCTTCACAGGAACCCATTTGTTGCTGATCGGACATGGAAATTATAAGTATGTGACACATCACATTATCTTACATTATTTCATGTATAAATAGATGTGTTATTAGTGCTTTGATGTCATTTTAAAAAGTTTCAAATGAATTCTTGAATCATTTTGTTAATAAATATTTTCATGAGTTATAGTTGGTTGTCAACTGTTATTTGATATCAGTAAATAAAAACAGACATTTATGTCACAATAAGAGTGATAACACGTTAGAAAGTCTTTTGTGGACATATATAAATACAGGTTTGCCTTGAGATTTTGGCTTGAACTTTGGTGTGCCTTGGTCACAAAAAGTTTAAAAAACCACTGGATTAATCTGTAATTAATCTAAACTAATCAGTTGTACTGAAAGTATAAATGGCAAATGCAGTGAAGTCAAAAGTGGGTAACGTGAAAAGTACATGACAAGTAATCACTCCTTAAAAAAACAGTTTTTTGCTTGTACTTGTAACTTGTTACTCCCCAGGTCTGTATTTGCTGAACTATTGGATTGAAGTGCTGTCTAACTGTTGGCGTCATTAAAATGAATGAGCACCTTTTACATTTAATAAAAAGTACCTGTGTATGTTTCGGTGACTGCATGATTTCACCTCAGCTGTTACGGTTTTGCTCAATAAATATTACTGTACAACCAATCCTGGAGAGCTTGAATAATACAATATTGTTGTAAGTTATTAACTATTGGTATGAGTTCTTCTTCTGACTTTAATAATGTTATCAGTGCCTAAGTTTTAGCATAGTTTTCTCAGTTTTACATGACTGTACTTAATTACAACCACACGTGGTAAAATCAGTGACTTAAAGCAAAAGTGTGACATAATGCTTTTCTGGAAAATTATGTTGGTTAACATAATAATTTAACCCATAATCCATAATAATCTTCTTTCAAGTTCATCCATTCAGGCCTGTGTAATGCTGTGAGACCTCACTGTGTGGTATCAGTCTGCTTTGACCTCCCATGTCATTGACGAGTAGACAGACTCTGTAATTCGTGTCCACTTGAGACTCTCTCTAACATGATCCTACACTGCTACTTTGTCCTCCACAGGCCATCATGGAGGAAATAGCAGGATTTGAGGATCGCTTGGCAGGCTTGAAGGAGCGAGGAGACCACCTGGTACAAGGCTGCAGTGACCGTGTGCAGAGCAGGCTGAGACAGCAGGTCCAGGCTCACCAGCAAGGCACCAGAGACAGCTACTCTGCCATCTGTAGCACAGCACAGAGAGTGAGTGAGGAGGAGGAGATGGAAAGAGGGAAGGAGGGGATGCGAAGGAGGAGGCAGAGGTGGAGGAGGAGGAGGAGGGAAGGATGGGAAGCTGAGATGTGTTCTGTGTTTAAAGTAGTGAAATGGTTCTCACACATTTATAATGTAAGATATATCAGTGGATTGGATGCACGCACATTTTGCACATGCATCCATGGATGTGACCACACATACAGGCACAGACACACACGTTCTACATATCAGTGCTATTAATATTCCAACGGCCTCGGCATCCTCTTAATCCTAACCCATTCTGACACTTAAACCCATCTCTCAAGACAGCCCTTCACTGCCAGTGTAGAGGGCACCACCAATTAAGGCTGCCAAAGTGGAGCTCAACAGCAGCCATGCTCAGACAGACCCCACCAGCCAAAATCACTAACTCAATCTCCCCATATTAATCTCTGCATATCCCCTGTCAACTCTACTTTTTCATGCCTGAGCCAAAAATGGTCACACACCACTATTCAGTAGATCTGGCGAGCCCTCTAATCCAGGCCCACTCTGTCATTTTGGCAACCTCTACTCTGTCATCATAGCTCACCTCCCAAGACACCACCTCCACCAGCACTTGCACATCCAATCTGGCATTGTGTGATCCAGCCACACTTTACCACTACGCTGCTGGCTTCTCTACAACTGCGCCTCCAGTGTTACGATGGCTGCCAACTGTGTCCCAGCACAACACAGCTCTAATATCCTGCCTGCCACTTGCCACCATGCCAACCTTCTAGCCTTTGCCAAATACACTGGGCGGTTTGCCAAAATGTGCCCCCCTTCTTTCTCTCTTTCGGGCTCCCATATTAACACTGTCAATCAGACCTTGCTGTTTCACTCTCCCCTGGAGGGCATGGACGCCTCCACATTCAACACCTGTCAAATACAACACCGCATAACTGCCTACTTGTTCGGGTTTTATCATTTAATGTTTCTTTTTGTTTGGCCATGCTATACTTGCTTCAAAGCTTGGCAGCCTAGCAGTCTTAACCTACAGCATTTACAGTTTGTTCCACTGTATATGTGTCTTATTGCATGTGTCTGCTTTAATTTTGTTAGTGGACATTTTTTGTGTGTGTTCAATTCCAGACGTTCATCACTATCTGCTCGTGTCTCACAGGTGTATCAAAGTCTGGACCATGAGTTGCAAAGACATGTGAGTCTCCAAGACACACTGAAGCAGTGCCAGACCTGGTTGACTTCTGTCTCAGAGGAACCAGAGCCTCCTGCACATCCTCCTCTCAGCCTGGAGGAGGCTCTACAGCAGGTCAGGAAGCCACTGCCCACTCCTAAAAAATCAAGGAGTTTGGTATTTTGCAAGGACATCATGACTGATAAGTTGCTCGCTTTGATCCCTTTTAAATGTAGTGTTGCCCCTTGAAATTTTGAATATCTGAGTTAATAGTATTAATATGCATGGCTGTCATATAGCAGTTTCATGGGCAGTTTGCTTTATTGTATGTTTTTGGTTTGGGAAGCAAAATGCAGGAAAAGTAATTGTAATATGCAGATTGTCCTAAAGAAATATGATCACTGATCAGTCAATAAAACCATAGAATCATTAACATGCTCCTTTTTTGGCAGGTGAAGCAGGAGCGTGCTCTACAGGAACAGGCCAGCACTTACCTCCAGCTTGTGTGTTCAGCATGTGACCTGTCCGAGCCAAGGGTCAGAGGGACAGCAGCAGCTATCCAGCAGGTCAAATTGCAGGTCAGTTGGCTTTAAAGTGGCAATCTCGATTTAAGTCCCGGTTGATTTGGTGACACCTGTAGTTACCGTAGTAACAGCAAATGCGGCTTAATACTACAGGGCACAGAGTTCTGGGAGCAGCAAATCAAACCATTGTCATTTTAATAAAGAAGTCGGGCAATGATTGGTCTTTTCCCATCATTCTGTGAGCAACTGTGACCTGATTACATGCTGCACATGACATGAGTCTATGGATAGCAGGGTAGTGAAAGGAGTTGGTTACCTCGCTAAGTTGGAGGTGTGCAGCCTGTCGCCTACAGCGCTTCATTTAACAGCTCACTGTGGCTGCTCCTTGTTGTTTTATTGCTCCCTGCAATATTTCAAACTGGTCTGCTGCTCACAACAGAACCCAAAAAGGACTGAACTATAGTGCAAACTGCTAAGCTCAATGAAAAACACATTGCATTTCCTGACAGTTTCAAAATAAAAGTCAGCCTGTGTTTTGCTAGTTGAATGCTTTTAATGTGAAGCTGCAAAGGTAGGAAACATTTGGTTTGCATTAGCATTTGATTAATACAGCATTTTCCTGCAAACTGTTACACTCTGTACTCGGTTTATCATACTGCAAATATATAATTATTACAAGTCTTTCTATCAGTGGGCTATAGGCTCGATCCTCATTATGTTACCTTATTCGACGATAGATAATGACTTAACAGACATTTATGTAAAGCTATAGTTGGTAATGTTAGAGAGCTAGCAAGATTTGAAAGCGGCACCTCCTCTCAGCTCCACCCCCTCCTCCCCCTCCCGTCAGTGCTCCGTCCAAAGCCACGGCCCCACAAACTTGAACGCCCATCCTGCACTGCAGTAGAAGTCAGCAGGGCAGAGGAGAGCCGAGTAAAATAACAATTCCCCCTGAAGCAAACAAATAATTACCTGTCCAACAAAAAGACAGCAACCTCTGCATCACTTTTCAGGCCCTTCAGCTCCCTCAGTTGTCTCCACCATTCAAAAGCTGCACCGATGTTGACGTCTGGTTTGTCCTCTCACTTTATCCAAAGCCTTTTTCGTCGCAGCCTTTTCTGCCTCTGACTTTCTTTTCTCAGCCTGTTTAGCGGGGCGAGCCGTTACAAGTAACGCTGGAAGTGGTACTTTTGGCTGCATTTTCTCTGCCATTGTTCAGCAAACTCCTGCTAACTCGGTATTTCTGCTGAGGAGTGTGCTGAATATTTCCAGCAATGATGACACGTGATGAGTGCACACAGGGAGGAGGGAGGGAGGGACGGAGGGGGGCTCGGGCAGGACGAGACACGAAGGCATCTGATTGATTCTTTCAGTTCGCACCGAATGGCAGGGATTGGTCAGAGTTTTTACAGGCCTGCAGCTGCCACAGAGGTCTGATTTTTTTTATTCCTTTTTCTGAACACAGTATGTATTGACTACTCTCAGGATGGAAAGACCATTTCACCCAGTATAACAAGAAGTGTTTCTGAACAGGATTACCCACTATAACTTTAAATGAAAAGGTTTGAGATTATTATTGTGACAAGCCTAAATTTAAAAAAAATGAATATATTGTTTAACACAATACTTGATGAATGAATTGATTTTGTGTCTAGATTGAAGAGCGTATGCTGCTCTGTGAGGAGGTCGCAGACAGCTGGAGGGACGTTGAGGAGCAGAAGGCAGATCTGGAGGTTCAGCTGAGAGAGACAGAGCAGCAACTTCAGAACCTCATCAGAAGACCTGCGGAGCTGGAGCCCAAGATTGCACAGAACCACCTGGACAAAGCACAGGTCTGTGTTTGTATGCTAATGATCAATGATCAATGTTTTTTTGTTTTATTATTTTATCCTACAACAACACTGTTTTGTTGTAAAATTTGTACAAGTAGTTAAACTCAAACTCAAGTTCAGTGTGACAGTGAAAATCCATTATCTTTCTTACAGGAATTCCTTCTGCAGATTAGGGAGAGACAGTCTGAGGTAACCCATTTAAATGAAGCTGTTGGTAGGCTGACAGACGGACAGGTCTCTCCTGCCCTGGAGGAGATAAGAAGACTGAGGAGAAGCTGGATGGACCTAGGCCAGCGGGCAGAGGAGCTGGAGTCTCAGCGGGGGGAGGACATGCAGCGAAGCGGGGAGTACCAGGAGATTGTTGTTGCTGTGGAGGAACTCTTCCACCAAGTTTCCAGGGAATGGGACTACCTCGCCAGGTATCAAGCTTTTCTGTGGAGGCTGTGATGTTTCATTTTTGTGTAAAATTTTACACATAGTGAACATTAATTTCCAAAAAAATGTACTAAGTTATTGACAAGGCTCTATATACAGTATTTACTATAGATACACTAATTTCCTCTGGTGTTACTATCATTGCTCTCTCTTTATTTCAGCCAATACAATTACTGTATATCTTTTATTACTATACTACTGTATAGACCTGATTTTCTTCAACCTGCGCCTGTGTGTACCCAGGGCTGACACAGAGAGTACAAGTGAGCATCTAGAGGCTTTGAGGAAGCTCTCCAGTGACCTAGAGGAGCAAAGAGCAACCCTAGAAGACCTCAGAGACCAGAAACAAGCTATCCTCCCTCGACTTAGCCTGCTAGACAAGGAGCTGGTCAAGCAACAGGTAGAGCTCCATTCTCGTAGTTCTTCAGCTGCAACTTAAGTGGGAAACCTTTGATATAGCACATAAGTATTGGGTCTAGTTTTATATGGTGTTCTGCTTTTCACTAGGTTGGTCATCTAGAGCAGCGCTGGGCTCAGCTTGAAACCCTGATTCAACAGAAGATCCAGGACTCTGCACAGACACTAGAGGATCTTGCTCGTGTTGAAACCCAGCTGAGGGATGCCCGGGAGTGGGTGGAGGAGCAGCGGCCTGCTTTTACCTCTGCGCTGAAAACCAGCCCACCCCCTGATCTGGCCCAGAGTTTCTTGTTTGACCACCTGAGTGTGTGCGTGGAGCTGGAGGCCCGTCAGCAGCTGCTGGGTCAGGCAGTGAGCGAGGCACAGGCTGTGGCTTCCAGACTGGGGCTGAGTGAGAAGAGATTCCTGCAGGAGCTCGTTGAACAAGCCCAGACTGAAGTGGAGACTCTGGGGGCTCGGGTGGCCCAAAGGAGGAAGTACCTCAGCAAGGTAAACAGCTGGATTTTTGTATTGGATGCAAGTAGAATTTTAATGATGTCCTAAAGGACCTAACTTTCTTCTGATAGTCTGGTGGTAACATGAAAACCAGGTGATCCAAAAAAGTGACTGTCAGATAACCACATGTTGTTACCATAGACTGCATACAATAATGAACGTAGCCACTGTAACATCACCTATTGGTTTGTTGACTCCCGTTTTGAAGCTAGTTTAGTATTTTGAAGAAGTGACCATTTGAAAGAGAGGGTGGAACTAGCCCTAACACTAGCTGCTAGCTTGGTTAGAACATTGCATTTAAGGTTAGCTGTGATAATACTAATGCTAAATTTTACTATTGAAAATGGCTTAAAATCATTATAACAAAATGTAGTTACCAGAAAAGCTGAACATCCAACTCCTTCGAGGGTCTTGTAGTACAACCAATTTTTATACATCATTTCTAGGCGACCAAAATGTTACAATTAGCTTTCATGAACTGAAAACACAATGAAATAGCTACAGCTACAGCTACAGCTACACTTACTGTATTATCTGTGAATCTGGGGTTACGCCTTGCTTATGTTAAGTAACCAATGTTGTCGTTGTAGTAGCGACTTGTAAACAGATGTCACCTACCTGTCATTAAACCAGCCACACCACTGATTATGCATAACTTTAAGCTTTACTAAAAACTAAATGGGTGAGCTATATTGAAAGATCAAAACCATCTTTGTAGCAGACTCAAACATGTTTATTTCTGCTATAAAGTCTGGCATTTTAACATGGGGGTCCATGAGGATTGACTCACTTTTGGAGCCAGCCTGAAGAGGCCAATGGAGGGACTGCAAGTTTTTGGCACTTCTGCATTGGCTCCATTTTTTCAGCCCTGTGGGTTGCCATTTGGTTGCTATCATCATCATTATTTATTTGTCACATGAAATCTATACATAGTGCAACTCCAGTGAAATGTGAACCCATCAGCTTATTTGAGTTGTGCACTGTGATTTAGTCCTTTTTCGTCTTCTTACATCATTGGCTCATGCTTCATAATGGTCCATGATTCCAGATGGTTCTGGTAATCCATGGTTTCTGGTTTGTAAAAAAAAAAGCTACATCTTTTTAAGCTGTTAAACCTTTGTTAGAAAATAAATGTCTGTTCTTCCTTTCTAGGCCTTTACAGAGAGAACACAGTTCCTTCAAGGCCTGGGGAGAGCACTGTCTTGGGTACAGCAACAGGAGAGGAGGGCTTTGATAGATGACCACATAGCACTTCTCCCTGAGGACCTAGCCAAACAGGTTGCTGCTTGTCGGGGTGTCCAGAGTGGTTTACGAGCATACCAGAGAGAGCTGGCATCTCTCTGGGTACAAGGGCGAGAGCTAGAGAGAGATGCCAGTGACAAAGAAAGAGCAGAAACACTGGCTAGACTGGAGAATCTGCAGTCAGTGTTTGAAACCGCCCTGCAGAGGACGACACAGCGTCTCACAGACTTAGAGAAAGCCTTGACCTCCAGGAAGTACTTCCAGGTTGACCTGGATAAGACTTGCCACTGGTTGAGACGAGCAGACGCCATCACCTTCCCTGAGATCAATCTAAGCAACATTGACGATAGCTCGGAGTTGCAAACACAATTGTCTAATTTTCAGAATGTCCTAGAACAAGCTTCAGAGTACGAGAACCTTCTTCTCATTGTCCAAAGAATAGGGCAGGAGATCCTCCCCACTCTGAACGAGATTGATCATTGCTACCTAGATGAGAGGCTCAATGCCCTGCCTCAGCAGTACAACGCCATCCTAGCTCTAGCCAAAGAGAAAAAAGACAGAGTCCAACAAATAATCTTAGAGCGAAAAGAGTTCAGCACTTTCTTTGATATCACTCGTAATGCACTGGAGGAGCTTCAGGAGCAGTTTGACAATCTGGAGAAGCAGACTATCAGTATTAGAGATGAGGAGCTTGCTCGTCTAATTAATGAATACAGAAGTATTAATGAAAGTTTATTCCATATTAGCCCTGCTGTGAGAGAACTGCATGGCAAAAATGAGGGGTTTCTCAGTAGGGGTCAGCAATACAGAGCAGAGGAGACACAGCAGCTGGTCGATCTCCACAACACGCTGAAAAAGACAAACGATCAGAAAATTAAGCACTTGGATGATTGCTTGAAAACACTGGTTGAACACAACAGAGTATCCGCCAAGTTGGACTCAGAGTTTAAGTCTGTGAAAGAGAAACTGGTCAGACTGAAGTCAGACGCAGAAATCGGTGCCATGGATAGAATCACAAGCCTTTATTTACTGCTTGAGAGTCTGGACTGTGTGAGTTCTCAAGTTGAAGAATGTAACCAACAAACTAAGGGCCTTGGCCTGAAGTTTGATCCCGCTGCCTTTCAAGAAACTACACTGCAGCTTGAATCATTGCAGTCTTTACGGTGTGAAGTAAAATGTTGTGTTGATGAAAATGAAAAGAAGGTGACAAAGAATGAAGATTTCACAAAAGAGACTGTGAAAATGTTGGAATGGCTGCAGACTATCAAGGTCAAATTGTTGGAAGAGCCGTTGGCCCTGTCAGAGGTCAAAATCGAGAGGGTGTATGAAGAAGTGCGGAAACTGAAGATCGTGGAAGAGGAAGTGAAAAGTAGATTTAGGATAGGTGATGCTTTGGGGAGCAGAGAGAAGCAAAGGTATTGTAGTAGAAAAAAACCTGTTCCTGCCCACATAGAAGAGAAACTACAGGAGATGGCAAAGCTGGGAGCTGAAGTGCAACAAGGAATTAGCAAAAAACAGGTATGTGTACATTATAATTCAGAAATAACACTCATGGAGACATTTTCTATCGCTTTATGTTTCTAATTGATATAAATCTGATCAATTACCGCCTTAGCCGATATAGTCAATATCCTGAACTCCTCATGAATCTATTCCATCATTTATTGGCTGGAACCTATTAAATATTATTTTTCCATCTCCTGTCTGCCCATACCATCAATATTAATAGGCACAGGGAAGCTGAAATATTTAAAGGACAGTTCAAGAGATTCCATGAAGTTTGAATAAGTACTTACGTTATTATTAATGTATAACTGTTGTGGGGATTTAATGTGTTTAAGTACCATATCCCAAAGATTCTATTATGTTGAATAATAAGTAATAGTTACAATGAAATGGCAGAGCTATCTTAAATCAGTAGAGTTTTGCAGAGAAAATGTGCAAATAATAGGCATTTGATTTCCCACTGAGGAGAATTTTGACCTTTGCCATTTTGAGAGAAAGCTTTTTAAAAACCTGGATTCCAAAATGAGGTGTACAATGTACTAAAACTTGAAGGAAAGCTCTGGAACAGGACAATTTTATACATGTGCAGACATAGTGTACTCTACTATTTTTACTGACAGCACCAGTGTTGGGGTTTAACGAGTTAAAAAAGGAATGCATTACTGTAATCACATTACATTCAGAAGGTGGCTTACGTACAGTTACTAATCCAACAATAATGTCGTATTTGCGTTAAATAAGTTCCTCAGTTACAGTCTATGCATAATGGACAGATAGAAATAAATTCTCAAACGTGGCGACAAAAGCAACGCTGTTTAGTTTTCCTTTTTAGTCTGTCATAATTCAATGGCCATATTTCTTTTTTTCATTTATATATATATATATATATATATATATATATAATTTTGATGTAATTAATGTTTGTACTACGAAGTGTTAGGGAGGCCAGTCTCTTTTACATTTTTTTAAATATTGATTGAAGTTTTGTTTTAAGGCAGTTATAGCCTACTGCCAGTGCCACCTTGATTCGCTGAGGCACGCAGTGAGGCCTTTTCTTGCCATGTCATTTTTCAGCCAAGTGCTCTTTGGTTCGTTTTTTTTTTCAATTCCGCTGAAGACTTTGTGGCATTGCTGAATTAAAGAGCATTGAAGAAAGATCTTGTGTATGTCCTCCTGATAAGGACAGAGATTTGTGCGGATATGTGTTCAAATGTAAGATTTAGCGTTATATTGTTAACTGGCAATTACATGACAATATGTAGTAGGCAATGTCGTTACAGTACAGTAATGTAGTTAGAAGTGTAATAAACGTTAAGTAAAGTAATGATTACTTTTTGTGAGACTAAGGAGTGATGTATAATACGTATTTATTTTTGAGTATTTACCCCAACACAGGACAGGATCATGCTTGTTGTAATGATAAAGGCATGCATTCCTAACTTAATCTGTGTGGAGAAATTCACGTAGAAATCACCAAAAGTTAATGAAATCACCTTCTGCGTCTTCTAGCTGGCTGTGGATCAAACCCTTTCCCTGGTCCAGAGGCACCACTTATCTCTGCAGTCTATGCAGAAATGTCTGGACTCTGCTGCTGCTGTGCTCCAGAGGGCCAGCTCGGGGGTGGATCTAGAGAACCAGACAGATTGTGCGCAGGACCTGGAAGACATTTCAGCCCAGGAAAAGAGCTTCACAGCTGGTTTAGAGGAGCTGAGGACTTTGGATCCTCTGCTGGAAGATTTTATGGAAGCAGGAGCGATGGGCGAACTTCGAAAAAAAGTTGAGGCAGTGTTGCTGAGAAACACAGAAGTCAAACAGCACCTGGATACTTACAGAGATGTGCTTCAGAGGTGTGTAGTAATGTTAATGGGGAGCCAGGTAATATATGTATACACAGCTGGCATGTGCAGGCTGTATGATGCATATTTTAATAGTAAATCCCCCTCAGTAGTAATCTGTAATTTGTATAATGTTTTCAGTTGTGCAGCGTTATGGACCTCCTTCCAACACGAGAAAGAGATGCTAGTTGAACAGATGAATGACGCAGAGGGCAAGATGGCCATGTTCACTACAGCTAAAGCTGTCAGCATCCAGCAGGCAGAGGAAAAGTGTCAGAGATACAAGGTGGGACACTTTTGTACAGTCTAAAAAAAGAGATACTGTAGAAAAAGATTATCTGACGTTTGTATAAATCGTCTAGCTTGCATGTGCAGTCCCAGGTGGCTGTTATATTAAATTCCAACATTTGTTCTTGTCATGGCAGCAGATGCACATTAATATTTAAACAGTTGAGAGTTTGTGCATTATTCCTTGTTCTCTCGTGCGCCTGCATAGTTGTTTCTTTTAGGGGAAAATATTACTTTCCCATAGTATAAATGTTTCAGAAGACTGCATTCATGAAATATCTTGCGTGTATCTGTCTTTATCTTTTGGCTGTAGTCTCTGGTGGCTCACATCGACCTGCTAGAGTTGCCTCTGAATGCTTTGAAAGAGAACGCAACAGAGTTAGAGCAGATCATCTCGGAGTCCAGCAAAGCTGTCACCAGCCACTCAGTGTCGTCACTGTGGCAGCGGTGGACCCGGCTGCGCAGTGTGGCCCGAGCCCAGGAGAGAGCACTGGAGGACACTGCGAGGGAGTGGAGGAACTTCACTGACAAGGTTAGAGCAGCAGTTGTGTTAAACTTTCTTGTTGTCCATCATTTTTACAAAGACTTAAAAATTACACCATAATCTAATTTTACCTGTCATTTTAAATTTCATATTTTAATGACAATAAGACATATTTAATAGCTAATTAATATGCACATGCCACCACCTGAACAGGGGTGTGGATTGCCCCCAGTGTTTCTAATGTGTCAAACTTAAGATTTTTCCATTATTCCTAAAAGAAATGCAGTCAATATTTAGTTAAGGCAACCTCTGAATCTCCTGTACACTTGTTGGTGATTTTGTTCATGGCTCGCTGTGTGAGTGTGTGCTCTGCATGCTCAAGTGCATACTGTATGTGTCATGAATGTACTTCATTAATGCCCATGTACAGTGTAAAACCAACCATCAGTGTGCCTACAGGCCCCAGAAGCTGTTTATACTCACATGACACTTAGAGTAAGTCTAGAAAATTGTTCATGCTTCTACAGATTTAGGTCAAACGCAGCAACTACTGAATACCAGTTGGTGTGCTGTGATGTAACTCCAGGCTTCAAGCCAGTTGTTTGCTCCTGCCAAAACACTGTGTCATGAAGCATTTTCCCGCCTTTCGACCTCTTTCAAGTGTGATCGCTGTTAGCTCACAACAGTTCCCACAAAGCACTGCTCCTTAAAGGGAAATTAGGTCAAACTGTAAGGAATGGTGGTCACTTCCTCATATGTGGCATTTTCCTGTTGTCCGCTGTTTTTCTATGGCCCCTTTGTTCAACTGGACATGACGTCATTCTCTGCACTTGAGTCTCTACACTCTTGTTTTTTGCCTTCGACTATCACAGGGAGTATTGTATAGTGTAGATAGAACTTTGAAAGATACTTTGTGAAATGAAATAATGTCACAGGTGGGGTCACACTTCAACATACGTTTACCTAATTATTTGAAACTTTGGCCACGTTTACTAGTACGAACATCCGACATTGTAAAAATATATATATGACAGAAAATAAGGAAAAGCACAATAGGTCCCCTTTAAATTCAACATTGTTTTCATCCATGTTTACCAGCTTTAATCTACTCACAGTAAATTTAAAATCTGAACTTGAATCTTTGCACTTCACCCAGATGGAGAAGGTGCGCTCAGTTTCCCAAGACCTCCACAGCCGTGTCCCAGACAGCACAGTTGAAAAGGCTGCCACCAGGGCGGCGCTCCAGAGCCTCCTGGAGTACCATGACTCGTTCAGCCAGGAGGTGGAGAGGGAGCAGTCCATCCTGGCCCTGCTGGGGCAACACACACGCAGCCTCAGAGGAGAGGAGGAGGCGGCGATGGAGAAAAAGACAGAGAATGGACATGAGGAGACACCTTGCCTACAAGAAATCAGAAGCATGCAGGAGCAATATGACAGGTGAGTGAGCCAGTGCTGTGGCTGTCGCAGCTGACCAAAAACAAGATTAAATCTTGTATAACACAATTTGGAGAACAGTGGTTAGTATTGTTGCCTCACAGCAAGAGAGTTCCTGGTTCAAATCAAGGGTGGGGGAGCCCTTCTGTGTGGAGTTTGCATGTTCACCCATGTCAGCATGGTTTTCTCCGGGGTCTTCGGCTTCCTCCCACAGTCCAAAGACATGCAGGTTAATCCTCTAAATTGTCTGTAGGTGTGAATGTGAGCGTGAATGGTTGTCTGTCTATGTGTGAGCCCTGTGATAGTCTGGTGACCTGTCCAGGGTGTACCCCACCTCTTGCCCAGGGTCAGCTGGGATAGGCTCCAACCCCCCCATGACCCCTAACAGGATAAGCAGTTATGGAAAATGAATGAATGAACAAGAAATTTTGTCGGAGAACATACACGTTTAAAACATAATCTGATTCCGCTTGACTTTTACTCAGGTAGGTGAATATTCAAATTGTTTTGCAGCCCATCACACTAAAGAACTCTCACTTAGGATTTCAAGCCCCTCTGTGTTGAATCTTTTACTATATCGTTTGTCATTTTTATTCTAGAAATCTATTGGTGCTTGCTTCAGATATGTATCATTCACTTTGATAACAAAAAGCTTTCTTTTTCTTTGTGGTTTATTTATTTCCATGCAAGTTACCTATTATTTAGTAAAAAGCAGGGACCAAAAAATAAAATGAATATCTAAATTAAATTTACTTAATGTCTTACCTAGCCTCGTGTTGCGGGTACGAGCCAGCAGGGCTCAGGTACACCAGGAGTTGAGGGAGAGAGAGGAGGTTGAGAAGGAGCTGGGCTTGGTCAAAGGATGGATCCAAGATACTCGTGGCTTACTGCTGAGTCCCACTGCAGACCTGGATTCACTGCTGCAAGAGCTAGAGGTAGGCCACTACACACAGCAATATTTTGGTTTGGTTTCTCTAACTTGTTTAGACATAAAAACAGCATCATGTCCTAACAGTCTATCACGTGATGTTGTTTGTGTTGTAGACTGCACATGGTGAGGTCATCAGCAGGCGCCAGAGTGTGGAACGCATGACAGAGCTGCAGCAGTCCAAGTACCAGGACCTCCAGGCTGGTCTGCCCTCTGAGCTCAGCATGCAGCTGGCTGAGGTGGCTCTGGCTCTGGGCTCCGCTGAAGACCAGGTGACCTCTCCTGGCTACAGTTTAACATTTTATGAAATGTTGCAATTTCATTAACTCATTAGGACTGTCAAATGGCTGTTTAGTAGGTTTATTGTGTTAAGAACACTCTTACATGGAAAATAAAAACTGTAGAAGTGATCATATAACTGTATGTACCAGTGTAAAACTGGCACTCACTTGTATGAGTTCTACACTGCAGTCTCGTGTACAACTACTTTCCTGCAGCAGGGCTCTTAATGTGTCCAGAGAGTACACTCTGAATTATCCTTTATCATTTAGCATTGTTAAAGGCTTATGTTTTGACAGCACAGTTAAATGTTTGTATTTCTGCCATCTGCTTCAGGTCCAGGCGAGAGAAAGGGAGGTGCAGCAGACCAGAGATGTCAAAGAAGACTTCAGCTTCAGACTCCAAGACATCGAGGCGAAGCTGAAGACCATCGCTCTGAAATTGGAAGACAAGGGTGTTGACCTGGAGGAGGCCAAAGAAGAGACCAAAGTAATCAACCAGACAGATTGACTAATTAACAAGCAATTAACCCCTGTTAAATTGGCTATTCATTTTGCAGATGTTGAGGTTAATGAGTGTGCGAGAGTTGGAATGGCATGAACTGAATTCTGCCTTCAACAGTGACCCACTTCTGAGAGAAGTATCCCAGATGGGAGTCTGAGCCCCTTCCCTCCTGTTCTCTTTCTTGTCGCCCCAACTTTTTTCTTCTCTCACTCCTCTGCCCATCTGTAGATCCTTAAGGCCTCAAGAGTGTGTAAAGGAGTAGTTTTTCCAGCACGTCTGAAGTTAACTGATAAATCACTGCTCTCCTGTAAAACCACAGCTTGGTTTTGTACGAATGAAACAAGATATAAAGTGGTAAATTTGGAGCTTTATAGGTGCTGGTAGGTTGATGGGGAATAGTTTATTTTCAGTATATATTTCACTTAGAAGTGAGCCCAGCGTGAGTAAGGGTGCTTTTTCATTATGCTAACTTATGCTTCCTTGCATCCTCTTTCCTCCCATGACCCGTAAATTGTCCCCCCTCCACCTTCAGGATCTTTCAATCCCTTAAACATAGGTGTCAAAGGGGGGTCTGTGGCCTAATGTGTATTAATATAAGGGTCCTTGACACGAAAAAGGTTAAGACCACTGATGTAGAGTGGGATTTTTTTTTAGCACAAACAGACAAAGATAGCCACCTGGGATGGAGGGTTTACTGAAGTTCACTTTTTAGTTTTAACACATGCGTAAACTCTCTTTGTTCTTTTATCTTTCTCCACTTCTTACTTCTTCTCCTCTGTTACAGGCTCTTTGTGAAGAGTGTGACTGCTGTGGTCGCTCTCTGGTGGAGTTAGGAGTAGCGGTGCAGGAGTTTGGGGAGCAGAACCCTCTGCTGTGTAAGCAGCTGGGCGATGCTGTGGCCAAACTGACAGAGGTGCAGCGACACACCACGCAGCAGGTCCAGGACAGAGCCAACAGACTGAAAAAGGTGAGATATCCATATTAAATTCAGTTTCCAATATTATTCAAGTTGCCAATATTGCTTTCATGATCAAACAACAAATCTTTTATATAGTTATCAGACTATAGTGGCCAATATCAGGTGATTCTATTTGATATGGTATTATTTCTTCTGTATTAATTCCTCTGGTCTTGGTCTGTCTCTTGTGAGCAGGCAGAGAGGCAGGTGGAGGAATATCAGGGTATGAAGGCATTCATTTTGGGCTGGACAGAAAAGGCAGAAGCTCTGGTCACTGGTGGCATTATCTGGGGCTCTGCGTCCCAGCTGCAGGAGCAAATTCGAGCACACCAGGTGAGTCTTAATGAGTCACACAGCAGGTAGCAAGAATGACTTTAAGATGTCTGAAAAAAATGGGCTCTGAAATCCCAGGACCCAAATCAGGGCAGCTGTGGCTCAGGAGGTAGAGCGAGGGTTCAGTCCTTGGCTCCTCCAGTCTGCATGTCAAAGTATCCTTGGGCAAGATACTGAATGCCTAGTTGCAGTGCGTGTGAATGTTTAAAACTGAGTAGCAGATGGCACCTTGTATGGTAGCCCCAGCCACCAGTGTATGAATGTGTGTGTGAGTAGAAGTGCAAGTCCATTTACTAAATATTAGTCTTTATTTTTGTGAAAAATATAATTAGACATTTATTTTTCCACAAAAATAAATACTAATATGTCCAGTATTAAAATCTGAAGACACCCCACAAATTAACAGCTAATTAGCTTCACACACTTGTTTGATTTCTCAGTGACATGTCATGTACTGTACATTGTGTTGGCCGGCCTTAATTAGTGTAATTGCACGTACAAAAGGCTCCTCTCTCTGACTTGCAATTTATGTTCCTATGGTGACAGGCGTTGCTGCGGGAGTGTCGGGGTCTCCATGGCGACTTGGAGGCCATGGGGGAGAGGGAGGGGCAGCTGGGGGAGGTGTTGCAGACAGAGGGGTGGATCCAGCAGGTGAAACACCTCAGCAGACGCACAGAGGAGCTGCAGCAAATTGCCAAGACTCGCCTCCAGAGTCTGCAGGATGCAGCAAAGGTAAACAACATTCACTGTGTGGCAACCATTACGGGAATAAGACATCAATAATACTTCACCTCTAAATAGTTTTAGGGCTCTCTGATCAAATCATCTTCATTAGGAAATGCAGACAATTGAATTTCCTAAATCCAAACATTTGGTACACATCCCTTTGGACTGAGTCAAATACACTAGAGCTACAACCCAACAGTGCCCCCTTATGGTCATTCATCTTGCATTACACCATCATAATGGAATGCACTGTTTTAGCTTTTGCAGCAGTAATCTGTTAAACTAATCTGATTGCCATACAGCTGGTGCCCAGATGACAGTCTGTTGCTGATTGTTGCTAATAACATTGGGCGTTTGGAAATTTTGTTGACAATTCCTCCAGTGAGTTCGGATTTTTTTCTTCTGGGTCTACAGTAGACATAGCACAATCCTTATTTGTAGCGATGGGTTATTTAATTCCCTCTCACATGAAATTCATCTTGGTCAATCAGAATTTACAAATGAAGAGTTTTGTTTTTAAAGAGATGCCAACCTTTTTATTTATGGCTCAAACTGAATTGAAAAAACTCTTCCTCTGTGTGTCAGCTAAAATGTCTTAAATTTGATTTTATATGCATTAGGCCTTTAAAGTCATTGAATAGTCTTAAAAAGGATTTTATCTAAGTTTATTCATCCATCTTTTAATTTATTTTGCTCAAAATGAGTCAAACTCTTCGGCGTGAAAAGCCACATTTCTGCTGTTACAAATCTTTAAACCCATCTTTTTACTTTATACTTGCACTTACCTATTGGCAATGGGTAAATTAAACTTACTCCTTGTAAACATCATATTCGTACATAAAACCTACCACTGCGCAGAACCATATATACAACTTACCTTTTTACTTACCTCTAATACTTTAATAAGAAAAGGATGATTTGTCCCAAATTCTTCAGTTTGGTTGAAAATTATCTTGAAAGGGTGTTAAAAAGCATTACATTTAAGTGTCTGATATGTGTAGACACCCTGTATAAGCTACATTATATGTATATGATATATATATACAGTATAAACTGTTCCTACTCTTGTGTGTGCTTTTCTTTGATTTGTTTTATCTGTCTGTTTATCTTTTAGGACATGTTGCGTTTGGAGGCAGAGGTGAAGATCCTCCATGCTGCTGTAGACCAGATCCAGATCACACTTGCGTCCCCCGACCTCAACAGGCTCAGCCTCAGGGAACAGCTCACACAGAGACAGGTGAATACACACATTTAAGATGCTTCGTTTAAAATCAGCATTTTAAGTGACCGTTCACCCCAAATCAAAAATACACATTTTTGTTCTTATTTGTAGTACTGTTTATCAGTGTAAGTTGTTTTGGTTTGAGTTGCCAAGTGGTGTAGATATCGGCCACAGAGATAGCTGCCTTCTCTCCAATGTAATACAACTAGATGGTGGTGCTCAAAGTGCCAACAAATACATTTGGAAAACTCAACAGCAATGTCTCTTTCTGGAAATCATGACCCAGTTACTAAAGATAATCTGCAGAACTTGTTGTGAGCAGTTTCATGTCGAAAGTATTTTCTGTCTATCAAACTACACCCACCATCTCTCTATATGACTGTGCAAAAAGAAGTGTGTATCCACTGCTAGCTCACCTCGCACCACTGAGCTTGCTAATGTTACAGCTCAGCGGAGGAGGATGGCATTAATGTTTACATCTTGTGCTGTCACAAGCACAAGCCTGTCACCCATGAATAGATGCACACTTCCTTCTGTGCAGTGCTATGTGAAACTGCCAACAAGGTCTATGGATTATTATGAGCTAGTGGGTCATGATTTCTGGAAAGAGACATTGACGTTGAGTATTTTAAATGTTTTTGTTTTTTGTTTTTTTTTGGCACTTTGAGCACCATAAGCCATCTAGTTCCATTATACTGGAGAGAAGGCAGACATCTCTACAGCTGATATCTCCAACACTCACAACTCACACTTGCAGTATGAAATCCCCACACAATCTGCATCTGTCAGCCTGCAGGAAAAAATAAATATAACCACTCTGAAAACACAGTATTACTTTATCACACACCATACAATTCCTCCTTCCTCTCTAACGTCCTTTTCATTCCTTCATAAGCGTCTGTTGGTGGAAATGGAGGGCTTCAAGCAGCAGGTGGCGGCAGTACAGCAGTGTCAGAGCGCCCTCCGGCTACCAGAGGAGGTCGTTGCCAGCCTGCCTATCTGCCGCACAGCTCAGACTCTGCAGCAGGAGGCCAGCCAACTGCAGCATACCACCATCCAGCAGTGCAACATCCTGCAGGTATTTTGCAGTCCTCATGTTGCTGTTGGTCAGCTGCCACATATTATGTATTATGTAATGTATTATGTTACCAATCAATGTGATGAAAGCCCTACCCCCGAGAGTGTTTGTTTGGTAACCTTGTCTTTATTAGTTTTTTCCCACCAAAACGACAAAATTTTCTGTCACCGTAGAACCAAAAATCGTCATGGCTTAAAGCATTTGAGGTGTCTAGTTGGTCACTGTTGCCCTGTCAGAAGAGTAACATAGTTATACATTGACTCGTCATTTGCCTCCCTAAAGGCGGCAGTGTCAAAACAGGCCGCCTCAGGAATGCGTGTGTTTTTGTTGAGCCCCCATCAGACCAGTATTATCCTTCAATCCTTTGGTTCTGGGCCGATTTTGCTTTTAAGCTCATTGTAGCAAAGATTAGCCTTTAGAGGAAGAAGCAAGTGACCTTCTGTGACTATCTGAGGAGGACAAACACGTAAAGCATCTCAGCCATTTCAACCAAACACACCAAGATTTGAAACAATGAGTCTATCTGACGTGGCCCAGGGTCATAGTTGAGACGAACTGCTAATATTCATATCTATGTTTTAAACACAATAACGACAATGTTATGAATGTTATCATGGAAATTTAGCTTGTACTGGCTTTAGATGCCCAGAACGAGCAGAAGAGCTTTTTAACATACCTACTTGCTCTAATATCAGCACATCTCAAATGACTTGTTTTTGTATGAAAATGCAAAAATGTCCATGCTCTTGATTTTGTATATTTGAACAGGGTGTCTGCAGGCTCCTAAAAGTCATTAAATTGTCTGAAATTTGAATTTCTGAAGTCTTAATTGACACAAACCTATTTATCTTATTTCATGTATGCATCTTAATTTCTTTCTTTCTTTCTTTCTTTCTCCCAAACTGAGTCAAGCTCTTCTGCATAAAAGTCCACACTTCTGATGTTAGAAATGTTTAACCCTACCACTGAACCTCATACTTTATTTTACTTTATACTTGCACTTACCTGTTGGTAAAATGTAGATTAACCTAACTCACTCTAATAGTAATATTCCTACATAAAGCCTACATCTGCACGAGACCACATATATACAGTTATACTTACCTGCATTGCTTGAATAAGAAAGAGATGATTCGTCTAACAAATTGAAATGAAATCTGGTTAAAAATGATCTTGAAATGGTGTTACAAAGGAATAAATTGAAGTGCCTGATACCTATAAAGCATGTGTGACATTAAGAGTGAAAGAAATGACTCTACTCAGATGACATCTGAAGGTGACACTCACCTTTGACCTTCCTGGAAGGGGAGGCAGGAGAAATGCTCATCACCCCTCAGAGATCAACAATATATATCACATTTTATATGTTTCCCTTTTTCCCAGGAGGCTGTGGTGCAGTATGAGCAGTACGAACAGGAAGTTAAGAACCTTCAGAGATTAATAGAAGAGGCTCATCGCATCATTCAGGACCGGCCAGTCTCCACCAATAACATACAGGAACTTCAGGCTCAAATACATCACCATGAGGTCAGAGAAGACACACACTTTGTCTCTTATAAAGTTTTTAAAACATAAGTCAAGCTCCAACTCAAGCATTTAGAAATTGTTGCTATTACAGCCTTCACTCTTCTGTGAAGGCTTTTTCACTAAGATTTGGAACCTGGCTGCAGAGATTTTCTAGCATTCAGCCATGAATAGTCTTAGTGAATTAGGGCACTGATGTTGGGTGATAAGATTTGGCTCAATGTTGGCGCTGCATTTCATCCTGAAGGTGTTGGATGGGCTTTGTGCAGGCCAGTCAAGTTCATCCACACCAAACTCAGAAAAACCATTTCTTTACTGGCCTATTTTTGTCATGTTGACACAGGAAATAGCCTTGTACTTAACTTTCCACGTTATGGTACTTTCTACTTCTACTCCTCTACATGTCAGAGGTAAATATTGTACTTTTTACTCTACTACATTTGCCTGACAGCTTTAGACTCTGTGTCAGTACTCCTGCCTGCTTCTCCAAACTGGGAGTTGCTGACTGCCATGTACTGTAGGAAATGCACTGACTGTGGATAAGTACTTCATACAACCTTAAAAATCCAAACTGTCCCTTTAAGTACGCTTTTAAATGCAGGACTTTCACTTTTAGTGGGATATTTTTACAGCATAATATTAGTACTCTTTCTGAAGTAAAGGATCTGAATACTTCTTTTACCATGACCTCAAACTTTTGCAGCAGAGTTTGAGGCATACTACTGTTTAAAATATCATTGTATGCTGTAGCATGACAATTTCCTTTAATGGAAGCTAAGGTCAAAGGACAAAATAGCCCATGACCAAAAGTACACTTTTAGCCCTAAAGTGTACTTAAAGATTAGTCTTTATTCACTGACATTCCTTATTCATGTATTGCAAAGCTTGGCAATAAAGCTGTCTAAATAGCCTGTGAAATGACAGCAAAGCAACATGGACTTAAAGGGGTTTTATAGATTTGACTGTAGATGCATCACGTTGGAAATCTTATAAAAACTCAAACAAACCAGAATAACAGATTGACAGCATTTTTCTTTCAGAGCTCCAACAACATTCAAGGTGTCAGTTGCATTAAAGGCTCGTCATTTGACATTTAAAGACGATTCTATGCTTATTTCTAAAAACAGCTTTTCTAATGAGGTCAACATCAGAGAGTGGAGGTTGAGTCATTATGTATTTCCTGCACGTTGTAACAGTGTAAGACGTAAAACGAGAAGTTGAGGCAGCAGGAAATATACTGTATGTCTCAGAGAAGTTGTGGGCAACCCTTATGTCTGAATTAGACTGAGCATTTGTAATTTAGTCATTGAGACAGTACAGGCATTAAAATCATTAGTTCAAACCACCAAAGGCCCCAGACTAAATACTGCTGCTTTTAACATCGTGTTATCAGAGCCATGCACCTCATACAACAATTCTTGGAGAATGTTGTGCCTCTACAAGCCCAACTCACACGCACATTCCTCTTCTATCTGATGGTACATGTAAATATTATCTGCATAGATTCTTGTCTGATGCAGTGTAGATGGTTTTTACCTGCGTTAGGTAAGGCCTGCACTCCATGTTGGAGTTTTACTTTGCTGAGTAAGTGTATTTGATCTCCCATGCAGAGAGCGAGATCGCAAAGGAGGGGGGTGTAAAAAGACCTGCAGAGAAACACATCAAATCTCTCCAGAGGCAACACATTTTTATATTACATTTAGATTTTCCCTGTGTGGTTCTGGCAGATTTTATCTACCTTCTATATTTGACAGGGGGTATATGAACCCAGGTGTTTGTAGATATTTTCTTGTTACTTCAGTCCTTCCGGTGCTGCAGAGTGACTTGGCATGGCACTGTGTTTATGTCTGAGTTTGATCTCTAAGCTGAGCAAATAGCTGCAACTCCACTGGCCCAGTCAGTCACATGACCTGATTATCGGTGCATTGACCATCTGCGGGACAGGGGGAGTAGGAGGAGGAGGAGGAGGAGGGAAGGAGGAGCTGGACCCGGCCTGCAGCTCATACCATAGCTGTAATTTGACACCATCTCTGTCGTCCTCCCTAAACACTCCCTCTCTCCTTACGACTCTCTTTTATTGAGAGGACTCTGTCCCGAGGATTGGTGGAGAAGGGAAGCTGTAGGCAGAGGAAGGGGGGGTGCAGGCAGTGAGATCACTTCCTGTTTTTCCTTGCCATTTGTATATGTGTACGAGAGGGAGTGTCTGAGGGATTTTGAACTATTTTTGCGAGGGTCTCGCTCTCTCTCAACCAAACATCCTGTCTGTTGGCTTCACCGCTGCTCTGAGTCACCCGCCTCTGTGCTGCTCTGATTGGCTCAGAGATACAGAAGAGAGAGACGGAGGAAAAAAGGGAGAGAGAGTGAGGCAGTGCTATTCTCTTTCTACGCTTACACACTGTGAAGCCTAAAGCCAGAGACCGGGGAGAGAAGAGAATGCGTCCACTCCACTTACTCCTCTCACATCGGCACCACATTCAAAGCTGAACCAACTCAGCCACCCCCTTCTTTCAGGATCCTTTTAACCAGGAACTATTGATCTTCCACTGTGGACTGAACCACACTCTCCTGACCCTGGGGGTGGTGGTGTTTTCTGTTTGTGGGGGATGTTTTGACAGGAGCTGGCCCAGAAGATCCGTGGCTACCAGGAGCAGATCGCCTCGCTCCACTCCAAGTGCAAGATGCTGACGGTGAAAGCCAAACATGCCACCATGCTGCTGACGGTCAACGAGGTGGAGGGCCTTTCAGACGGCGTGGACGAGCTGAGTGATGAGGAGCTGCCCAGCTCTGTGGCAACCAGCAACGCCGCCGCCAGCAAGCAGCTCCCAGCACACCCCTCTGTCGTCATGGTGAGTGGCAAAGCCTTTTTTGGACACAATCACCCAGAGACTCACACATGTACATGCTGCATGGCTTTATGCCCGTCTGGCCCATGTTTGTGTGTGTGTGTGTGTGTGTGTGTGTGTGTGTGTGTTTGCATGTGAAGCATTTAGCCCTTCTCCATTTCTATACAGACCACTGAAGTGGAATACAGGAAACCCCAGGGGTCCTGTTAGGGTTTGTAGAGGGCGTTTACAGTTCATTCCACAATAGTGTAATTAGCTTAAAGTTATCCCAAATTAGAGGGTGTCTGAGGATAATATGATTATGATTACAGGTTTGACGCAAGTACTCTTAATTTCCCAGTAACAGTTTGCAAAGTTATATTGGTACAATTCAATTTCATGTTCACAAAATGTGGACCCCTGGGGTGACATTTAATTTTAAATTTGGCTGCAGGGCCTCATGTGCATCTATATAAGAGAGGTTCAGAATAGGCTTTTTTCTCTCTATTAGTATCCTCTTCCTATTTCTTTTTGTGTTTTGTACTGCACAGAAATAACGTCTTTTCCCTCATCTTCCTTATACCTCAAGTGTTACTATTCTGGCTTTCCCCTCTTGTGCACTACTGCATCGACATTGTGCTGTGTCACTTCACTTTGCTCCGTATTAGCCCGATTCTGTCTGCCTGCTGCTACAGTATGTCATCCTCAGCTTGATGTTCATTTTTCTCATGTGTTCGCACATAAGAAACTACCCTCTTCCTCTGTGTCTTTCGTTGTGATTCAGATTTCTTCGCCTCCTACCTCTGTTTCTGCTGTTTGTGGTGTGTTTGGTCTCAGCAGGCCAGGAAACAGGATATTACTGCATGTGTGTGTGTTTGTGTGTGAGCAGAGCATGATAAATGTGTGTCTATGGCATAAAGGAGTTGCTGTGCAGGACTGCTGATATCCTTGATTTGTTATTGTGTGGCATGTTTAGCTCTGTGTCATTGTTACCGTGTCCTTGTTGGCAGTACTTCTCAGGTTCTAAGTAATCTCACCATGTGAAACTACTGAGTTTCCGACAAATGCCGGTGTGCGGATGCTTTTGGTTGCTTTGCATTGCATCATAAAGCCCGGGAAAAAGTCCTCCGAATATAATAAGGTCCCGAGTCAGTCGGCCAAGTTCTGTATTAACTGCCAAAAAGCAGCCCAGTAGGGCTTGGCTCACATTTCTGCTCTGCCTCTCTACTGAAGCATGCAGGCACACAGACAACTGTGCTACTTCTAGGACAGCTGCTGCTGCTGCTGCTGTATTCACCAGTCCAGCCGCTGTAAGCTATGCAATGCTTTAGCTATGCTTTGTTTAAGTTTGGGCCTTGATCTTCCTCTGGATTTCTCAGGACTTCTTCTTACTGTTAATATAGTGTTTTTATCCCTTTGAACATACCTGTAATGTCATTTTTCAGCATGCTCATGCATCAGACTGTATGAGTGGGTCTTTTCTAGTTCTTAAAGAAAATATGTCTAGTAGTTTGAGTATCCAAGAAAACATTATAACTTTAAAATCTGTGATATGGATAATGCCCCAGTACCACTCACACGGAAAGTGTGTCTGTGATGGAAAGGAAATTACTGTGGTTCAGAAACTGCAACTTTACAGTATCTGTGTGTGGTGAGAGCACTGCGTTTATGTGTGTACTCACTGAAAGTGTGATTTTCAACTTCCTGGTAATGGCCATTCCTTTCCCCTGATGTATCCTGTAAAGAAAATCTGAGTGGCTCATTCATTGCCAGTGGAATCCAATCTTTGTCCATTTGCTAGCTCAGAGAAATGCTGCAATAAATTATGTCTCCTAAATGCTGTGCTATGGCAAATGCGGTGTTTGATGTCAACAGCAGTAATGTGATCTAACTGGTCTCCTCTCTGTGTTATTCGATTACTCACTGTCTAATTAATCAGCAATGTGCTCACTGCAATCTGCCTAACCTGCACTCCCCCTGTTAATTTTTATGCTCTCTTCTTCTCTCTCCTCATTTTTCTGTCTCCTCACTCCTTTGATCCGGGCGTTTTCTGTTTGGTCCCCCTCCCTATTCCTCCACCTGCTTCTTTTGATGTGTGCGTGTTTGATGTGCGGTGTGTATGTGGGGTCAGATGACAGCCGGCCGCTGCCACACACTCCTCTCCCCTGTGACGGAGGAGTCAGGGGAGGAGGGCACCAACAGCGAGGTCTCCTCTCCCCCTGCCTGCCGCTCCCCCTCCCCGGGGGCTAACGCTGATGCTCCTCTTAACCAGGTACTGCAAACCCCACCCTGGTTACCTCCAGAGCCCTCCAGCATTACCTGACCTGCCCAGCTTCCATACTACCACTGACCAATTCACATCTGAAATTCTTGGTCTAACATCATAAGAGACCACCACTTCAACCTGTGCAGCAAAAAAATGTCCATTTTAATGAGTCACCAACAAAATATTTTGTCTCTTTTATTATCTTTTATTTAAAACAGCTGTTTTTGACACTGGCATGAGATTATTTTACTTTTTTCCAATGCAGATGAACATGTCTTAAAGATGTTTTCCTACCCAGTGACATTCCTGTACATAAGTGTCAGTGCAGCTTTTGTTATGCAGCAAGTGAGCCTACATTGGTAGAGTTTTGAATATTGAATATGTGGCTCAATGACTTGTTAAAATGGACAGGCTTACTCTGCACCCCATCCCATCCCATTCCATTGCCACCACCAAACAATAAAGTCCCTGTCATCACCACTGTCAACACAATGGATGTTGGAAACAGCTGGAGAGTTGCCATGCTCCCCCTGCTTTCCCTGTTTATCAGCCTTATGTTTGCAGATTTATTTTGCTGAAGAAAATTGGTTTGCCACTTGCTTTTTTGCTGAGATGTGAATGAGAGGATGTCATTTTCTTAGTATAGCTGAATTAACATAATGCAGAGGTTTTCAGTCTCTTTTCAGCCAAGAACCTCTTACAAGATAGAGAATACTACCTTGTATATGTCCTTTGGATTCAGTTGATGTAGAATATTTTGTACATCTCTACAACTCTAGTTATGTGAAAGAACAACACAAAAGAATGGTTGTAGTTTCCTTAGAACATAATCTATTACTACTACTTTTTTAGATTTCAAAAGTTAAAATATTTGTTTTTATTATGATAAGTTGATGAATCTTAAAACCTTTCACTGGATCGCTGGAGGTCTCAGGACCCCACTTTGAAAATCACTGGTAGAAAGGACCTTTTTTGTGCAATCTATGACTTAAGATGGTGCAGCAGGGAAAAAGGAAGTCTTTGTTGTTCTGGGAGAAACAGCAAATGTCATGGTTGTTTCTTTAGCTATTATTGTGAAATGTAAATACAGTATGTTTGTCTTGTGATATGTCATGTGAGTCTAACTGTTGAACTTGACTAAAATCAATAAGGTCGAAGGCAGTAAACAAAGTGACAGAAAGAAGAAACAGAAAGAGAAAAGAAAGAGTTTAAATTTATCTGATGGGACCTTAGCAAGATGCTGTTGAAGTGAGACAGAGAGCGAAGCAGATCTAACTCACAAGTTATAGATACATTTCGGTGTGACCTACCTTAACCAAGAATTTTTTTTTTAAATACATTTTATTGAATTTTTCATTTTCCAAAAGAAGAGAATATTCCTTGACATAATAATAATAATTATCATTATTATTATGATTATTTAAATTAATTATTAATCAATTATTCATATTAATTACATCACAGTCACAGACATTTACCGGAAGGAGGATTTGCAGAAGCAGAGCAGGATCAGTTACAGACCCCTCTGTATTTCCAATAAAACAATTAGAGCAGGTTGAAGATATTTTTATTTCAACTTCAGTTCAATTCAATTTTATTTATAAAGCCCAATATCACAAATCACAGTTTGCTTCAGAGAGCTTTAGAGCATACGACATCTCTCTGTCCTTGGACCCTCACATCGGATAAGGAAAAACTCCCCAAAAAAACTTTAAACGGGGGGAAAAATGGTAAAAACCTTATAAAGAGCAATTGAGGAGGAATCCCTCTTCCAGGACAGACAGACGTGCAATAGGTGTCGAATGTACAGAACAAAATAACATAATAGATTTACATTAATCCATATGATAAAATGATACATAAAAAAAGGGAGAGACCGAGTGAGACAAAGACAGAGAGCGATACAGGGCAAACAGTGATGCCAATAGCTACACTAACATTAGTTTTAGTAATAAAATAATAATAATATAATTATAGTATTTCAGTAGTATATATGTTACAAGTATATTTTAATATACCATTTTATATGTCTATATTAACTGTCTATATTAGTTTATTTCTGAGTGCATAATCTGTTAGAAACTAGCATTTATGTCCAGAATTGTATTTACAGCAGATGTGGACATATTTCCTCCAAATGTGGCCTTTCAAATTCACTGCTGACAGTATGTTTGAGGAGGACACATTACAACCACCACACTCCGTTCAACCATATATTGAACATCGCTCTGACACACTAGAGAGACCTACGCTCACTGTGTTGTTGCATCATAGGGTCGAGGTGCCTTAAGCCGAGCGCCCCTCCAGGAGCTGTACGACCCGTCCATGGAGACTAGTGCTGCCAACCTCGATGACCTGCAGAGATCCTGGGAAACACTCAAGAACGTGGTATGTCACATCATCAACTACAATGAACTACATTAATTCACATGAAAAAGTAAAGCAGCACTGTGATATGTATTATATGCCACAGCTAGGTCATTTGCTTCAACAAATCTAGTGGTATGACTAGACCAGTAGAATCAGCTACAGATTTTAATTTAAGAAATCCTCATGTGAATTTTGAAGTCGGCACAATTCACAGGGTGCCAATTAATAGGGTTATGACAGTTATGGCAGTTAAAAGTACACTGGTGCCAAACTGGTACTAAAGCTTGACCTTATATTAAATTGAAATCCAAATATACCTCCAACTCCCTCTACTATCACTGGACTTTTTTCCCCTAGACTCCCCTTCTCATCATTAATGTCTTTCTTTTTCTTTCTACCGCTTCTGTCCAACCACAGATCAACGAGAAGCAAAAGAGTCTGTATGAAGCTCTGGAGCGGCAGCAACACTATCAGGAGTCCCTCCAGTCCATTTCCACTAAAATGGAGTCCATAGAAGGAGCACTCAATGAGGGTCTGGAGCCTAACAAGAGCCCCGAGAGCCAGATGGCTGCACACCAGGTGAGAGAGAGGGGGGACAGAGAGGTCTGGAGATATTGGGGAAGTTGTGTTCATGTGTGTGATATAGAAAAAGAGAGGAGTGTAATACAGATAGTGACACTGAAAGTACTTAAAGGCAGACAGATGACATCTCTCGGGGGAAACACAAAGCTGACTGAAGACAAGCCTGCTCTGAGAAAACAGAGAATGATTGAGGGGTTTAATATTGCACTGGCCCGTGCAATGGTTGCACAGACTGCATGGCACTGTTCTCCGTTGCTATGCCAACTTCACAGTGACGGCCGATACAGCTCCTTTTTGTAACACTACTGTCAAGCAGTTTGGACAAACCCTCTTTTAATGCAGCCATTTCCTTTTTAGTCTCTTCCTTTAACATTTCAGTCTTCTTCAACTCTCTTTTTTGTTCTTTCTTCCACCTCTCACACTTTTCTGATCTCTGTCTGTCCAGGCTCTGATGGATGAGATCCTGATGCTGCAGGATGAGATTGGTGAGTTACAGACGTGTTTCTCTGAGGAGCTGGCAGACAGTGACAGCGATGGGGAGGCTGGGGACCAACTGGCTCTGCAGTCTACTCTTACTGTGCTGGGAGAGAGGATGGCCACCATTCGAATGAAGGCTTCTGGGAAACGGCAGCTGCTGGAGGTGTGCACTCAGAGATGATATTAATTTACATTATTATTTCCGTTATAGTGTCAAAATCATCTCACTTTTGGAATCTAACATGTTTTTTTTTTTTACATTGATGTTACAGGAGAGACTCAGTGAACAGCTAGAGGAGCAGCGGCAGGAACAGGCGCTGCAGCGTTACCACAGTGAGGCCGAGGAGCTCGACCACTGGCTGCTTAGCACTCGTGCCACTCTGAGCTCTGCCCTTCGGCCCCAAAACGAGGACTTGGACATGGAGGAGCAGCTCATTGACTGTCAGGTAAGAATGCCGTTTTTGCTATCTTAAAAAAACTGGACTGACTGGTTCACTGAGCACTGAAAGATTTAGAGCTTGGTTTATTCAGTTTGCCAAGGGTAACGATTTTGCCCATGGTAGATGGTGTGCAGCTTCCTTGCTGTTTCAGGTATTTTTAAGTTTTGCTCAACTGACACAGTCAAGGAAAACTTTGCTATCACTGCCCTAGGCACTAAAGGAAAGTTGGCGTGCTACAGTTTTATCAGCAGGGAGCTATCACAGACTAAAGAGGAGTATCTGGCTGCTTCACTGTTCCAAAAATAGAGCATATCCTTGGACTAATTCCCTCGGTATTGTATTACTGTTACTATTTATGTCAGCAATAAACTCATCTTTAAAAAACAGAAGAAGTTTACAGAACCTACACTGAATATGAAACTGTTTCAGCACAGAAGGGAATAGGTGCCCTTATTCTCCAGTAAATCAAGTTTTTTTTAGGATCAGAGTCTGACCCTCCGATCACCCTCCTCACTTGTCGTCAAACATTCTTCCACCAGCCCAAGTGTTGTTTCCCCACTCATCCTGTTTCTATGCTAACATCACCTTTATCTGTGGGATAATTAGCATCCATGGTTAAATGGTAGAAGTGGTCACAGATCCACAATTTGAGCAGCGTAATCAGAAAGGCTTTCTAAACCAGTGCCAGTGCCTAACTTACCTTTACTGGCTGTTGAATTTAGTTTTGTCACAGACAAAGGCTTTTATGTATATGTACCTTGATAGTGCACTTGTTAAGGAATGTTTAGATCATAAAGAAATGATTTGATGTGTGCATTGACATGTAGTTGACCTGAGAGGCATCAGTGCCCTTTACTCTTGGCATATTTTATGCTGTGAGGCTCCTGCCTGTCTGGGAGATAAAAGGTTGTTGATGCTTCTGAGCAACACAGAATTAGTCTGACTCTTGTCTGGTGACGTGATGATATAAGGATCTGAATGATGCAGGACAGACACTGTATGAGGCTAAAATTATTGTTCTGTACTTTGAAGGGGAACAGCACGTAAATTAAGAACTGCAATGTGTTATTTCCATGGCTTAGGAAAGTTCAATCAATATTTGTGAACCTGAGCTACTCTCTCTCTCAAAGCCAGAAACCAGAGAAGTAAGTCTCAAACTTGTGATGTCATCAAGTATAAAGGCTGGAGCTGCTCCATAGACAATGGAGCCTGATTTTGTGGACCCACACCATCTTTGATTTCTTTTTTATATCCAAATGAGCTTTATTCTGTTGTATTGTTCTCAGTTGTGAAACAGAAAATGTACCCGAATACTCATAACATTCCCCTGGGTGTTCTCACTGTCATTTATAACATTTTTCATTATTCATTGTCTATGGAGCAACTTTAGGAGAGACTTGTGCATATTTTCCAATAATCCTGGACTGTTTTAGGTAAAAGAAATAAAATATATGAATTTCGATATGGGGCGTAGTTGCCCTTTAAGTTTCAGGTATGTCCATGTACACGTACACTTGCTGTGCCAAACGCTTCTCTGATAACAAATATGGGTTTTATTTTAACTTATACATTCAAGTGAGAACAACTGAGGCTCATTAAGTTCATTTTATTTTCATCAAAAATGAAGATTGACAAGTTTTTCCACATCAGCACTGGAGTATTAATTTTTGATTAATTAGTTAAGGTCTTATTCTACATAAAAAAACAAATGTGCTGTTTTGGCATCATTTTCTTTTTTTGTGGAAGCATATACCTTGATCTCTTCAGTACCAAAACTGAGTCTCTTAACATTCATCCCATAATACACCATGATTGGCTTCTCAGCAGTAATAATGTTAGTTCCGTTGCTAAGGAAAAGAAAATCACAGTGTGTGTGTGTGTGTGTGTGTGTGTGTGTGTGTGTGTGTGTGTGTGTGTGTGTGTGTGTGTGTGTGTGTGTGTGTGTGTGTGTGTGTGTGTAGCAGCTGGGAGATAGTAAGCTGATTATAGCTTACATATGGCCCCTGTGGTGCTCGGGGCTGAAGGTCCGGCCCCTGGCGGATCCTCATCTCCAGGGGGCAAAAACTGTCTGCAATACCAAAAAGACTAAATTATTACAGTAAAGATCCAATGGGAAGGGCAACATGTGAGGAAGGATCTGAGGTCAGCAGATGACGTGAGGAATAGTGGCAAGAGAAAGGCAAGAAGTTGGAGTGGAAGAATGAAAATAAGAAAAGTTTGATATATTAAAGGCTTTGGTTGGATAATGGTCACAACTAATTTGTCTTTTAAATGTTGTATCTTATGAATCTGCTCTGTGCATTAGGATACTTTGTAGATGGTTTTGCACCTCAGTTGTGTGTGGCTGATTTTAGCATTGTTAGCTGCTGTAAATTATTCACTAAACAACCTCAGTCTGTTCTTTTAAACACTAACACACTGCAAGAAAATCACTGCACTGTAAGCAGCTCAAAAACCACTTAAGCGTAGCCTCTCACAGCTCAGTGCTTAATCAAATACTTTGCTGAGTCTAAACTTTCTGCCATACATTGTATTGCTGCATGTAACAAACTCCGCCTTCTCTTGCAGCTGTGTCAGTTAAACCAATACATTAAAAGATTTGTGAGTGCTATTTGATCCTGGGCCAAAAGAAAGACAATTTGGAATTTCAGTTAGAAAACCATAAAGAGGCTTTTTGTGAGAGACGTCCCCCACCTTCTCAGTGAATCACAGAGTGACAGGACTGAGTAGAAAGAAAAAAGTTGTATGGCAGCACTCTGTATTGTTGGGAAGAATTCTCTGCGTGGAATTACATCTCCATCTCTGTCAAGGACCCTCGTGTGAAAGAAGAGGATACAACCTTAATCCCCCTCTTTTACACTTCCATACAATTATAGCACTTCTCACACACAGTCTGGATGTGGAGAGGGAGGGTCTCCTCTTCAGTTGTTTCTCTTGTTTAGAAATGCAAGAGGGGAGTGTGGGATATGTTGAAAAGGATTTGAAGGAAAAGTAAGGTATTAAGCTTGAAAAAAACGTATGAGAATTGATGCAATAATAACTGGATCTTAAGAACTGTAAGACAAGGAGAGGCAGATACAAGTACGCTACTGAAGGATGCTGCGTGTATACAGTCCGTGCTAAAAAGAGCTAAAAGTTCCATTCATTATGTTTAGTAGAGGCCTCTAAACCACTGGAATTACTGTGCAATTTTACCTTTTGGGGAGTCTAAAAATAAAATAACGGAAAACATCACCCTTTAGTTTTACTGGTTGCAACTGGTGATGATGGGTGACAAGTAAACATTGCTTCATTTTATGGGTCTCAAGCCAAAAAGGTTGAGAACCACTGGCATAAACATTCAAGAAAAGCTTTTTAATGTTAACAAATAAATTTTCTTTTATTGTACATGGTGTGACACATCTTGATTTCAGAGAGCCTAGAAGATAAATTCTGTTTCTATGTATATTTGTTTGTAGTTTGTTCTTTATTGACTGTAACTCTTCCCTTTCCAGAATATGCTGTTCGAGATCGAGCAGAAGGTCTCATATCTGTCGGAGCTGTCCGTCCACAGCGAGAGCTTGCTGATGGAGGGTCGGGCTGAGACCAAGGGAGAGGCGGAGCAACTCACCCTCAAACTGCACTCCCTCAAAGACAGCCTGATGGAACTGCAGCAGATGCTACAGGATAAACAAATTGACATACAGGTGAGGTCAGATGCCGTTTGCTCTGGGGTCTTGTTTCAGGCCATCAGTTCCCTTCCCCTCCGCATTCCCACACACTTTTCCATTTCCCAGCTCATCCTTCCTCCATGCCTCTGTGTCTCTTGTTGTGTTGCGCTGCATTATGTGTCACTGACTGTGTAACAGTATCAATGGTAGTATTGTGCAAATACTAAAGGTCGGGTCATGCTCCTTCATAAAAGTCCACTGTTCTCCACTATGGAACAATAAGAGGCTGTGTGTCTCACAATGGGCCTTAAACAGCAGACAAAAGGATGCTACCTCATCACATGTTAACACTAAATGTATTGCAGCAGGTGTGTTTCTGATGATGCAACATTTTGGCTTTGGCCCATTTGGAAAAACAGCAGTTTTTTTCTTAAATCTGTGAACTTCCTATGAAAACTTCATTTTTTCCTGTTGTTGGCCTCCCTTCATGTGCTCTTTTAGTAAAAAATGATATTCATGAAGTCACTCTTCAACACATTAGAACTACAGCAGCAATCAATCTCAGTTTATTTTTATACATCTATACATTTTATTGTTGTTTTTGAACAACTAAAGGGATATTTTGATGATTTTTAACCAGCTTTGTATCATAACAATGTGGGTAGTATGTGGCAATGAACTAACATCTAACAACATAGTGCTGATGATCAAATATAAACCAGGATCCTGTTACTATATTGCATCTTTCTCCTCCAAAGTGTTTTCAGAAACATATTTTAGTGCATGGTTTGGCTGTAATGCGAGAATTTGTGAACAGGAAGCATTTGCCATACTGTTTCCTGTATTGTTAAAACAAAGGCTAAAAAAAAAATGAGATCAAACAGTGAAACAAGGCAGTGCTGATCAAATACGAATCAAGATTCTGTCAGTACTTTTTCTTTTTCATGACTTAAATGTTTTCGGAATTTTAGTCGACCGTTTAACTATAAGACCATCTTTCCAGCTGTGAAATACTTCTTTAAGTGTTGAAGTCCCTCTGTCTTTCTCCCAGGGTTCATTGCAGGAGCAGGAGGACAGTGAGCCAGATTCATCTCTGTCTCAGAGTCCTAATGTCCAGGATTGGCTTTCCCAGGCCAGATCCACACGCACACAGCAGCACCACGACAACCTTCTTCGACAAAGGGTAAGAAGCTAAACTTTTGCAGATTTTTTATATTTAAAAGGCCTGGCCTAAGCCTGTTTGTACCACTGATAGGTAACAGATTCATTTTCAAGCAGGAACTGGATCCTTTAGACAAATCTCAAATAACTTCTACATTTTATGGCCTAAATGCTTTATGGTGACTTCCCAGGAGCTGCAGGAGCAGGTAGCTGAACAGAGGAGGCTGCTGAAGTCTGTAGCCAGTGTTGGAGAAGAGTTACTCAGCCAACAGACCACACCTAATGGGGACAGGTGTGTTTTCTCCTCTCTCATTTCTTCTCACACTTATTTTTCACTGACATTTCTCTGTCATTATTTCTGTAAGGAGGAGTTTCTGTGATTTGAGTTTTGATGTAATTTTTTTCTGTTGTAAAAACATTTAATTACATTGGAACATGCTGGTAAAGTAACACACCAGGGACCAGATATAAGTCTCTTATGATTCACCCCTCTCTTCCCCACAGTGAGGTGTCCATCCCAGGAGGAGTATTGCTGGAGTCTGAGACCATTTCACCTTTGGAACAGATGAGACAGCGCTGGGAAAACCTCAATAAAGATCAAAACACAAAGCTGCAGCTCTCCCTCAACTCTCTGGAACAGGACCAGCTGAGCCCGGTACACAATCATCTTGGAGTGTGATGTTTTTTAATAATAATTCATAATTGAATTTGCTTTGAGCTGTCTTAAACTCATTATTCAAGGCTTATTACTGCCTTTCTTCCTCTCATGTAATTTCACACTTTGATTGTTCTGTTTGCTTCCAGTCTGACCTTCACAGGTCTCGTATGTCTCATTTGTTACTCTTGTGTGCAGGTCCTCCACCGGTCCCGTCTGTCCAGCCCCAGTATGGTGTTTAGAGGCGTGTCTGCTAATCAGGACTCTCGCTCTCCCAGAGCATTGTTTGAGGCCTGTGGTCAGACTCTGGAACGAATTGCCCATGAGGTACAGCACAGATTTTACTGTACCTCATTTTAATTTCATTCATTTTTTTATGGGACAGTGCACTGTATTGCACCAGGTATAGGTATAGGTATTGCTAATTTTCATCAGTTGTCTCTGGGATTGTATGTAATGCACATATAACACTATAAAAATGATGATCCAACATAACATAAATAATTATATACACATGTATGACAGATAAGTGTGTACACGTAAGGAAAGGTATTATCAGATCTTAACGACCACCGTCTGTTCAACCATTTTTGAAAATAAGTTTTAAATTGTGTAAAACTATTACACTCTAATGCTTGTAAGTTAAAATCCCCTAAAATTATCATCCTTCAAGGTTTAATGTCATCATTAAAACTTCCATCACACATAGGTGGTTGATTAATTCCCACAACAACAAAAGACATTTGTGTCAATTTTCTTAATTTCTTACAAGATATTTTCAGTCTCACTTACTCTGAAGCTGGAGCCACAGACGCCTGTTGTAATGATGTCTGTTTCAGTCATTTTAATCTCTCATTACTTACATATTACAGATTTTTTTCTGTGTTATTAGTAAAGAACAAAAACTTTTCATACTGACAGCTTTTAATGTATATGTATGAATAAATATTATTTGTTCTTCCTCACAGACGGCGGGTGGTGACAGCAGATTGGTAGCATCTTTAGGTGGGACAACGGTCCAGCAGGACCTGTACTCTGCAGTTTCTGCAGCCTCCTCCTGGTTGGATGCTGCTGAGAACCAGCTGCTCTCTGGTCCTGTGTTGCTGTCTGAAGACACAGAGACACAACTTACAAATTTGGAGGTATTAAACACTCTTGTATTATAGTGACACTGTTAACAGATGTTATTTTAGACACCGTAGTTGGACATAAACAGACAATACAATTAAAATGGTACTAGGTGGAGGGATGTTACTGACCTCAGCTCTTCTGTTCAGGGTCTGAATAAACAGCTGAAGGCAATGACCAGGGAGGTAAACCTGTGCAGAGACCATCTGGGTGGCGGAGTGGGCCGGTTGTGTGGGGGAGACGAGCAAGCTCTTATGGAGGACACACTGGAGGGCCTGCAGGAGAGGATGGGGCTGCTGGACTCCACCCTTGAACAACACTGTGACGCCATGAGGGACAAACTACAGGAACACTCAACCTTCCAGGTACAGTGGCAAAAAATGTCGAACCACCAGTCTGATTTTAATTGAACTTGAACTTGAGTGTGAAGCATCTTTTTTAGTGATTAGGAAACTTGCTTTACCTTGTTAGAACATTGTTTTATGTTGTCTTTGCCAGAATGAACTGAGGCTGCTGTTCACAGCTCTGAGTGAAAGTAAACACCTGTTGCTACAGAAGATGGCTGGAACTGTCGACAGACCTGCGTCCAAACAGATAGAGGTATGATACTGAACAAGGGAGATACACAAAAGATGCAAAACAGAGAAATATCACAGATGCAGTGAATTAGCTTGTGAGAACACATTTTCAATAAATGTGTTGCATCTTTTGTAGACATTATCAGAGGTGGAGGAGAGTCTGAGAGAGTTTGAGCAGAGAGTGACTGAGCTGAAGACAAGAGTGGAGGGACTCCAATCTGACCAAATCTCCAACCAGGAACTTATCAAACTACAGGTAATAACAAAGTCTCTGTGGAGCTCTTTTTTTCTTGCACTTTGCCCTGAGGGTCATCACGTCCCAGCACTTAAAGACATACTTTGCAGATATTGTCAGTTACAGCTTGTAAACACGCTTGCCAGTGAAAGTGAAAGATAAATACACTGCCACACACGTCTAGTGGGTCACAAGTGATGACTCAGAGGGATTACTTTTGTATGAGTCTTTACATTGTTTTTGTTTCCTATGCCTTCAGTGACTGACATGTCAGTGTTTGTTTAGGATGCATATGAGGAGCTGGTGCTGATGGTGGGCTCCAGACGTAGCAGCCTGAACCACGGCTTGTCTCTCAAGGCTCAGTATGAAGCTGCACTTCATGACCTCACAGACCTGGTGGACACTGCCCAGGACAAGATGGCTGCCGATCAGAAGATGACAGTGGCTTCTGTCATAGAGGTTCAGATGTTACTGGACAAACACAAAGTAAGTTGTTTTTGTTTTTTTCCGGAAAGCACAAATACTGTGATGGAAACAGAGTTTTCTTCTTCCTGAAGTTGCTCCTTGTTTTTCAGGGAGGAAAAAAGCCATTATTGATATGTCTGTGTGGCAGTCATTATGTTTGTTCAAATAGATTTGGTGGCACAGTGGTGCAGTGGTTAGCATTGTCACCTCACAGCAGGAGGGTTCCTGGTTCAAACCCCAGGGTGGGGGAACCCTTCTGTGCAGAGTTTACTCCCTGTGTCAGCGTGAGGTTTTTTTTAGGTACTCCAGCTTCCTCCCACAGTCCAAAGACATGCAGGTTAATAAGTGACTCTAAATTGCCTGTAGGTGTGAATGTGAGCATGGATGGTTGTTTGTCTCCATGTGTCAGCCCCATGATAGTCTGGTGACCTGTCCAGGGTGTACCCCGCCTCTTGCCCAGTGTCAGCTGGTTTAGGATCCATAGGATAAGTGGTTACATAAAATGAATGACAATTTATGGTACAGATAGGGAGATAGAGCATTATGCTGTTTGAACAGATACAGATAATGACATCTCTGCACACCTCTAGTAAGGCAGGTGGTAAAAGGGGGTAGCGTTTCACCGAAATGCAATATAATTGTGTTTTTTTTTTAGAAACCAGTGTCTTTCTTCTCTAACATTATCTCTTCACTATGTTTTCTTTGAATACAGGAATTTTTCCAGGGTCTTGAATGCCATATGATCCTCACCCAGACGTTCTACAGTAAAGTGTGTGGTCTGGTGGCACAGAGGGAAAGCCAGACCCTGGAGGAGACCATGGCCTTAGCCCACAGTGTGCTCAAACAGGCCCACAGGAGGGGAGTGGAGTTGGAGGGAATACTGGAGGTAAGAATGAGTGACTCATAAAACCATATCAAATAGGAACAGTACAGTTCAGTTGAATGTGACATCTTCTTTCTCCTGTCTTTGATAGTCGTGGAGCAAGCTTGTGGAAGACTACCAGGCTCTGTGTAGACAGCTGGAGGCTGTGGAGTGTAGCATCCCTACTGTGGGCTTGGTAGAGGAGACAGAGGAAAGACTTGTTGAAAGGATCGGTCTCTTCCAGGTAAGAAACTTTATACAAGACTGGACACACATCGATGCACAAAGAAATGCATTCATGCAGTATAAAGATGTCATCTGACACTGATAGGTTTTTGATAATATTGAGTTTTAATTCATCAGTTATCCATCTGTCCTCTCCGCTGTCCTCTAGCGTCTGAAGGCCAGCCTGACGGAGCATCAGCCCCAGCTATACCAGGTCCTGGAAGAGGGCAAAAGGCTCCTTCTGTCTGTTGGCTGTTCAGACCTGGAGAACCAGCTGACCCAACTTGGAGAACACTGGCTCTCCTCCACCACCAAAGTCAACAAGGAGCTGCACCGCCTTGATTCCACGCTAAAACACTGGAGCAGGTCAGGCTCTAACAATGGTCTGAGATTGTTTTGTTTGCGACTGTGCCAAGAATCAAATCTCAAGTCAATTACACAGCTATGACTCAGCAATCCCGTGTGTCATACCTGGAGGCCGAACACAGAGAAAATACCCTTTTAATCTTTCAGAGGATGTCAGAACTAAAATTTCATATTTTGCCCTGTTTAAACTTCAGGTACCAGAGTGAGTCAGCAGAGTTGAGCCACTGGTTACAGTCAGCTCTGGACCGACTGGAGTTCTGGACGACCCAGTCAGTGACAGTGCCTCAGGAGCTGGAGACTGTCAGAGATCACCTCTATGCCTTCCTGGTTAGTTTGGTTATCACATGAGCAGCAAAAATGTACCACACAACCTAATAACATCTATATTATTAATGAACGCATGGTAAGACTCCAGCTTGTCTTACTGTTATATTTGTTTCTGATAGGAGTTTTCCAAAGAGGTGGATGCGAAGTCGTCCTTGCGCTCATCTGTGCTGAGTACTGGGAACCAGCTCCTGCGATTGAAAAGAGTAGATACAGCTGGTCTCAGGACAGCACTTGGCCAAATCGACACTCAGTGGGCGGAGCTGTTGACTCGTATTCCTGTAGTACAAGAGAAGCTACACCAGGTCTGACATAAGCAGCTGTTACACTTTAAAGGTGCAATGTGTAAGATATGGCCAGAATGTCCGTTTAAACTGAACATTATTAACAGAATGGGAAGAAGTAACAGTTTTGACATTATGTCAGTGATGTCTGTGTGTGTCGTGTTGCAGAGATATCTATTGAAATCAGTATGCTAACCAGGTAGCTCTGTCTTGTCCTTTGTTGATATAGCACTTATAACTCTGGAGGTGATAGTGAGTCACTGTAGCATCTGATCTGCCCTCAGTCAAACACAAGAGGATGAATAAGTCAAGTCCAAATTTTACTTTTTGTTGTTTTGAGATACCTGCGATCTCTCCCAACATAAAGTTCAGCAATGTATTTATATCCTCATCTAACTCTTCTGTTATTGTAAATCAGTCAAGCAGAGGTCTGAAATCCACAATACTGGTAAACACATGAAGGCTATAAGATAGCAGTGTGTGTTATTATGACTGGCCCTCAGAGTTCCAGCAGTCAGGTCAAATTTTGCGTATTCTTGCCCAGCTGTTTTATAAAAGTTGGCTTAGAGGTGAAATACTGCCCCTATTAATTCAGAGAATGTGGCCTGGCATTACACATTGCACCTTCAATGACTGTCAGTTCTTTTCAAGAGGTTTTGTCGTAGCTGATGATACTGTATTTTGGCTTTTTGTAACATTTTAACTCCTCTGCTCTCGTCCCTTAGTTGCAGATGGAGAAACTGGCATCCCGGCATGCCATCACAGAGCTGATGAGCTGGATTTCTCTCATGGAGAACATTATACAGGAGGACCAGGATAAAATCATGGGAGCTGTAGGCTCAGAAGTGGTCCAGGACTTCCTGCAGAAGTATAAGGTAAATAAGTGTTGTGTTATTCTGGTTAGGCTGCCAAAGAACTTGGCATGTAATGTTTATCATGTCTTTTTTTCTTATTGCTCTTCCTCATCATGTCTTGTTTGTGTTGCACAGGGTTTCCGCATAGATCTGACCTGTAAGCAGTTGACTGTGGACTTTGTAAACCAGTCAGTGCTGCAGATCAGCAGTCAGGATGTGGAGGGTAAGCGCAGTGACAAAACAGACTTTGCTGAGAAGCTAGGAGCTATGAACAGACGGTGGCAGATACTGCAGGGGCTCATCACTGAAAAGGTAATGTTACAGTCCCAGTGAAGTTAGACCTGAAATGTTTTCGTCTTATATTTTTAGTTTGCTGTGTTCTTACATTGTTCTGAATTGTGTTTGCATTTTAGATTCAGCTTTTGGAAGGACTTTTGGAAGGTTGGTTGGAGCATGAAAATGGAGTTCAGGCCCTGAAAACCTGGTTCACACTACAGGAGGAGAAACTGAAGAAGAGACACAGGATAGAGGATGTAGCATCGGTGCAGAATGCACTTAAAGACTGTCAGGTAAACATACACACAGCACTGCTGTGCATACCACACACACAATTTAAGTTTTTATAATGTCTATATTTCTGAAAATAAAAAAATTATTTCGTTTTTGCAGGAGTTAGAGGAATTAGTGAAGGACAAAGAGAAGGATCTAGAGAAAGCAGAGGAACGAGGAAATGCACTCATTCAGGATAAGAAAGGAGCAGCCTGCTCAGTTGTGAAGGAGACCCTCAAAGGACTGAACCAATCCTGGGCTCATCTGGACCACATGGTGAGCTCCAAGAATCCCTTACTGTTATGGTAGTTGCCTAAATTGTCCTATTCTGCTTTAAGACAATTTACCTGTTCTGTCTCCCATCATTCCTATCAGATAAGTCAGATGAAGGTGAGCCTGCGGTCGGTGCTGGAGCAGTGGACGCTGTACCGACGAGCTTCAGATGAGATTAATGGGTACCTGATGGAGGGGAGGTATTCTGTGTCCAGGCTGCACCTCCTTAACGGGTCTCTAGAGGCAGTACAGCAGCAGGTGGAGAGTCTGGAGGTGAGTGCTGCAGATGTGTGCAATGTGGCACACCCCTTAAAAAACTTTGTTTCTGTTAACATAAAGTCATGCTTAAGATATTTTACTGCAACAACTGTCTAGTGTCATTGTGAATAGGAACATCTACACAGTGTTTAAAAGACATAGCATGGGTTGAGCAAAGTTCACAAACACTGAAGATGAAACTAACTTTAGTATGTTTCTGTCTTTTTAAGAACCTGCAGGAGGAGATGGACAAACAGGAGAGCAGCCTGAGGAAGTTTGGATCTGTAACACACCAGCTATTGACAGAGTGTCACCCATCTGTGGCTGAAACACTCAACACAGCCCTCCGGGATGTTAACGTTAGGTAGGGGATAACAAAAACATGTCTCTGAGTTAAAGGAATACTTCACACCTCAAATGACCATTTGTATATTAATTACTCACCCTGTGTTATGTTAATTTTGTGAAGAAAACTTTCTCTTGCATGCCCCATAATGAACAAAGAATCCAAAAACCGAGAAAATTCTGAATGAATTGAAGTTATAGGGGTCCATGTTTAACAACTGCAAAACTATATCCAAACATCACAAAATCTCACACATCTCAGCAGTATAATCCAAGTCTCATTTATGCAGTAGTATACTCAGTACTTTCCAAACAGACAGCCCTTTCCAACTGGGAACTGAACTGAAATGAAACTTATATATGGTCTCTCTTCAAAGCCAGACTCCATTTACAAAAACAGCAATTTACCTCACTAAACATGGGAGCTGTTGGTCCACCACTGCCTTGATCAGTAAGTTTGTTTATGTTATTGTGTGACCTTGGTGAATCCAAACTAACCCTTGACAATGCCAAAGTCACTCAATAACACAAACAGTCAGTTAAGGCAGCAGAGGACCAGCAGCTCCTGTGTTCAGCGAGGTAAATTAATGTTAATATAGGTACGTTTCACTTTCCCTTCAGTTCTCTGTCAAAAATGTCTGTCTGTTTGGGAAGTACTAAGCATACAACTGGGGGAATTAGACTTGGATCATACTGCTGAGATGTGTGAGAGTTTATGAACAGATGTTTTGATGGTTTTGCTGTTGTTTAATGCAGTCGTCTATGACTTCAATTAATCAAGGCTTTTCTCAATAATTGTAGCATGGGGTGAGTAACTGATATATAACTAGTCATTTGGGGGGTGAGGTATTCCTTTAAATCAAATTGCAGCTGTAATTCTTCTAATCAACTAACGCCGAAGTCACTATGTAATATGTTTCTTCTCCTTTGTTATAGGTGGAACAGTCTATTAGAGCAGATCTCAGAGCAGCTGAGGAGCAGCAAAGCCCTGCTGGTGTTGTGGCAGCGCTACAGGTCATTGTGTGGCCAATGTGTGACAGCAGTTCAGAAACAGGAAGAACGTGCTGATCGCCTGCTGAAGAATGCCACGGACAGGGAGATCACAGAGGAGGAGAGCAGCGCCTGGATAAACGACTGTGATGTGAGTAGAGATGGGACAATACAACACGTGAGTCCAGTATGTGTTTTTTGTGAACTTTTTTTCAGTCAGCAATCAAAGCTTACCCTCAGCCTCCTCTAAGATTTTGTGAATAAGCTCCGAAACAGCTTGTCAGCTCACTATGAGGATTCACAAAGCCTCTTTCCCAGCTGCAGAATACCAAATTGCACCCTGCTCTTTTGTCTCCTTGAATGTAAATCCACAGCAAAATCTAACAAAAGCCTTTTGAAAAGGAGGTTGCAAAGGGAAAGACAGGCCCCTGATTTACACTACAGGGGTCCTCCGGTGTCACGCTGGGCTTGTAGGACCATGCCGAGCAATGTCTAGAGACACACTATCCTAAATACTGTAAGCAGACCTTTATTTTGACTGAGGATTACTGATGCAAACTTTTACAAAACACAAGTGGTTGAGAAATCTTGAATGTTGCTGGTGCATGGGCTGTCCTTCCTGGAAAGCTTTTTACCAGAAAGCTTTATACAAAACCTTCCACAAGTGGATCACATGGCTTTCTTTGGGTGGGGAAAATATCAACCACATTTAGCAAATCTAGTCCTTTCACTTTTACTGCCTTTGCAATTAATAATTAGTCCCGTCATGCCTGTGGCATTAGTTTACATGTAAATCTTCTCAGAACTCTTAACATCTAACGATTTTGTTCCTAACCTGCCTCTCTCTGGTGACATTACTGTCGCAGGCGTGCCTTGGTGACCAGGCGTCAGTGCAGCAGTCCCTCCAGCAGCTGCAGGCTTTAGGGGAACAGCTGAAGAGCCAAGTCGATGCCTCGTCCTCAGCAGCCCTTCAGTCTGACCACCTGTCACTCACACATCGCCTAGCAACACTGGAGCACGCCCTTCAGAGGCAGCAGGAAGTACTGCAGGTAGGGTGGCAGGGATTTGTAAGCATGAGCAGAATGTCATAGACATCACAGTTTCCTGTACACAACTTCAGTATAGAAATACTGTAGGCCATCACTTATGTATTCTCATTGTGTCTGTCTGATATTTGTAGTCTGGATCTCAGGCCTGTGAGGGTTTCAGAGAGCAGTTGGACACACTGATCCATAAGGCTGACGAAGCTGAGGAGGTGCTGAAGGAGTCTGACCCAGTCGGCTCACCAGACCTCACTGTGGTCCAGACACGTATGGAAAAACTGAAGGTATGAATGAAGCTTCTGTCTTTGTGATTGTTGTTTTATCTGTGTTTGAACATCTGCTGCTTTTTCATCTAAAATTCTGTTTGAATTAATCATGTCATAAACATCAACCTGACAAAAATCTTTGCAGTAAATTAAATTAATTAGATTCACTTTAATTTAATGGGCAAAGTTTGTTTGTTCCTTTGACTGGCCTACTGAAAATGTGAAATAATGTGTTTCCAGGTTCACCTGCTGAAGCTGAGCAGTCTGTCTCCAGATCTTGAACGTGTGAATGAGTTGGTTTACAGACTGCCGGTCAGTGACAGAGATGTTAAACGGCTGCAAAGTCTCAACAGAGCCTGGGCCGCTCACTCCGCTCACCTTACCGAGAGATTCAGGTACATAAAACCTTCAAATTTCACTTGTGCTCACACATTCATATTAAGCCACTATAATGAATGCTGGTATGTGAAAAAAAGGATTAGTGAAGTATTGCCTGCCAGGGTATAAATGTCAGTGAGGCATCAATAAAATGCTTTATGCTTTCAAATTTACAATGAGCATGCATGGAATAAATAGTGGTGATATACGCAACATACAAAACCTGGTACCTCATGGATTATTTTTATTACACATTATAATGCCTTATAACATATGAAAAAATATGTGTAAACTACTAATAGTTAGAAGCGAAGGCATGTAACATTCTTGTTATAAAGTGGTAGAAATCTCGACATTAATGTTGTTTATGTTCCAAACAACTTAATTTCCCTTTGTCCCTCTCCAGTAAACTGCAAGCAGTGTTGCTCCAGCATCAGAGTTTCCTCCAGAAGTGTGAGGCATGGATGGACTTCCTGTCTCAGACTGAACAGAAGCTGGCTGCTGAGATCTCAGGGAACTACCAGAGTCTGCTGGAGCAGCAGAGAGACCATGAGGTTAGAGAATCAGTACATGTGCACTAATGTCTGTCTTTGTATGTACATTTATTTCATTAATATATGTGTGTGCTTGAAGTTGTTCCAGGCAGAGATGTTTAGCAGGCAACAGATTCTGTACTCCATCATCAGTGATGGCCATCATATGTTGGACCAAGGACAAGTAGATGACAGGTAAACACACGCACACACACATATATATATATATATATATATATACATATACATAAATATAAATCCTATCACATGACAAGAACTTGTATCCAATGTTGTCCGACTTACAGAGATGACTTCAGTGTGAAGCTGGCCTTGCTAAGCAATCAATGGCAGGGTGTGGTGAGGCGAGCACAGCAGCGAAGGGGCATTATTGATAGTCTGGTCCGCCAGTGGCAGAACTACCGGGAGATGGCGGAGAAATTGCTACAGTGGCTTCAAGAAGTTACCCGTGATCCAGATGTACATCAGCCAGGAGAACCAGTGGCACTGCAGCAGGCTAGAAACCTGTTAGATCAGATACAGGTAGGTTACAGCACTGTAGAGAAGACTTTGAGGTTTCTAATCTTGTCTGAAATTACTAAAATATTTATGCTTTATTATCTCTGCACGTCACAATTCTAATTGAAATTCATTTCAGGTATATAGCAGTTAGATGAGGTTGGTGATGGGTTCAGTCACTGACACTCCCACCTCACCCTGAACTAATTATTTTCTCATAAAGATTGTTTAAAAAGTTTGCATAATTTATGAGGTCACTGGAAGATGACTTTGAGTTTAACTGAATAATGCAGAGCTAAATTTTTACAAATCTACCATGCTCAATCTTTACAAACATAAATCCTATTTAAAAACCCTCTAGTTCCTGCTACTCTTCAAACGTCATACTTTAATTAAACAAGAAATTGTCCAAAGCAAATCTTAACCTCCTAGTAATAAACCCACACCCCTTTTCCAACCTGAGACTCCCTTAGTTAACCTGTACCCCCTCTGCCAACTCTCCCTGTCTGTGCTCCTCCAGCTGAGGGAGCGGGTGCTGCAGAGGCAGCAGGGCAGCTACATCCTGACGGTGGAGGCCGGCAGGAGCCTGCTGCTGTCAGCCGACGCCAGGGCGGAGTCCACCCTGCAGACGGAGCTGATGGACATTCAGGAGAGGTGGAGGCACGCTCACCACCGCCTGGACCATCAGAGGAGGGAGCTGCAGGGCCTGCTCAAGGTCAGACAAAACTACAACTGGATTAAGAAAAAATCTGATGTATAATGTTGTATTATGGGACATCCTGCACTACTGCAGGTGTGTGAAGCCTCGTTAGAGCACAGTCTGTGCTGAAGGCTAAAGCTGCATCTCTACCATGCTGCAGTATGAAAGTGCTGTGAAGGGTGCTGTGAAGGGTGCTGAAGGGCATCTGAGCCCTTAATGAGTCTGCCCGGTTGTACATGCAGGACACTGAAACCAGGTTATCACATGAATTATGCAGCACTGCATTTTAAGTCAAAGGACAGAGATGGCGCACGCTCACTTCTGTCATCAGATTAATTGTGACGCATCTACACACACTCACACTAGCTCAGCGTTACAAAACAGCACAAAGATATAAAAGTGCCAGCCCAGGGCACACATCCACATGAACACACACACATATGCGGACAGTGCGGACACTGCGCAGTGAGCTGGAATGATTTTCACCCTGCTGTGATAGTGCTCTGTTTGAATGGGACAGAGTGACGCAGTTTAAAAGATGCATCCGGGAATTTGGCTTTCTTTGTCGAACATCGTTCTTCCTCTTAATCTTATTCTCCTCTGATCCTAGTTACTCTCTCTCTCTCTCTGTCCTCCTTGGGTTGCACTCAGAGAGCAGCTACTGTAGCTATTCTTGTCCTGTCCTGGCTGTTCTTTTATCATGACTCTTTCTGAAGGTATGCCACCCTGCTGCAACATTTCTTGCCAAATATTACCCTGTTTTGTCCTGAATTGGACAGTTATTCAGACTCTAAAAATAGCTGCAAGCTGCACCCTTTGGAGCAGAACCTCCCTCCTCATAAAGCTGTGTAAATTCTTATCCTTTGCTATTGGATTTTTGCTGTGTCACTCTTTCTCGTGGTGTTGCTTGGGAGGATCAGAGCCGAGAGGGCTGTGTGCGGCATGATAGTTGATGTGGCCTGACTTCAGCTTTGATGTTTGTTTGCGTGTATGTGTATGATTGTGTATTCTGCAGCTTACCCATACTGATGCTACCACTGCAGCTGCAGGAAGAATTTATAGCAGCGTCCCCTGGTATGAGAAGAACTGCAGTCTGTGCGAGTGTGTGTATATGTGTGTGTTTTATGGTCTAATTCTCACTGTGTGTTTTTGTGTGTGTATGCAGAACTGGGAACGGTGTGAGAAGGGCATAAATGCGTCACTGGAGAAGCTGAGGGCCTTCAAGAGAAAGCTGTCTGTTCCACTGCCTGATCACCACGAGGAGCTGCACTCAGAGCAAATCAGATGCAAGGTGAGCAGAATCTAATACACATTACATGCACATTATTGTCGCACATGTTCAAATCGTTTATTCCTTCCAGGTTGATTTAATTTTGCATCAATGCAATATGACTTTTTATCTCACATGCATCATACATATACACATGCTTACTCTCTCTGTCTCTACTGACCTGTCTCTCTGTTACATACACACACACTCAGTCACTTACACACACACACACACACACACACACACACACACAAACACACAGACCCAGACTTGTCCTCCCTCTGCCCCTTAATCTGGCTACGAGGACAAACAGATAAACAGACAGACCAGAAGAAAAAAAACCAAACAAATGAAACAAACATCTTTATCTATCAGCTGCTGTCTGGTTGTGTGACGTTATTTGTTCGGTTTTCAGACTGTTGGTATAAATTTTGTTTATTCTCCAGCGGAGGGAAACATTTTGAGTCTTTATCTAATTTTAAGAATTATATGTTATTCTTGTAGTCTTGCATATAATTTGTTTTCTGTAAGACGAGCCTGTCTTCATCAGTCAAGAATTATTAAAATGGCCCAGGCTAAAATGATGCTTCTGGAATAAGTAAACACTGATGTTCTCATTGTTCCAACAGCTGTAGTCCAATTTTTGTGTGAAAATTCACATGCTGATGATTTGCAGTTTGTTGTCAACCACTGGGCACTGTATGCAATCATGTTTCATGCATGACATGTCCTCAGTTCCACAGGGAGTAGGAGGGCAGTGAGGGTAGCTGCACGTAGTTAGCATCAGCTAAGGGAAGAGAGAGGGGGTGGGGAGAGAGAGAGAAGGAGAGAGGAAGAGAGGCTGCGTGCGCATGAGAGTGAGCAAGCGAGAGAGAGCATCCCTGGTTGCAGTGGGGGTGTATTTATGTATGTGTGTGCGCTTCCTTTTGTGCGTGTTGCATAATGGAGACATTCTCCACAAATGAATACACCGCAGCACAACCGTCACAGTGACGGAGGAGTAGGAGATGCAAGGTTAGATGTGTCTGTTACCTTATCTTGCCTTTAACCTTGACTGTGGCTGTTTTATTTTACTATTTGAAGGAAATTAAATTCTTGCATTCAGAAGAAATTTTCTGTATTTTTGTTACACAATTTGCATTGATAGTTTGTTTTGTTTTTCCTCATCACTGTTTCTGTGGGTGCAGCAGCTGCAGTTGAGTTTCTGTAGTTCTGCTCTGAGGTATTCCTGTTCTGTTTAACTATGGCTGCTGGTTAGCAGGCTGGTCTGAGTGTATCTTTGCTTATCATTCTGTGTGTTGTTCATCATTTATTGTTGTCATGTTATGTGGATGCAGGAATTGGAGAGCAGTGTAGAGGGTTGGACCGATGACCTTACTTCCTTGTTCCTGCTGAGGGACTCCTTGGAGGGTGTGGTCAGTGCAGATGACATCACAGTCTTACAGGAACGCCTCCAGCTGCTTCAGCGTCAGTGGGGGGAGGTCTGCCACCAGGTAGGTTCACACAGTACACATGACCATGATGATTATTCTTTTCTGGGGTGTTTTAAAGGGCTGATGTTATTTTATTTCCCCAGTAAGTTCTTTAAGTGCTTTCTCTGTGTAAGGTCAGCCTAATTTGCATTATATCCTTAAGTGTCTCCTCACATGGTTGATTTAACTTTTGCCTTTAGCAGTGGTGCTAACAGCTGCGCTTAATTTGACTGAGAGGAGTTCACCTCTGGCTAACTTTCCACTCCCCAGGGCCAACAGTGTTTTTGTGAGATGTGTGTTTCTTGGGTCAAGAGAAGTTTAGATGCAACTAAGCATGTTCTTGTTGCTACTTGAGTAGTGTTTTTTTGTTGTTGTTGTTTTTGTTTTTAGAGTAAACTGTTTGGTCACACCATGAAGTATTCAATCGAGTTTATCTTCCACCAAATCTTTTCTTTTCCACTATTAAACCACCAAATTGTCACATCTTTTTCTTATTTTAATCCTTCTTCTCATAATCCCCTTCCACGTCACTCCTCTTGTATCCTCCCTTCTCCCTTTCTCTTATCCTCTGGCCTTCTCGGTCGTCCCCTCAGCTTTCCCTGCGCAGGCAGCAGGTGAGCGAGAAGTTGAATGAGTGGGCAGTTTTCAATGAGAAGAACAAGGAACTATGTGAGTGGCTCACACAGATGGAGAGCAAGGTCTCTCAGAATGGGGACATCAGCATTGAAGAGATGATCGAAAAGCTGCGCAAGGTGATTTCAGCACATGGTCTTAACAAAAAAAAAATATACCTAAAATGCACCTAGGTAGAAACTATTGAACACAACACATCTATGCATGTACAGGTCCATATTTGAACTGCTGTAATGCATCAGAGAGACCAAGTTAAAAGTCTTTTGCTGATTTTGCGATGTATAAAGTGCACTGTATTTTTCCTAGTTTAGTTCTGACTAAGGGAATGTGGAGCAACAACCTATTCTGTGAGAGAGTGCCAAGATTTTATGAGTTGAGAGATAAAAGGGACAAAATATAGAGCAGAAGTATGTGTATCAAAGCTTTGTAGATGAATACAGTTGCATTTGAATAAAGTTGGTGTAAAGCGTCAATGGCATTGCTCTGGAAATGGTGCTTCATTCAGCCTTGACTTACTAATGTGATCTCATCTGCAGCATTAATGCACGCTTGCATGGACACGCACACACTGTACACCACACTCACAGCTCCATGTGTTATCCTGCTCTTTGTTTCTCTCCCAGGACTACCAAGAAGAGATCAGTGTAGCTCAGGAGAACAAACAGCAGCTGCAGGTTATGGGCGAGCGCCTGGCCAGGGCCAGCCAAGACAGCAAGGCGGCCGAGATCCAACACAAGCTCAGCAAAGTCAGCGAGCGCTGGCAGCACTTGCTGGACCTCATCGCTGCCAGGTGGGTGCACAAGACTCCCATGAGCAGGTGGAGAGTGTTGTTTGATAGCAGATAGAGTCTGAGTCAGTTCTGTGAAAGTGGAGGAGACATTTTCAGGCGACCCAAAAAACTGAGAACATATAACAGCAAAATTATATTGCCTGCTAAAGTGCTTCAGAAATGCAGTTCAAACTATTCAATGTCATGGCTTTAGATTGTGGTCTAATAAATACACGTACATACAGAGTCCTCATAGTATTATTGAATGGAAAAAAGAAAGGCAACTCTGTCACAATGCAACTCCTCATCCAACACATCCCCTCCTCTGCATCGCTCCTCCTAGTGGAGAATGGTTTTTATCATTGAAGGCATGCTAGGCCTCAGTTAGTTGCCATGGTATCCTTCATGACACTCCAGCACACGTGATGGGGAATTTGTTTTCCCACAGTGCTGCTGAGGCATTTCCTGAGGTCCTTGCCATTTGCCTTCCACTTAGTGGAGCTGCAAGCTAAGCAGAGAGAGGTCACATTCTTCATCCCACCTCAACTCTCTCCTTTTGTCTCCATCTACCTTTTTGGCACTCTGGACTTTGGCTTTGGTTTTTTGTTGACTTAGTGAATCCATTTTGAAAGTGCTGTAGAGCAGTTGGTGAGATGGTTGCTTAAAGGCTATACCCGAGTCACATTTGTTAATATGATTCAGATCTGGCTGTTCAATACAAATATTTGAGTATTCCTTACTTTTTTCCCTGTGTAGACCACCCTGCAATCAGAAAATCCATTGGCCTGAATTTCTTTTAGATTAGAGCATTTGAAAATCAGTTAAGGACAGCTGCATATGCTGTAAGATTTGAGTTGCGGCATAATTCAATTGCTAACATACAATGTTGGGTACCCGTATGTTTTTTTCGAAATGATAAGACAGGCAACACTCCTTTATTCCTTTTAAAGTCACGCTTTTATAGCCTTGTTTATTTTACTTGAAACATTAAAAACAGCTGTAAATGAATAAACAAATGAAACAGTTTAAAATACATTAATGGCATTATTTACCCGCAATCAAATAACTCACTTTGCTTGTTTAACAGGAAAGTCCTACTGCTTTATTTCTCTTTAAAGGTATACTATTCAGGATTGTTGGTTACTGTTTGTTAACGTGCTTGCAAGTGAAAGTAAAAGCCAATCCCAGATTCACTCTAGTTTGGTGTTTCCCCTTACTCTATTTGTGTTTTTTCAGCTCTGTGTTCTTGGATGCCTGCTGCTTACAGTCTGGTGCCTGGTCGCGACCTTTTTATCTACCTTTTTAAGTCCTGACCTCACTTCAGTGCTGCGGGGGTACATACCCATAAATGACCCAAATGCAGAAAATAAAAAGATAATTAGAAAACACAGGCAGAGGGCAGAGTCTCTGCAATGAATACACCACCACAATCCTCTAGTGGGTCCTAATGATGATTTAGGGGAATTACTTCTGTATGAGTCTACACATTTTTCGAAAACTAACAAATACATCTAAACAAGGATACATTAGAAATACATATTATTTAACACTGGAATTATTTATAGATGAAAAAAAAAGAGTAGGCCTGGAATTTTTAAATAAATTGTCTTTCTCATTTTAACGTGAAAACCATGAGCTCCTCTCTCTGTATGTTGTGAATTGAAAGTGACCTGACCCAAACTTTGACACCAACTACCTCAGCTGCTCCATCCCCCTGGATGTCTTCCGACTGTTACCCTCTGGGACTGAAGTATATGAGGGAAGTAAGGGGAGGCCAGTCTCTGACCTCATACAGACAGCTGCACTCTCTTTGTCTCCTATATCTGTCCTTAACTTCAAAACAACAGGACAGAGAGTTTGTAGCCGTCAGAGAGCAGAACACTTAATTGTTGTGTTTTCTGCAGAATTTTTATCTCATGGACTAATTTATTGACAGTTTCTGGAGTTGCTACTTTCTGAGGAAATGAGGATCTGTAATTACTCTCCTGCAGACATGTTTTACAGGAAAGCTTTTAATCTCGTTTTTCACTATCATTGAGATTTACTCACATGTGCGGAGTTTCCAGACTTTGCTTCTGTTTGCAGTCCCTTTTGTGTGTATCTGGTGTGTGATACTCTGACACAGGCCAGCTCTGCAGCACATGCCTCTGACTGTAAGTTTTTTTTAGAAACAGCAGCACTTGTCACTCTCAGGCACTCACACTCTCTCACACTCACAGACATACACACACACATCCACGCCTGTTTGGGGTTCTCTTTTTTTAACCTTGGAGAGCAACAGTTGATAATCACAGTTGTGCCACCCCACCACTACCTGCTTGTCCTTCCCCCTCTGCTCAGAGTTTAGAGAAAGTCCCATGTGGAGCACACAGATGAAAGAGAAGAGTGTTTGGATCAACACCGTTACGCTTCCTAACGTTGTCTTTTGGAGTTCTGCTCCCCCATGGTTTTGGATTTAGGGACGGATAATATGGCAGGATGCCCGAGCGAGGATCTGCCGGATTGCGACTGCGATGTCAACAGGCAGGACAAACTTGAGAATTTATGTTGAAGCTATTTTTTTTAGAGACAACAGTCTACAGTTTGAAAAAGAGTGAATCAGCCCCATGGGTTTTCCATATGCTACACTCCCACTGGTTCACTTCAGATTAGTTTTGTTACATTGTGTTTTTAATCTTTTCTCGGATTGTTTATGTGGAGTGCTACAGCACCAAGATAAGAATGCTTTAAGTTTGTTGTTGCTCCATAGCATTTTAGAGGACTCTGTCTTCTTTGTGCAATATTTATTTTTGTTTAAGCTTTATGACTAAGGGCAGATCTGGTTTAACTAGTGTGTAAAAATATTTTTTTGAATGTGGTTTTAATCTGTCTGGGCTCCCAACCTGGGGTGGAGGTTGCCACACAGGACAGTACAAAAGGTTCCAGTCAGTTTTGACAATAGCAGGAGTGTCACTGTCAGTGTGAGTGCAGCATCATTGTTTGATTGACATCAAAATTAACCTGACCCAATGAAGTCATGCAGCCTTATACAATAAGTTTGAACAAATGCTTACACATTTTAGTTATTTGCCGTTTCTGACCAAAGACTGGTGTGTGCAGTGTGTTATGTGTGATGCTTTGCAGTATGTTGCCCTGTAATATGCTGTATCTTGGAATATGTGTCATTGTGAAATGCCTCATAGCATATTTAGGAATTTCGAGATGTGGTGTGCAGCTGATACTATGCAGTACATACTGCCACAGCACATTAGAGCTGCAGTGATAGTAGAGTAGACCTGCTAAATGTGTCTGTTGTTGTCTTTAGTTTGTTTATATATTATTAAATGGCCAACGCCTTCATTCTTATCATGTTTGGTGTTACAGTGAGAGTTGCATTGCTCTGCAGGGTGGGGAGTTGGATGCACAGACTGTAGTAAGAGTTGGATGTTGGCTTATTTAAACATCTTACACATATCATTGGTTGCAGTGGTAAGGGTTTGGAAATGTCAGGCGTCTGCAGACCCAAAGTGGTACACAGTTGTTGTGTAGGGTCAAGTAAGGTTTCATCACTTCCCAAAAAAAATATCAGTGCGGATCTGAAATAATGCTCCTCACACTCTCCTGCTCTGTTTAGCTGAACGTGACACACAGTAACTCTGTGTTACAGTTATTTTGTGTCTGCAGAAGAAAGAGTGCCTTCTGTGGGATTCAGACCTAGAAATGTTTTTTATTCTTACCTCAAATACACAACTACATCCAAAGATGTGTTCAGTGTGTTTCACTGGTGAATTAAAACATTTTTCCTGTCACACATTATTTATGGGAACATGTTGTTTGTTATATTTAACACTCTGTAAAAATAAAACAGAAATAAATAGTATTTCGAAGAAAATTAGACACCCTGTAAAGCAACCCTGTAAAGCTAGCCTGTAAAGCTGTAAAGGAACCCTGTAAAGCTACATCGCCTCTGATATACTTTGATTTGATGCTGCAGTCTAATGAGTGATTTAACTGTTATATTTCCAGCATGTTTTATGGTTTGTTGTTATAAAGACATTGTATAAGAATCTGTCCATGAACCTCTTTATTATCACACTGTCTGCCTTAGTGTTCACAGTTGTCCCATGTGTTGACTCTGACTGTATTTCTCTACCAGGGTGAAGAAGTTGAGGGAGACCCTGGTGGCGGTGCAGCAGTTGGATAAAAACATGAGCAGCCTGCGTTCATGGCTGGCTCACATCGAGACAGAGCTGTCCAGGCCCATCGTCTACGAAACCTGTGACGACCAGGAGATTCAGAGGAAGCTCAACCAGCAGCAGGCAAGTGGGACCACACACAAACAATCCTGGGTTACAACAATGTGAAGCAGAATCATTTTTTTGGTGTTTTAAAAGACCTTTGAACAGCACATCATCTATCTCTCCTGCTCACATATTAAAAGACATATGCACATTCAGACAAACACACATGCACTTTGTGAGTTTGTACTTGTCTGTGAATACTACATAACAGCAGGACAACATGACTCAAAGTGAGTTGGTGGAAAATAAGTGACACTGAATCACAGGAGGAAAACACAGCATGACTCATCCATACATATCTGGCTGTTTGTTTAAAGCCTACAGTCAGTATCAGTATACTTCCTGCTGCCAAGATGCCGCTCTAAATGTGGACTGGATTCTGGATTCTCCTGCAGGAGCTGCAGAGTTAGCTAACACAGGCATTTACTGTACTTAAGCAGACTGACTGTGTTCCTTTAGTACACTTTTGCTGAATTAATGTACGGCATAAAAGACACATGGAGCAAAGCTAGGAAGGAGGGTCAACAGACATCAAACAACATTTAACAGCATTTAGATAAATGTTAAGTGCTTCGAAAATCAAGTTCTTAATCTGACTGAATTGCAGGAGCTGCAGAGGGACATAGAGAAACACAGCACCGGTGTGGCGTCCGTGTTGAACCTGTGTGAAGTCCTGCTCCACGACTGTGACGCCTGCTCCACAGAGACAGAGTGTGACTCCATCCAGCAGGCCACCAGAGGACTGGACAGACGATGGAGGAACATCTGTGCCATGTCCATGGAGAGGAGGCTCAAGTCAGTCCCTCTTAGATATGAATTCAATCTTGTATATATGTCATATGTCATATATAGGTCATTGCATTTATATGAACGCACTGGTGATAATACTGAGGAATTGTTAGCTAGTGCTATCTTTTGTGTGATTTAAGAGGTTTTTAAATTTGCAAAGTTTCATTTAGTCATACATAGACAAGAGGTTTATATGAAAGATTTGGCCAACTGGGTCCTAAATGGGCCAACCAAATCCCACTGCCTTCTAAAGTATGCTATAAATCTAAAAATTTTAGCCCTGACTTAACTGAGTGATTTTTCTGTGCAGGATTGAGGAGACATGGAGGTTGTGGCAGAAGTTTCTGGATGATTACTCCAGGTTCGAGGATTGGCTGAAGACCTCAGAAAGAACAGCAGCTCTACCTAACTCATCTGGAGTTCTGTATACTGTTGCTAAGGAAGAGCTTAAAAAGTTTGAGGTGTGTCTTTTTCACTTATACTATCAGAATGTGGAGAAAAAGAGAGCTGCAGTTGCACACTATATTTAGCTGAATTGGTTGCTTATTTTAAATGCAGTGTTTGTTTATATGTGCATTCTTTGATGTTTTTAAAGTTACCATTCCGACATTCACATTTTCTCATGTGAACAAAAAATATTTAAAGATGGAGACTGTCACTGCAGGGTAGAGGAAACAGAAAAAGAGAGAAGAGTGTCATGTTGCTCAAACCTGTCTGCACTGGTCTACTCAGCTGCTGCAGTCTGTCACTCTGCACGTGCACATTCCTGCTAGCTGACTGTCTGCCAATGGGATCTGCACTGTTTGTGCCTGATTGGAAAATTCATTATAGATAAACATAGATTGACTCTACATATTTCAGGATTTTGACCTTTAGCATTTAATGACCTCTTATTAATTAGTGTACTGTTTTTTGTGTTTATATTTAGTCTGTTGTTTTTGCATTTCCTGTATGAAATATTTACAGATTTTATGGGAGTCCTTGATAAATGTGTGGTTTCTTTTTGCATGCATATAAAAAGGTTGAAAAGTGTGTGTGTCCTATTCAGAGCTCTAACTAGTGCATGTTTGTTTTTTTCCTCGCAGGCCTTCCAGCGTCAGGTGCAGGAGTGCCTGACACAGCTGGAGCTTATAAACAAACAGTACCGTCGCCTGGCCCGGGAGAACCGCACAGACTCCTCCTGCCGACTCAGGGAAATGGTGCATGATGGGAACAGGAGATGGGATAACCTGCAGAAGAGGGTGGCAGCCATCCTACGCAGACTCAAGGTAACATTGTCTTGGATTGTTGGCTCTATGAAGTTTGCACACATGTTGTATTGATAAGCTATATCCATATCAAATTACGTCCTCCTACTTCACTTTATTAGATTAATGCATCTCTTGAAATCATTAAGAAACAACCTAGTTAATTTAAAAAGGGTAAAGAAAAATAGTTAAGCATGTATGTTTGTGTGTCCCTCTCTGTTCATACAGCACTTCATCAGCCAGAGGGAGGAGTTTGAGACGGCACGAGACAGCATCCTGGTGTGGCTTACAGAGATGGACCTCCAGCTGACCAACATAGAGCACTTCTCTGAGTGTGACGTACAGGCCAAGATAAAACAGCTCAGGGTAAGACAGAAAGATTAGTTCTTGGATGGCATAACAAGACTCCATGTATCAGTACAAAGCATCTATTAATATATACCATTTAACTTTTCCTTAAATTGCATGCACTATGTCCTACAGTCTGGGGTAACCAAATCCTCTGCAGTTTGTCATTTATGATTCTGTTTGGAGATGAGATAAAAATTGATAAGATGGGGCAAAATTGGAAGGATTGTTGTTGGAAACAAAAAAATGCAATATAGAAAAACATCAAATCTAGTCATACAAGTACATTTTAAAAACTTCTTTGCTGTGCTCCAGTGCTGAAACCTTAATTTGGTTAATTGTCATTAATAAACATTTGTTGGTTTAAGTTCCCTAAGTACAAAGATTTGCTTGCTTCCCTCCTGTTTTCATCATTGTAAGTTTAAATCCTTGATGTTTTTTGAAAGTTATGAGGCCCCGCTTTAAGCTTGGCTAAACTTGATGAGAAGTTTCTGTAATTTAAACATTTTATTAGGTTCACAATTAATTTGTTTTGGTGTGAGTTGCAGTGTGTTGGAGATACAGTATCAGCCGTAGAGATGTCTGCCTTCTCTCTGATATAATGAAACTAGATGGCACTCAGCTTGTGGTGCTCAAAGCGCCCCCAAAAATTGCATTTTAAAAACTCAACATCAGTGTCTCTTTCTATAAATCATGACCCAGTTACTGGAGATAATGCAGAGATCTCCAACACACGACAACTCACACCAAAAAGATCTACGATGATAAATAACACTATTTTTGATAAGGGGATAACTGTCTCTTTAAATGATCATATTATTGTTAGATAATTGGCATTAGTCAGTTTTCTGACCTCTGATATGTGTGTGTGTTTCTCAGGCATTCCAGCAGGAGATCTATCTGAACACCGGGAAGATCGAGCTGGTGTTCAGACAGGGCGAAGCTCTGATTGAGAAGAGTGAACCTCTGGATGCAGCCGTCATCGAGGAAGAGCTGGAGGAGCTGCAGAGATACTGCCAGGAGGTCTTTGGACGAGTCGACAGATACTACAAGAAACTCACACGGCTGCCTGTGAGTAAAGATACATGATGACACATTTCAGGCTGCATGCAGAAATACTCCACGTCATCTCACAATAAAACAATATGTCTCTGGTGGAATTGCGTACTGAAACTCCAGTGTGTTAAAAAAGGTTTCATGTTTCTTGCTTGCAAAGAGGCACGTGGATCTAATTAGTAGTGCTCAGACAGGGTTTTGCTAGTGTGTCACCTGACACACAAGTTACCACTTAATGTATTTATTGCAGACTGTGAACTGAGTGTAGACACTTCACTCAGTGAACTTAAAGTCTGCAGACACAGAATTGACACTACAGCTGTCCTCCTTCACCACTGGTGACATGGTGAAAACATGTGTCCAACATAGTTTCATGCTGACAGCTGCTAAGGAACAGAACACACACTCACAATGTTATACTTGCACAGTACAGCACACACGCTCACCTCACAGAACCCCACAAACTGCACTCACACTTTGGCACTCTTTCTTTACAATGGTTGACTCTCCGTTTTCGGTGTTATTTTGCATTTCTGTCATGGTTGCATTATCCTGTCCATTCTATCATATTTGTTTGCTTCTTCTCCTAACATTTCCCCGTCCTTCTCTCCCAGCTGGCTGATGATGAGCTTGATGGTTCAGACAGAGAGCTGGACGTGGAGGAAGGTGGCGAGCTCTCTGAGCTACAATGGGGTGACTCATCTCTGCCCCGGACATCCAGCCGTCCAGCCTCGGGTACTACCGCTCTCATCAGGGCAGATCGCTCAGGACGTGACACCCCCGCCAGCGTGGACTCCCTCCCCTTAGAGTGGGACCACGACTACGACCTGAGCAGAGGTCTGGACAGCCCTGGAGGACGAGGCCATGGGGAAAGAAGCCGAGGGCAAGAGGAGGAGGATGAGTATCTGAGGACAACTGCCACAGTGCTGTCAGGTTGGTTCAGCTGTACTGCTGTATGATGGGTGATTGGCTTGATGGATGTTTGCTGATTTCCTGTGAATGAAACTAGAAGATGTTTTTGTAACGGGTTATTTTACAGGTCTGCATTTCCTCTAAGACATTTACTGAAAAGACCTACAAAACATGGTAGTTATTATAGGGAAACCTAGGGATTGTATACTTTATATATGTTTCCAGAAGTAAATCAATAATGATTAATTTTGTTTAAACTTAGCAGCTTTGTCACAAAAATTAATTTAGAACCAGGGAACTTACTAGGTAATTATTAGGAAATTACAGACACATGAAGTGAAGTGTTACCAGTTTCCTATGATATGGGATCAAATTGAATGTATTTACAAATGCTAATAAGCTGTTTGAAAAAAATATATGATTGTATTAACAGTTACATGGCATCAACGGTCATGTGATTAATTGGTATGTTTTTCCAAATTATTATAATAGCCCTTTTTACACACAGACCCCCCAAAACTGCCACAATAAGCCCATCATTACGCCAGCTTTGCTTTTTTACGCAGAACCAAACGTCGACATAATGCCACCCCAGTGTGTGGTTTTAGATAGCATGCCAGCATTCCAGACGCAAAAGAGATGTGTAACATAATCATTTTCCATCCCTATTCTTTTTCTTTGATTTAGCAGCTAACTGATGCTAGCTGCTTTTCAAATCTTGCAGTGGTTGGTAGTACACAAAACATGTTGTTAAAATGTCACACCCATCCTGTCCTGCTGGATGACACTATTAACACAGACATCGATTGGCACTGTTACTATCTCCACAGCAGGCCTAAAGGTTGGACAACTCTGTACCCTCATTCCATGTTTGCGCCTGTTTGCAACATTCCAGTGTTGAACAGGCAGTGTGAAAAAGGTTATAGTAATTGATTTGTTTTGAAGTAAGGATCTAGGTTTAATAGAACTGATCTGATCTGAACTGATTTTAGTGATGACTAAATGATCATTGTTCCCCCTCAAGTATGGAAAACAACATGATTCTCAGTCTGCTACTATAAAAATTTAAGTCACGGAGCAATAAATTATTATACAAACACATGTTTCAAGGTTTCCTGTACGCTGGTTTGCTGTGGAAGTTGTCTTGAAAACAAGGCACCTATTGAATCTTCAAATTAGAGGAATCTCTCTGTTATTGCCATAGATCTTTTTCAAATATTAAATGAGCTCTGAGGTGAACAGAGAAGTGCCAACTCATTTCTAAATCATAATAGATTAGCACAGATATCACATTCAGTTGTGCCCACATTTTAAGCAGTGTATGTTGTATGTCTCTTCCCAGATGTAGTTATCCCAGAGAGCCCAGAGGCCTATATCAAACTGACAGAGAACACATTGAAATCATCCTCTGGTAGGAAACGGCAGCCCCCTGGTTCTGACACATAAGAGCATGCCATAAACTACGACTAAAACAAGCTTTATTAAATTTCACTACCACTCAGGAAGCATCATTCAGGCTGCATGTCCTGCCTCCCAGAAAAATCTTTGCATTTTATTAAGAGTGCAAAGATGACACCATTGCATGCTGAGGTCCAGATCACTAAAAGCTAATCTCAACCATTGCATTTTTATTTGTGTTTGTTTTTGTCATTTATTTTACAGCTAATATCGTTAACATCTTAAAAACTATGTTCTTGCAGTTATTTTGCATTTCCGACTAATGCATGTCATCACAGTATCAGTCTACACCAACAGCATGCAAAATTTCCCATCGAAAACTTTACTCTCCCAGTTTTCTTGACCCTGTCGTGGCCTCTGTGCAGGTGAGCCAGGTCAGCTGGAGGCCAGTCTCAGACAGCTGGATCAGGCTCTGGATGCAGGACGATACCACCTCCAGCAGAGAGAGGCCACCGCCAACCGCTCCAGCCCCGACATCGACTCCACATACATGGGCTACGTGAGTCCTGTTCATTTGTAGTGACGTTTGCTGTCTTAAATTGCATTTGCTGATGCACATGACATCATGCTGACACACTTAAAAGTCAATGTATAAACTTTTATTGTAAGCCAAAACATGCATATCATTTAACTGTCATGTCATCCCTGCAGATGCGTCTGATGGGAGAGTGTCGAGGCAGTATAGACGCAGTGAAGAGAGCAGAAGGAGAGCTAACTGAGGACGAGGATGACATGCCGGGACTCACCAACCCCACCAGCACAGACACGCAGAGCGCAGGTCAGTTACACACAGACACACACGTATCATGATAGGTCACCTTCCTTCTATAAAGACCGTGTGAGCTGTGTGAAACTGATGTGAATGTTTCCCTCCAGGTGTGATCGAGCGCTGGGAGCTGATCCAGGCTCAGTCTCTGAGTGAGAAGCACAGGCACAAGCAGAACCTGCAGCAGTGGCAGCAGCTGATCTCGGATCTGCAGACCATGAGGGCCTGGTTGGGTCAGTCTGAGGCTGAACTCAGCCAGCTGCGAGGGCTCGATCTCAGCACTGACATACACACCATCCAGCAAAGAATCAAGAAGCTCAAGGTTTGTTTGAGTTTTTATTGTGTTTTGTTAACAAAATGTACATTAATTTGTCAGCCAAAATCTCACTGCAGCAGAATAATCTAGTTTTTAGGAAGCTGTCATGAACTCCTGCTGGCTTTCTGGCATTTGGAAATTGCAATCATCATTTTTGCAGCATCAGTTATTTTTGTCATCCTTGGCTTGTGCATACTTATCTATGTCAGTCCGTCTCTGTACAGTGTATTTTCAGGACCTGCACATGAAGTACAGTTTATTCTGCAGTAATTTGACCCCACTAGCCTTGTTTATAATGTCCTACTTCACATGCAGGATGCTGACAATCTTGTCCTTCCACTCACCCTTACACACAAAAACACACACACTCACTCCTCAGTCCCGAGTCCAGCTGCCGCTGCCTGTAAAGCATTAGGCAAGATATCACTGTTCTATAAATACACCCCTCTAAAGCCTGATAATGTTCATCAAACTCAGCCTCGTCCTGCTGCACTCATGTCTATCAGCACCTCATGTATTCTCAGCACCCTCTTTCTAGTAGCGGCATAGTCTGGCCCAGTTTATGGTTCACCGTCATAAATAATCTACCTTCATGTAGATGTTGTTTTAAATACTTTCCTCTTTGACCCCTTACTTTAGGAGCTGCTGAAGGGGGTAGATGCCCACAAGTCAGAGGTGTTGTCCATCAACCTGAGCAGTGCAGACTTCCTCCAATCAGAGCCTGACTCTGAGGAGGCGTGGGAACTGAGGGACAGGCTGAAAGAGATGAACTCTCGCTGGGATCGGCTCAGTACCTCCCTGGAGGACTGGAGGAAAGAGCTACAGAGGGCGCTGATGCAGTGCCAGGTACGAAAACACACACATACTCCAGGAAAGTGCAAATTGACAGGCATCCTTAATTCTGTTCTTTGATTTTGTGTTGTGTTTTATATGTATGGCATACTATACTATTTTATACTTTATTACTAAACTTTTATTTACAAATTTTTCATGACTTTTTATGTCATGCTATACTATGACTTTATTTAAGCCATCTTTTATGTCATACTGGACTATGAGTTTATTGATAACATTTTTAACATCTTACTATACTATGACTTTATTTATGACTTTTTTAACATCATACTATACTATGACTTTTTTTCATGGTTTTGGACGACACACTATACTTTGACTTTTTTATGGTTTTAGACGACATACTATACTAATGACTTTTTCTTCAGGATTTTGAACAACATACTATACTATGACTTTTTTTCAGGATTTTGGACGACATGCTGCACTACGACTTTTTTCATCATTTTGGACGACATACTATACTATGACTTTTTTTCAGGATTTTGGACAACATACTATACTACTACTGTTTTCATGATTTTGAACAACATACTATACCATGACTTTTTTTCATGATTTTGGACGACATACTATACTATGACTTTTTTTATCATTTTGGACAACATGCTATACTATGACTTTTTTTTATAATTTTGGACGACATACTATACTATGACTTTTTTTTCATGATTTTGGACACCATACTATACTATGACTTTTTTTTTTATAATTTTGGACGACATACTATACTATGACTTTTTTTTATTGTTTTGGACGACATACTATACTATGACTTTTTTTTATAATTTTGGACTACATACTATACTATGACTTTTTTTTCATGATTTCGGATGTCATGCTATACTATACCTTTTTTTTCATCATTTTGGACGACATGCTGCACTACGACTTTTTTCATCATTTTGGACGACATACTATACTATGACTTTTTTTTATGATTTTGGACTACATACTACACTGTCTTTTTTTTTTCGTTGATTTTGGACGACATACTATACCATGACTTTTTTCATGATTTTGGACGACATACTACACCAGGACATTGTTTCATGATTTCAGACGACAAGCTATAGTATGACATTTTTTCATGATTCCGGACAACATATTATACTATGACTTTTTTTTTCATAATTTTGAACGACATACTATACTACTACTGTTTTCATTATTTTGGACAACATACTATAGTATGATTTTTATCTTTTTCAGGATTTTGGACAACATACTATACTACTGCTGTTTTCATGATTTTGGACGACATACTATACTATGACTTTTTTTTCATGATTTTGGACGACATACTACTGTGATTGACCGAATAATATTGCATTGATACAATGGTCCAAAGAGTTATCACCAGCTAACACTGGTAAGTTTTACTGTCTTACTATTGATGTATACCATTTTTCCTTTTAGGAGTTCCATGAGATGAGCCATGGTCTGCTGCTGTGGCTGGAAAACATTGACCGTAGGAGAAACGAGGTGGTGCCCATCCCTCCCAAACTCGATCGTGAAACATTACGAGCTCATCATAAAACACTGACGGTATGTCTCTCTAATACAAGGTCCGGCAGCGGACTTTGTTTTTTTTCCAATCTCCTCTGTTACACCTTTAATATTAATCACCATTAAGTAGGTGGATATTACAAACTCAGTAGTTCCCAAAGTGAGGTATAGACACCAAAGGGGTCTTGAGCATTAAGTGGAATTCTGTTGTAATCTGTTTTTACTCCCCTACCTAAAATAAATTCTAAGTCAGATCTGGAAACAGAAATCATATTAGATGGGTTCTTCTAGATAAAAGCTGGATGACAAATATTTACACTTTAATAACTTGACAAAAACAGGATTAGAAGAACAAAAATAAACAGTAAAATTAATAATCTGATAACAAATACAAATCTATGAATAACTTTAACAGTAAAATACATAAACAAATAATGACAAAGAATAAAAACAAAAAAGCTGAGGAGATCTTTGTCTCCTAAAAATCCCACAAAAACTTGTCATTTAAGATAAAGAAACATTGCACACACAAGACAAAGATGTTGAACGCGTCGCTGACTCCTCTGTCTTTTTTATTTTCCTGCAGCAAATCAAGCGTGAGCTGCTGGACTCTCAGCACAAAGTGTCGTCACTTCAGGAGCTGTCGGCTCAGCTGCTGGTCAACACTAAACCTCAGACTCTGTTGCCGCAGTCGCAGGCCTCAGAGCAGATCCAGGCTCAGGGCAGCGAGTGTCTGGAGGCCGAAGAGAAGGTGCACGTGATCCTGAACAGGCTCAGACTGCTCCTGAGGGAAGTCAGCTCAGACCTGGAGGGGTTGGAGAGGAGACTGGAGGCCACAGACACATGGCAGGTCAGGAAGAGTGAATAAACAAGGGGTCACTATATGTCGAAATAACAAATATTCCTCTTCACTAAGCCTCTTTCACACATATTTTCCTGTAAATGACTCAGATAACCTTTTAGATGCTGCTAGTGATTTTTACTATTCACACATGCACTACATTCAGGAACATTTCAGTGTGTGCCTTTTCACACATGCCATGGCAATGCTGGAATAGAGCAAGGGACAGTCCAGCAGATGGCAGTAATGCAACACATATGGATACCAACAGTTTTACAGTAAGGCAGGCGAGGAGATGTTTTTGTCTGGCGTTCTTGTAATGTATCTAACATTCAATCAGTTTGACAGAAAAGTAATGTTTTTCGTGATCTACTTGAATCAAACATGTCATCAGCGGAGTCTTGTTATTGGTTCGCTTGCTCCATGTGAAAGCGTCCTTCATCAGACAGACCAAACATAGCCCTTTATGTGCATGTCCCTGCGATGTTACTGCTTTTTTTTTTTTAAAGATATTTTTTAGGGCATTTTGCTTTTATTGGACAGGACAGGTAAGTGTGAAAGGGGGAGAGAGAGAGAGCAAAGGGCCACAGGCTGGATTCGAACCCAGGCCACTGCGGCAACAGCCTTGTACGTGGGGCGCCTGCTCTACCACTAAGCCACCGACGCCCCAACGATGTTACTGCTTTTATTCATGACACAGCCATACCAACATTTTCCCTGAAATATTTTTCGATCTTGAGGGGGACAGATTTCCTTGAATATTGAATATATGCTTCCACTCACATGACCCCATGCAGGAAATGTTCCTGAACATTTCAGGGACAGTGTGCATGTGTGAAAGGGGCTTTAGTAGTAGTTTTATTTAGATCTAAACATGTTAGTGACTGTTTTTGATTTATGTTTCAGGATTGCTTACCAGTGCCTGTTGGCAAACCAGAAACCCTTGGATCAGCTGCTCCTGAGTCAGCGGTGACTGTCCAAAGTCGCAAACGATTGGTAATGGTTTGTTTCCTTCATAATGTCCAGTAAGGGGGGGTGGGGGTGGGGGGGGCTAGCCTCCATGCTTGATAATAATCAACAAAATAACATCACAGTCAACCTACTTTCTCCCTTTTGTTCCCTATAAGACAGCTCATAGATATTGCCACTCTACCACCCCATTATTTTTGTCATTAATATAAATGTTATCCCTTTTTTAATAGCTCTGCTAACATGTACATGAAAATATTTGTTGCTGCCCCCCTCCCCTCTCCCTTGAGATGTTTTTGCTGCCCACACCATGTTGATCTGCCAAAAATGTACAAGAAAACCTGGCTTTTCGTTTCACTTGATAAAACTGTTCTGTAGTCCAGCTCTCATTTGGAAATCCATGTATCAAAGAAATTATAGTTTTTCTGTTTAATCACAATGTAACTAATAGTTAAATATATTTTAATTTTTGTCATTTTCTCGTCAGGATTTAGTCTTGAGAAGCCAGATTTCTTGGTTCTGAAAGTCAATCACCGTCATTGATTATGTTGCTGCTCTTAAGTTGTTGATGATCCTTCTCTAGCAATGTTATGGCTCCTTATGTTATTTGTTTTCTCTCTCATCTGAAGCTTTGTCTTTATTTGCCCTTGACTGAAACATTCTTTTCTTTCTTTTACCCCTCCCTGCTCATTGCGTGGTACAGCCCCGAGGCAAAAGTAGTCAGGCCCACCCAGGACACCCTGAGAGCGGCCCACGCCACAGGTACCTCTCTCCTGGACTCTAGAAACACGGGATGATGATGGAACCAAAGCTACGCCTGACTAGAAACCTGATTTTCATTCATTCATTCAACCCATGAGAGAATCAATCATAATCATCATATTTCATAGAAACGATAATGAGATCATTCAGATTTTTGATTGATTGGTTTAAATTGATTGGTTTGAAGGCTTTAACCCTGCGTTCCATGATCCTCCCTTATCCTAGAGACCATGTTACCAGCTCTTAAACGAGTGGGGAATCGCCTACATCAGGCTGCTCCCTTCCTCCTTTAAATGTTTTATTTCACTGCTTCTGTTTGCCCTGCTGCTTTTTGAATGGCATCATGAAATATTGCCCTGTCATACATTTTGCTTCTCCTGAGTGACTGTAGCACTCTCCTTGCCCACTAGATGGCGTTATGTCTACCCCAGTGACCCCCCTCAGCCCTCTAGCTGTTTTTCTTTCTCATGTTTCCTTCCCGTTTCATTCTCTTCATAGTTGAAAGCAGGACATGATGCAATAACTCCTGCGTTTTTTCCCTTCTACCTTAACTCCCACTTTCTTTCCTATGTTTCCTTTCCAGACCTCTTAACTCACCCACTTTTGTCATTTCTGATTTAACTTTCTATGATTTCCATTAAATGCCAACAATAACACACAGGCCTGGTGAAGACTCAGCCTAAACTAGTCTTGCCATGAGTGTTGTAGCAGAAATAATGTCTTTGTTTCCCCCTGATAGCATCCTTTATATGAGAAGCAGGGACTCTCTATCACATATTAATGGGCTGTGGAAACTGAAATCCAGCAAAGCAGGTGTTACCATGCTTAACATGTGTATAGAAAGACACGTGCTCACAGCAGCTGTATTGTAGCATCTTGGAGGACTATTTGACTAAATGAAATTGGCAGGCTACAGAGCAAGAGGCTGGAGGAGTGTCAGCATGTCTGACCCTCCTCCAGCCTCCTGGAGGATGCGTCGCTTTAAGAACATGCTGTTCCTCCCCTCGAGTCTTGGCGCTAACCGTGGAAATCTCCAGAGAGGCATTTGGTATTTCTCCAGCGTCTGTTTGGAATGAGACGTGGCATTGAACTCTCACACACTCCGGCCCTAAAGCCAGAGCGTTTCCCCCCCAGCAAGACTCAGCCGGCTATCTACGAATGCTTGTGGTTTTCTGTGTGTGTTTGTGCCTGTTTTGTGTACGTATGTAGGTCTACTGTACATGTGTGTCACTGTGTCTAACTTTGTGATACTCACGATTTCTCTAACTCTTCAATATGGATCTATCTGCTGCATATTTGTATTTTTGCTTTCCTTCCTGTTGAGTGTTTGTCGAGTCCTTATTCTTTTGCCAGACATGGGTAAAATAGTATTTGCAAAAACGTTTGTTTTAACCTGTTTGAAATATCAGGATTACCAGATTTACTGTAACAACAAATTATTTTCCGTTGTCATAATAGTGAAAAATGCCCTTCACAATTCTCTAAAGCCCAGTGTGATGTTTTCAAATTTCTTCTTTTGTCCAACCAGCAGTTCAAAACCTGAAGATATTTTATTTACAATTATATAAAACACAAAAAGCTGCAATTCTCATATTTCAGAAGCTGAACTTTTAGCTTGAAACATGACTTAAAAGATTAATCAAATATCAAAAGAGTTGCTGATTAGTTTTATGTTGATTGATTGTTAAATTGACTTTCAGCTTCAATTAACTTTCTGGTTCTTACATGGTCAGTAAACCACATCCCAAGTACCAAAGTCAAAACTGAAAAATAATTCTGGTGGACTATAAACACTCTTAGCTTGACAATCACGTGTTTCTGATTCATGATTTGTATATCAGTTACTCACCTCATGTTATGTTGAATCCGTTTTTCTTGCATGCCTCCCAGTGAACGAAGAATCCAAAAAAGGCAAACATTCTTCATGAACTGAAGTAAATGGGGCCGTGTTTAATTGATATAGTTTTTCTGTTAAACGCAATCAGTTTACAAACTCTTACACAACTCATGCAATAAAGGCCAAGTCTCGTTTATCCAGTTGTCTGCTTAGTACTTCCCAAACATTTTTGTCATGGGCACGTAGGCAGAAGTATTTAATATTGTAACATTTAGTGAAAATACATGTGTTTGGGAACCACTAAGCTACCCGAGTTGTGCGAGTTTGTTAACAGATGTTTTAATAGTTTTGCTGTTGTTAAACATGGACCCCCTTTTACTTAAATTCATGAGGAATGTTGGCCTTTTTTGGATTCTTTGTACACAACGGAGGCATGTGAGAAAAACAAAGTTTTCTTCACAAATTAAAGGTAACACGGGGTGAGTACTTGATAAACAAATTGGCGCGTAAAGTAATGTTGAGGCATTTTCCACTAAATAGACGAGCACACAAAACTTCAGTTAGAACAAAATTAAAAAGCTTTCAAGGAGTTTTGACAAAGCATTATTTGCAAATACTAGTGAGCTCAGGTCTGTTCTCTGCTGTGTTTAACTTAACTCTGTCCTCTCACAGCCGGAGCAGATCACAAGGCGCCGCTGGCTGCGTTTCCTCCCGTTCTGACCTTCCGGACGGCGTCTCCTCGCCGACCTCCTCCTCCAAAGGCCAGTCCTTCCTGCTGCGGGTCCTCAGGGCTGCGCTTCCCGTCCAGCTGCTCCTCCTGCTCCTCATTGGCCTGGCCTGCCTGGTGCCCATGACCGAGGAGGACTACAGCTGCCACCATGCCAACAACTTCGCCCGCTCCTTCCATCCCATGCTGCGCTATACCAACGGACCTCCGCCCATATGAGACGTAGCTGAATATCTACCTACTGCTTTGCCAAGGACTCCACTGAATGTTTCCTCTTCACCCTGTGCCCTGAAGCAACAAACTCTCTCTCACATGAAAATGAAGACTTGTCTCACTAACATTGCACACTCACTCTCCTGAAACCCTTTAAACCCACTCTCCAGAACAAATGGACCTTCGTCTGGACCCCCTCTCCCCCAATCTAAATATTTCATGTTGTTTTAACTTAAATGTGTATATTATTTTTTAAGGTTTCTGAAGGAACCGGAGAAATCAATGAAAACAAAGCACTATTTATATACTGTATGTTGGGAGCCAAAGTCGAACGTGCTTTTTGTCCATGATATCCAGTGCTGCTACTATTTATTTAGCGTTCAATCAGATAATTGATTGTTGATATTGATTAAGCTAAAGCACCACCCTAAGTGTGGCATATTGTACCTGTAAATTGTACAGTAGATTTGCAGTTTGAGTAGCAATCATTCACAGTCTCAGATGTTAAGAGTTTGTTTCTGACAGACACATTTAAAGATCTACTCAGACGACTGAAACAGAACTTTCTGAAGGATGAACGTTGTGTTTTAGCTTGTCACATCTTAGAATAAATTGGAAATGAAGTCTCCAGATGACATTAAAGCTAAAATCTGAACATATAGCACTGACATGAGCACTGTCGAAGGTACTGCACTGAAGCCGTCCAGCCAAGATGGCCGACTTCTTTCCCCAAAAGCCAAGGCTTGTATTCCTGTTTTTAATTTCAGTATTTAATCAGCTGAGGGCAAATATGAAAAAAAGATATGAGCTCTCGACTGATTTGTATATTTTTGTTGAAATGCCTTTGAATACAGGCAGTTATTTTTTTATCTTTCCGTTTGAGCATGCACTTGAAAGTACACTGCTTTTAAGAAAGCCAAACAATCACTGGTAGTGTTTTAGTAGACGGCTGCGACATGAAATAGTGAGCTTTGTAATAACTGCGATAATTATTCTGCGGTGACGAGACATCGGAATCACTGCGTTGTTAAAACAGAATCTGTAAAAAATGATGAAATATGAAAATGGTTATTTATGTATGTACAGTTTGCTAATGCCAACTTCATGAAGAATACTCTCTTTGCAAAAAATAAAACATGAAATATTTACCTGTGTGTATTCTTGGACATGATTTGAACAGAGAAGAAACACGGTGATGACAAATATTTTCCTGAATGAATGCTTTTATTTTTATACACAGTAACAAATGACATTCAGTTCAAGTTTGACTGGACTGACACGGAACGGCTCAAGAGGCCAAATCTGTTGGGTTTCTTTTTTTAAATCCTGTATGGAGGCTTGAATTATGCTGTGCAAGTTGTGTGAGAGTTTATAAATGGATGTTCTGATATAATTTTTCTGTTCTTAATCAAGGACCCCAATTACTTCAATTCACGAAAAATGTTTGCCTCTTTTGGATTTTCCATTCACTGTGACTTCATGACCAGTGAGTAACTGATGTACAAATTGTCTTTCTGCAGTTGAAGTCTTTTTTTTTTTAATAAAGATATTTTTTTGGGGCATTTTTTCCCTTTAATTGATAGGATAGTGAAGTGTGAAAGGGAGAGAGAGAGGGGGGAGTGACATGCAGCAAAGGGCCTCAGGCTGGAGTCGAGCCCGGGTCGCTGCGGCAACAGCCTTGTACATGGGGCGCCTGCTCTACCACTAAGCCACCGACGCCCCTGAAGTATTCCTTTAAAACTTCACTGTAATGTGACATCTTTTCTACCCTGGCATCACATTTTCATTGCCTGTATATTTGTAAGTACGAGTTAGTCACTTTTCAAGCACAAATGTCAAATGTTCCCCGGTAACAGCTATTTCAGTTTTTGCCTCAACACACCGAGGATTTTTATGCCTTTCTTTGTGGTATGTCATCACAAACTGAATAGATTTGGGATTTAGATTGTTGGTTGGACAGTAAAAACTTTGAATATGTCACTCTGGGCTCTGGTGACATTTCTAACTATTTTCTAACATTTAATGAAGCAAATCAATTAAATGAGTACTTAGTAGTGTTTAGCAGCTAATTAAGGAAACACCTGATCATATCCAAATCAGATATCTTCTTTACAATCAGACCAAGTTTGGTCCATTCAAACAGAAATAAAAACACCTGCATAAGTGCACATACGTTATGATAATTAGGTTTTTTGGGAGGTGTGTAAATCCAGCCAAACTTAACATGTAATCACTGAATTAGTGGATGAACAGTAACTGGTTGACAACTGCATCAAGACAAAAATCTACGCTTAAAATCAGCTTGGCAAGGCTCATAGCTCATTGGCTGGGATTTCTCTCACTCTCTCTCACAGTCTCTTTCACACACACACACACACACACACACACACAATTTAAGTTAACTTTGGTGCAAGTAAGCATAAAGAACAACCTACTATACACAAAAAGCTGACAACAGGATGAAGTTCCCCAACAATAAAGACTGGCTTCCTTCATCATGTAATCAGCGCTCTGGGATTTAATCGTGCAATTTTTAGCTATTCAGAATTCAACAGATATTTCCTCAGCCACTGTTCATTTCATAATTACGTCACTGAAATCATTTTTTTCCCTAATACATCAAGTTTAAAACTACATGTGTGCAAGAGACACGATACCTGATGTTTTTGTCTTTGTTGAAATTTGAACACAAAATAAATTACACATTCATTTGAACCAGTTTTATCATATTTTAGCGAATAATCAGCCTTAATATGTAAAAGTTACTATAATGCCCAATAGCCCCTTAAACCCAAGAGGAAGTGCACTTTGGTCGAGGCGAATGAAAAGACAATCAGCTGCTCATCATTTCAAATCACCGTAGCTGACAGAGCGCCACAATATGAGCTGCTGACGTCTGTAAATAATAAGCTGTACTGTAAAGCTGGCAGAGACTGACAGAAAATGCAGCACAAGGAAAATTTCTCCCAAACAGCTACAACTATAAAATCACTTAATTCATAAATAATTATCTCATGAAATGAATTCAAATACAACTTTTATATTTCATTCCCAAACCCCTCTCATTCTGTACGACACACATCCCCCATAAAAATGACTTTTGACCCTCAGATGTTGCCGTCTCATAGGATGTGGGTGCAGTCAGAGCGGGACCCACCGTACTGCAGGACTGTGGGGGCTCTGCTCGGGTTCTGGTGGCTGACTCGGGATCCTGAACTGGAGCCAGCTGAAGAAGAGGAACCACCGCTGCTGCTGGTGCTGGTGCTGGTGGTGGAGGGAGGCTCTCCATCAGCCTGGGACCAGGTCTGACCTGGTTTGTCAGGGCGTTGGATGCGGTGAGCATCCAGCATCTCCAGCAGCAGGTCGTACAGAGGCACTTTGTTCTTGCACTTCATGCTGTAGAGATGCTCCATGCCTTTGTTGCTGCAGGGAGTGTAAACAAAAAGGAGACGGAGTTCATGAATCAGTCGGTCGATGAGGGAGGCTACAGGCTGCTTTCTACATCCCTGAAGGTGCTGCACAGTTTTTGTAATTTTGTTAATACCTTCTGGAAAACATACTTCCATTATTCTCAAGCAAACTAACTTATTTTGATTTTATTCATGCACTAACTTTTCAGTGCTTTGCTCTTCATTTGCTTTTTCTTCAATAATGTATTTATTGCTCAGGTTTTTATTCACTTCTCTCTTCAGAGAATTATCTTGATTCACAATTTTTCACTAAATAAATGACTTACTGTAGTCTATATACTGTAATATACTTTATATAATCTATGAACGTCACAGAATAAAATATAGTCAGGAGATGAGACAAAGCATCTGCCTGACTTTTACAGATGATTCATGCTAAAACCAGCTCACCTTTAAAAGAGACAATTACATTTCTAAAAAAGACCCAAACCCTTTAAAGCATTCATCTTTGAAGTTCCTACCACCTCAAAGAACCCTTGTGGATTACTGAAGCATGAGGTCTCAGCAGAACACGTTGAAAGACTTTTAATGTGTTCAATTTCACCTCATGTGCCTGATGTGTGAGAGCAGAAGCAGCAGCTGGGCCTGCCGTCTCGACTGCTGCTGAACCGAGCATCCCGACTGGCTGATATGATGTATGAGAGCATCTGTGATGGTGTCCAGCATGTTCTGCACCGCTGTGGTGTCGTGGAGGGGCTCCATTGTGCCGGTGCAGAAAGAGAAGGTACCTGACAGAGGAAATACATCAGCTCACTGCAAATTTTTCCATCTAATGGAGTTTTCTGTTGTTAAACACAAACTTCAGACAGCGTAACACACCTCAGATAGACATGCTCGTGCAATGTGATAAAACTCAACTTGCGACAGATTCAAGCTAAAAACAACAACAACAAACATGATTTGACCTTGATAAGAGATCTGACTCACACATGCATATATGAGCAGAGCATTAATTGCAGAAGCACTATTGCCCACACAGCAATCAAAACATTCATCCGGCTCTGGCAGCTGTGCCAGTAGTGTCATCACATTGGTATTTCAGTCTCCTCAGTTTCCCATATAGAATATCTCAATCTCCGGGACAAACACAGCCCTCTGTGCTGCCTCATGTTGTCATGGGAACAGTTATTGGGCATATTGGCGGTACAGGCCTTTCCAGAACACTCTGTTCACCTAATGTGCCTGAGCAACATTAAGAGCTACACCTCTGTGGGTGTAGATTGACACTGGTTAATATTTACTCTCGGGAACAGAAACTGAAACCTGCGACACAGCGGCATGCCTGAAAGCAAAACTGCAATTAAAACATTAAGATAGAGAGCTTATGTTTTCATTAGGGAAGTGTCGCTGTTGACCAAAGTGTTTCCAGGCATCTGTTTCTCTGAAAAATGTTCCATTAGAATGAGACTAAAAGTGTAAACACACACTCACACATGTTGCCTCACCAGAGTTGAGCAAGATGATGGCTTTGAGACAGACAAACTCCTCGGGTTTGAGTTTGAGCAAGCGGAAGCGGGAGGCAGTGGCCAGCAGCATGTCAAAGATCTCAGCCATGCCTTCGACACAGTTGCCTTCGGTCCTGGAGAGCACGATGAAAACAGGACAGTTTAGATTTTAGAGTTTGGATTTCTCTGAAGTCACATAAATAAATCTGATTTTAATACAACACTTAAGTCAAAGTACATTTGACAGAGGCAGAGAACAAGTTCTGAGCTGCAGTGCACCATCAGTAGAAAAAAAATCTGACTTAATCTGTGACCATGAAGCTATCCAAAGAGCGGCCAGATAAACAACTAATGGACTGAATCACTGAGACGCTCCATTTGTCAGCACAGTTGAAAAGTGATGGAAAGACGGATAATATCCAGTGGTTGAAGTGCAAGATAAACTTGGACAGCACAGAGCCAAGGGAATTTATCAACCCTGACCTACAGCATTTTAGTCATCATGTCCAATTGGTGAGGACACTTACACAGGGACCAGGTTTTAGAGATAATACTCCGTAATACACTTTTGAATCAAATGGGACCATCAGACACATCACAGGGTAAAAGCTCTGCCTGTCTACGTGCTTGTCTCATCTCTCTCTGTGTCTGCACCTCCCTCTACCTCTCTCTCTCCCTCTCTCTGAGGTAGATACTGTGGTTTGGCCAGCTTGTTTACTTTGAACATGGGGGAAATGGAGGGAACAGGCTGTGCCTGCAAAGCAGAAAACAGCCATGTCTCATGTCTCCCTGCATCTCTATTTTTTTTGTTCTCTCTGTTCATCATTTGGCTCCCTCTCCTCCGCCTCCTTCTCTCGTCATCGTTCTTCCTTTTCCATCATTCCTTGCATTGAGTCTTTGATTAAATCTCTTCCCTGGTTGCCAACTTAGCACTGTAATGATGAGGGAGAATTTCAGGTGAGAGAGAGGCTGCACTCCTCTCCATGGGGAACATGTAATTAGTCTTTCACTCCATGGCGGATGAGTTGGTGTGACACAATGGCTGGAAAGGTGTGAAATGGAAAATCTACAATGCTGATGTATCACTCTTAAGATGTGTGTGAGAGTGGGAGATAGGTAGAGAAATAAGGAGGAGGAACCAAGAAATGGAAAAAGTAGAGAAAGATGCATGTCACAGAGAAGTCAGGTAAGTTTTCCTGGCTACCTGTCCAGTATGAGGTCCTGGGCAAAGATGAGTTTGCCGGGGCAGTGGATGGACCTCCAGATGAGCCCGATCATCAGCACCTCCAGCCAGGAGCTCTCCAGCAGCTGCACCTGGTCATGGAGGCCGAGCTGCAGGAAACCTACAAAAACACACACAAAGTGCATTTTAACAAGCTTTTCTGTGAACGAATCAAGGTGATCAACTCAGTGAGAAGAGAGTTGCACTTTTTAGAGTTTTGAACAGCTGTCTCGAAGGGATATCAGCTCTTTGACTAACAGCCTCTCAAGCAGGGCTGCATCTAATGATTATTTTCATTTTAACTTTCTCGATTAACCGTTTGGTTTATAACATGTCAGAAAATAGTGAAAAATGTCCATCCTATTTTCTCATAGTCCAAGGTCATGTCTTTAAATGTTTTGTCAATCCACAGCCCAAAGATATTCAGTTTAGTATGTGCTGCAATTGCTGCACAATTTCCCTCGGGATAAATAAAGTTCTATCTTATCTCATTTAATCTTAATTAAAATAGAGGAAAAATAGGAAATCAACATTTCTTACAAGCTGAAAAATCTTTTCCTGCCATTTTTGCATGAAAAATAATTCTAACTATTAAACAATTAGAGCAGATGATGATGATGGTGGTTAGCACTGTCACCTCACAGCGACAAAGAGGGTTCCGGGTATAAAATGTTCTCCCCTTGTCAGTGTGTGTTACTTTGGGTTCTCCAGCTTCCTCCCACAGTCCGAAGACATGCAGGTTTAGGTGACTCTAAACTGCCCATAGGTGTGAAGGTGAGTGTGAATGGTTGTCTGTCTCAGCACTGTCTGGCGACATGTCCAGGGTGTACCCCCCCCCCCCCCCCCCGTGTCAGCTAG
>NC_065517.1:25935279-26012062 GCF_006386435.1 Epinephelus moara | reverse complement strand
TGAATGGTTGCTGTCTCAGCACTGTCTGGCGACATGTCCAGGGTGTACCCCCCCCCCTCTCGCCCAGTGTCAGCTAGGATAAACTCCAGCCCCCCCCGCAACCTTCAAAATAGTATGAGATTTTTTTTCTGTTGATGAACGAATTAATTAGTCTAATCGTTGCAGATCTACTCACTAGTTAAGAAAGTAGAATTGTCAGTAAAAACACCAGATGTGTTTCATCCTGATCATAGCAATTATTTAGAAGACCAAACACAAACAAAAGAAGCTGGTGTCAGTAAGTGTTGTATCAGTGCTGATTACATGGGGCGGTGGGCGTTAAGTACAGCATGGTGTGGAATATTAACACTCCCAGAGTTAAATGTTTTCTGTGCACCTTCAACCCACTCATAAAAATAAAAAAATGCAAGCCCCTTGTCTTCTGGCAGGGAATGGCTACTTAAATAAAACCATCTGCAATCTCTCTGCTCTCATACAAAGCCTTATCGCTGGCACTCAGCTGTTTCAATTCATATGTAATTACAGCCAATTCACTCCCATTGTACCCTGTTTGGGACCCCTCGCAATTAAAACTGTGTGCCTTTGGGCTTTTAGTGACGCACAGGGTGGTAATACCTCAAAATCAGGATTTACTCACTTGGGGAGCTTGTGTGTGTGTCTGTGTGTGTATGCAAAAGGGTGATGTGTCCTATGCTGCATTTAGGCTCTATGGGGTGCCAGAAGATTGGCCAAACAATCCTCTCAAAGGTGATGACTGTAATAACCATCGCTGTAATGGCTCTGCATTTATGTGTGTGTGTGCCTCCACTATAAAAGGTCTCCCATCACTTTGCTGTTTCCTAAGCACTCAAATTGAGGCCCGAAATCCTTGTCACACAGCACAACTGTACATTTGGATGTTTAAGAAAGACTCTGTTTCCAAGCTTTTGACACTACAGCTAATTTTGGACAATATGCGCGCACATATGTTACTACTGGGCAAGTATCTTTCTGATATCTATCTAAGTAAGACTTGTATTAAACCAGGCAGTTATTGTTCCGGCCAAAAGACTTGATAATGTTAGTGAATCTTGAGAAAATTACGTTTGCACTGATGCTGTGTTCACATCGTCAGGATGACAGTGGATGGCAAACTGTCATTTTAGTGGATGAGAGAAGGACAGTAAAATTAGGTGACTGACAACGATAACCTTAGAGGGCATTGCCGTCTAAAGTTAAAATATTTTAATTCTTTGCCACCTCCTTCACACAAGGCAAAAACGGGTGATCTAAAAACGCAATATAATTTATTTGATATATTTAATTCCATTCATTTTAGAGTCCTGCCCTTCTATCAGACTGTTTTCCCCATGTCGTCCAGAAAGTGTTGTCCATCTGCCCTCTGTCTTATTCCATGTGAACGCAGCATGAGAGGCTTTTCATTTGGAGTCTTACGATTCAACACATTTATGATCTTAAGAGTGATCCCGGCAGTTTGTGAAGAAAGACATTTATTAACTTTCTTTGTTTTTTATGCTTTCAGTAACAGTGGCAGTGGGACAAAGAGGCCTGTTAAATAAAATACATATATTATTGATGTTTGGTCTGGATTCAATGCAACTTTGAATTTGTTCAATAAACTTTTGTTTTACATATTGACTGAGAAAAAATCACACATGCAGGAAAAGCAAATGAGTTGTAGTTGTCCTCTCACAATCTACAGAAGAGCTGCTACTGTTCTGACAAGGGGCCTCATTACAGAAAAATATACTAATTGGTTGATGTAGCTTTTCCACCAAAAATTAGCAAGTGTCTGCAGGTGTTTTTAAACGTGAGAGTTTTAAAGTTTAAAACATTTCGTCTTACAAATAAATTAGAGCCGTGTCTCTGCAGTAGACGAGCTGTCTGTTCTGTAAATTTTTGCAAAATTTGCATATTTAATTACATGATGAAGTTTCAGGAAACTTAAATAAATAAAAATAAATAACTGTCTTATGTAGGTAATTAACTGAGGAAGTTACATGGTGAAAACTGTAATTTCTTTATTCTTATTTTTGTCAAAAAATTTATGGAATTTTACAATAAATATCTATAAGGGCCTTTTTTGTCTCAGAGTATGGAAAAAAACTCATTTTGAGAAAATCTTCACTTCAGTAGCATTAACATACACCAAACCTACCAGTTTTATTCATATTCTGAAGGTTTTTACTGAGGGGTTTGTTCATAAATCATCCATAGCCTCATTTTGTGCTAAATACATGTCAAAAATCGATTTTTTTTTTATGGCTGTTGACAGTATTTTCTGATTTGAAAATGTATGCAAATACCTTAAAACAAGTAAACGCATCCAGCAGTGTCAGATCTTATAATTATACATTTATATCTTTAAAAAATGGGTCTGGAAAACATACTGCATTGTACGGTCAATATGAGATAGTTTGTACTGCTGAAAAACAACTAAGTATTTACTGGTGGTGTGACTACCACTAAGCAGTACCTGGAAGCTTCTTGGCCCAGGTGATCATGTGGACCAGCTCCTTATCGGCCATGCTGGTGAGCAGGGTCATCATGGTGACCTCGGTGTAGGGTCGGCTCAGCTTCTGACGAGAGCACAGTATGGGAGGCTCAGCACCCTGGAGCAGGAGGAGCACCTGGGAAACAGCAGAGAAACAGAAAACTATAAGCTGCTGTGCTTCAAACTGATTTAAAGCAACTACAAACATCGCTCAACATCCACTTGCTACATTTCCATAACATTTGGTATGAACGTACGAATATTTATGAACCTGGAAGATGATTCCTAATATTTATTTCAGATTCAAATTTTAATCCTGGAAAACAATTTGCACCACAACAAGTTAAGCACCTGGTCAGGAGGCATGCCAAGCAGCAGTGATTGTCCTTCTTCACCATAGGCACTGCTGCGTTTCCTCCCGTCCTGAGGGGGCACTGTCCTATGCTCCAGGTCCTTAGAGGCCTTGTCCCTGCCACAGGTGCCAGTCCGTCGTTTGTCACGCCGCAAAACACGCCCGCGGTCCTTACGCACACCTGAAGCACACACCAGGGAGTTTAACACAAAATGACATACACAGAAAAAAACCCCACAAACATCCATGCACACAGCGGCATACAAACTCATCAGGCTTCATCGCTCACACGTAACTTCACACCCTGTTTCTACGACAAAGTCCAGCAGTGCAGATTCTATGGATGCCTGTGTGATTTAAGAAGTATGAAAACAAAAATGTGGGTGGGTTTTAATCAGTGGCTGTACTCCTTAAGAGGAAATCACTTCAAGGTCACGTTAAAGTTAGTCTCAAGCTTATCTGCATCCACCAGCACTCTCATATTTGTGCCAATCCTCTCAGCAACAAGCTTGATAGAGGCTATTAGTTTTGGAATTTGTTACAATGTGGGCGATCAAATAAAAACAATACACAGAAGAGCTAAATTGTGCAAACACATAAATAAATAAAACAATTTAACCAAAAATGAAACAAGTAAAAACAGGATAACCAATAATAATGCAACCGAATTTAGTAAAAGACAGCAAATTGCAAAAAAACATCATGTAAAATAAAGCAAATTCTTTTAAAAAAGACAGGTCTTGGAAAAGATGGGAAGTCTGTTGTCTGCTGGCGTTACCTCCTTTCATCATGCCCACTTCGTAACACTTCCTAAGACGGCACGCCTGGCAGCTCTTCCTCCGATTCCTGTCAATAGTGCACTGATTGGTTGCTGGGCACATATAGTCATTGTGACCTGAAATGGGAAAAAAAAAAAATCTAGTACTTCAAGCCCCCTGACTCCAGTGTTCAGCTCAGATTTATGTTATTTAGTAAGGAGCCGGGAACACTCTATTCCCATTTTAAATGGATCTGAGATGTAGAAAATTAAAACGTGGCATCTTGGCTTTGTCATTGCCATGGAGACTATTGGTTTCTTTATCAGACCAGTCTTCCATTGCAATGTGCTGAAGCATCATGTCACCAACATGACTAAGCTACACGGCAGATGAAGTTTTTATTTGTGCACAGAGGCAGCAGAACACGGAGGTTCTATGACATGTTGCATGAAAGACATGAGAAGCAAACAGAGGAAAAATGTTTGAGTGAAAACAGAAATTTAAACTCAGCTCCCTTACATTAAAATCTGTTTCAGAACGTCGCAATTTATGACGTATTTTCACTTCTTTTCTCCTTTTTGAAGCTCCACTTTGACTGCTTATTTCTCTGCTAAGGTTTAAGGCAGTCATGACGACGTCTACGATACACTTTCTCAGAAATAATTGCAATAGACAATATTATTGTCATTTTAAACCATCTTATGCCACTGATGTGATAATATATCATAATAATGCAAATACTAATTCTTAAGCAGTGTATTTATATGACAAAATGTAATTGTAATCAGTTATAGCTACTGAGAAGACAAATCAAAATGCCGTTGATACAAAGGCGTTACATCCGAACTTATTCTTTTAGGTTTATATGTAGAATTTGATATTCATTCTGTTGCTTTGCATTTATTCACAGTGCAGAAATACCTTTTTTTGGTAAAGCTTTGTTCCATACATTTTTCGGCTTTATTGCCCTGTTTAGAACATTTTTAGAAAAGTAATCAAAAAATATTTAAATGTAATAAGTAACAATACTTTGATGAAGTAATTAAAATAGTCACATCACTTATTTCATTTTAACAAGATAACTAGTAATCTGCAACCTGTTACTTTTTAAAAGTAACCTTCCAGATTGGTAGAAAAAGATTTCCACACACTTACATCTACGCAGTGTCTCACTTTATTGCTGAGCTTTCGGTCGACCTTCATCAGAGCATACATGAGGTAACAATGGACAAGCTGGTAAAAGTAACCACTCTCAGTCTTATCACCGGCTGTATGCAATACACCTGTGTGTGCAACTCTGGTGGTAGGAGCTCCACCTTCTAGGAGTTGTAGTTTTCTTTAAATACTGGATGTAAAGCAAAAAAAGTAACCTTCCAAACACTGTAGGAATATTCTCAAAGTGAAATACAAGAAAATAAATGCTAAATAAGTGAAATACACAGCAACATCAACACAAAGAGTTGGCAAAAAAGTTGGCAAAAGTTGGCCAACGTTCCACTGTCAACCTTTTCTGCACCAAGAGGAAGTAAACTTAAGGAAGGAAGTACACGGTTGCTAACCATACTCATATTATTTCCCCTTAACATGTTGAATAAACAATATTTTACTGTTGTTCCTCCACATTTTTTTAGTCTTTTCTAAATTAAAACCTAAATTACTTGAAAAACGTAAATAAGTTAATTTTCACTGCGTCTGCACAGCCTTGCTTGTTCACTGTGTCTATGGAAACGACTGTGAATGCAGCCATAATGGATTCCTTACACAGAAATGGTAGTCTGTTTATTTTTCTGATAACTACATCACTGCATAACTCATAAATGTTCAGACAAGTTTCATACTTTGTTATTTCTGATGCTATGTGTATGTGCAATTCAAAGATATTCCCCAGTTTTCTTTCAGACTAATCTGGTTGCAGATGTCCAGGTTTGGTGCAGTTATAAGGCACCTGGGGAAGAGCTATGAATTCTGAATTGTGCATTTTAGAAAACAGAATAGGGGCAATAGTCTGGAAACGCAAACATTTTTCCATACTCTCTTCTCTTTTATCCATACTTATCCAGACCTGGAAATCACTAAAAATCAAATTCCATACTTTTCCATACTGCGTGGGAACCCTGATATCAATTCTGATTTTAATACTAGTTTTCTGTTTACTACAACCCTTGTGCTCTACTGTGCTACTTAGCAAGGAATTAAAAGTTGGTGTTGTCATATAACAGCCTTGTTTAGCCTAATTTTACTTGTATGTCCTCAATACTAATTTCCCCATGTGTTATCAGAAGTTCTATCAAATATCAATATTTGATCAAAGTAAGAAATTCCAGTGATATGACAACACTAAAGCAGACAGGTTACCTACCCTGAATGCTCCTCTTAAAGAAGGCCTTGCAGCCCTCACAGGACCACACCCCATAGTGGTACCCAGAGGCATAGTCACTGCACACGGCACAGAAACGCGTCTCTTTTGTCATCTCAAACCCCACGGCCCTGGCTCCAGCCCCCGACTCCCCCATACTGTATGCCTCGTCACTGGTGCCGCACTGGTCCTCCCTGGAAACTGGCTGCTGACTGGATGGGCCACTGGACCTGCAGCAAGATGTGGATTTTGGCTCCGTTAAATTATGTCACGTATTGTGCATTTGCAATAAAATAAAACATGACTACTCCAACAAATGTCTTTAATCATAAAAAGTTGGAGCCAGCAACAACTAATAACAATTCACACATTTACCACACCAGCTTTAAATAGACAGCGGCAGAGACAAAAGCAGAGTGCTATTTTCCACCTGAGCCAGGAAGCAATCTGCACATGTACTTGTGTTGTTCTTACGTATTGTTCCTCTCTCAAGGTCTTTGACAAAGTCCTTAATCTCTGGAATTAGAAACCAGGGCAAAGCTTGATCCTTTCTATGGAGATAGTGGCAATGTTTTGTATAAAGCAAAAGATAAAAAAAATGCAGTTATATAATTATGTTATGTTTATAACTGCATGGTGATGACTGAACAGAATGCCAATGCCATAATACAGGAGTGAAAGATATCAAATCTAGTTGTGTGGCAAAAAGCCAACAGGAAACACCCAGTCAGTACAGAAAATACAGTAAAAAAATAAATAATTATGAAAAGATTTCCTCTAAATGTTATTTTTTAACTTTGTGCTCAAATTATGACAGAGTGGGCAAAATAAACATTCTAGAGAAACAAATGTGACGGGTCTATTGATGTTTCGCACCTCTCCTTTCAGTTAAATAATCACTAAAACTGACCAAGCACTCAGACTGAAGCAGAGGTAATGGCAAAAATAACACCAACTTCACTTAATTCTAAAATAAAAAAAATAAAAGCAGTGATTCATACCTGTTGATGCAGCCTATAAAAAATAACTTTTTTCCACAGATAAACACTCTGGTGATCGGGCAATAAAGCAAAATTGAATTCCCTCACCTGTAGACGGGTGTTGAGGTGGTTTCCAAATAATGGTGGCTGGGTGGGTGCATGAAGGGACTGAGTCGGGGGCTGGAGGGCACGAACACGAGAGGACTGTTCGGCTCACTTCCCAGAGACTGAAGGCTGCCATCTGAGGGTGGTCCGTGGGCGTCCAGAGGAGCAGAGTAGTAGCCAGTGGTGGAGTGGCTGTAAAGAGTCGGGGCTGGGGTGGGGGCGGCGTAGTCATATGTCCCTTCTAGGAAGTCCACAGTGGCTACCCCTCCAGACCCCCGGCTCTCTTCGGGATACATGTCACTGAAGGGGGCACGAGGTGGAGACGAGGGACGTTGCGGAGAGAGGGTCTCCAGCTCTGAGAAGGCTGGGCTGATCCTGGGTCTGAATGCTGGTCCACAAGGCTGCCTGCTCTGCGCCGGGCTCTGCCTGAGCAACATCACAGCACAACAGCACTGATATGCAACATGATTTAGACTTGCTCTCCCATTTGCTGGGAGGAAAGGGGGGGGGGGGGGGTTGAAGACGAGTGCTGTTCTCCCTCTCTCTGTCTCTCTTGCCTTTTTACCGATAAAGCCTGTCAGGCAACTTGAAGGGTCCGCTATTCTTCCAGTCCCTTTGCCCTATCTGCCTTGAGCTTCCACCCACCAAGCTCCAAAAAACAAAGACTCCTCCCAATCTCCTTCAGTTTTTTTTTTTTTTTTTTAAAAATCAGCAGAGCGTTTCCCTCTTTTCCTCTGATACACCTACTCTATAGGGGGGAAAGGAAGATGGACAGAGAAATAGTGATTCCCAAATAACTTCCCTGTCCTGTCTCTCTCTCTCTCTCTCTCACACCCCTATAAAATGCTCTCTTCTTATTTCACCTGTTTTCTTAATTTTGAAAAGCTCTTCCCAGTTGCAGCTGGTGCACAGATTAAAACATCTGTAAACTAGCAGTAAGCTGTTTAATTTATCTGATACTCAGCATGCTACCAGCATGACGTATGAGCAGTCTATTTGTAGCCACATTATTGGATACACCTGAGACTCTGCAGTAAATCAAATCACTCGGGAAATGAGAAACATTAGGACAATAGTTTTAAACAACAGTGGCTATTAAAAAAAGGCAGAAATCCACCATGATACATTACTCACCTCTCACACATGAATCATCCTCTCATCTGCCGTGCAACACTGGCACTGTTTGAGTCTCCTCTCTCTCTGCTTGCCTCTCTCCTCTCTCTGACTCTTTGCTATCTAGCCTGGCTCATTGGATACAATGGGAACGGTGGAAAGGTTAAAAAAGAGGATAAACAAATTAAAGATGCGGCCAAGTCGATAACCAAACAGCAGTGTGTTTTACTGCCAGGTCACCATAACACAGCAAACAAAGCAGGAGGTCAAATCTCATTCCAACAGCCAATAATTACACAATCAATCCCAAATGAGGGGATCGGTGGCTATTTTAATCAGATGCTGCTTGAACTTAAGTATTTTTTTTAAACTACAAAAAAATACAGGAACGTTTTTCTTTACATTTTCCTCATGACATTTCATTGAAAAACATATTACAGGATCACAGTATGGACCAGTCAATCATTACCTTATCAGGTCAAGCTGGAGATTAAACAGAACATTATATATGAACCAATCAAAGCAAAGGGGCAGAGTATCTATGCAAATAAAGGCTTAGGAAATCAATGTTCATGTTTACTGCACAAAAGTTCCAGGTCTGTGATTGTCAGGGATCCCATGAGTCCTTGTATGTTTGGGGACATGGCGTCAAGGTAAAAAAAAAACAAACAAAAAAAAACAACAACCTTGAGCTGAAACACTACTAGGAAAACTAATAAACTGTAAGTGTAAGGATTATTTTCCAACACTTGTGGCAACAGGAGCTCAATGGGGAAATAATAATTTAGAGCACACATTTGAACAAAGTCATTTTTAAAATGATCAATTTCAGATCCAATGATACAAATGATGTTAAAAATCATCAAATAAGTTGGGTCTTGAATTAAAATATACTTGTTTCTTTGTGATATAGTCATACAGTCAATAATGCAAGAAATTCATAGAGATAAAGATTACAAGCAACAACCTCCCCCACTGAGGACAACCTGAACATTTGGCACAGGGACTTCATTTTCCTTTCTCTGTGCAACATCTTTCTTGAGTAAACAGCCCAATTTTCAGGACATGTCAGGTCAAGTGGAAAACAAGTAGCCCTGATGATGATACATATTTTTTTAGGCATTTCCCCTGGAGTAAAATGAAGACACTGTTACATTAGAAAACAGGAAAATGAAGGTTAAGAAATGAAATAACTAAAATCACCTAAATGGCTCAAGATAAGGCTGCTTCTTGCCGTAATTGAACTAATCTTTATGACAGATGACATTCACAAAGCTTGTCAGCAGCATAAATTATGCCATTCAGTTTTCCGAGCTCATCCTGGAATTGTAGTGCACGTGTTGCAGCATTTCCAGCTGTTTTTCTAGGTCCACCCTGACCTTGAGTACCAAAAGGTCAAACACTGTGTTAAAATATCTATGAAAACTGTCACACTACTGGTGAAGATTTAAACTATCTACTGATGCATTATTATTGGTGTACACGTGCTTTTTGGTGAACTGGTTCAGAAATGCTGTTCCTGCACTGGCACAGTGTTGACTGCAATTAATAAATCTGGATTCATACACTATGTCAAATGTCATTAATACCCACATCCTCCATCTCTCATCCTTGTAAAGTACGACAGTGGGGAAAAACAGAAGTCAATACAGTTCTTTATTAAATCAAATTATCCCATTAATGAAAATGATATCATCTCCCCCAGCAGCACTGAGAAGAATCCAGTTAACATCACCTCTGAAGTACTGACACTGTCAATTTAGATGACATAACAGTGTGCACAGGGACATCCATTTTTATCTATGTAGATACAGAGGTCTGGGTTGCCATTTTAATCTACACAAGCACACATGATCACTGTTATTATTACACTGCCCCAATAACAGTCTGCCATCTTTCAAACAGAGCAAAGCGGTTACCAAATTACGTTGTGATCTCCCTTAGGTGACTTTAAATGGCTGTCTGCATGTTTTGATGCATGCATATATCAAGGACACTGAGTGCAACAGTAGAACAACCTGAGCTGAGCTGAAATAAAAATAACTATATATTACATCTATCATCACTCTCCTCAACTGCATGCAAAAAGAAAAGTATTGCTGCTGGAGATTTTAAAAAGCCCAATTTTTACTCCATGATTGTTAACAGCATCTACATTAACCTGTAAACACTATATGACTTAATACAACTGAGCACAACACATTAGCTATTTATGATAAAAATCAATCTTGGTATGTTACTTCTGAGGATAAACGTGTCGTCGTAAACAACTGTGTTCAAATCATGGGAAAACATTTAGATCTTAAAGTGCTAACATTTTAAGTAAGACATGGTACAAATGTTGTGAAAATACCTGTTAAATATTTGTTACTGTGCGTTTCTGTATCAAACATTATGAAGACTTAACTGACGATGAGGAACACAGACATCATTAACAACCTTGTGTAACTTAACGGTCTTATGGCTTAAAGGTAACTCCTTCTTGAGGGACTTCTTACTGAAATGTTCCTCTGAATCCACGTCTTCTCAGTGAGATCCTCAGTCTTTCTTTTCTGACTTTGAGTCGTGGTACTGAATGACGGCGTATTTGCCACTGGTCATCCAGTCTGGATCCTGGGAGGTGAGCTTCTCAGCTTGGCCCAGCTGCAGACCTACTTGAACATTGGCCTTAAGAGTCCTCAGGCTACACAGTGGCGCAGGCCCAAAACCCCGTAGCGCAGTATCAAAGCCCACTGTGTGATCCCACTGCCTGTCCCCTGTCAACTTTCTGTAGTTGAGATCGCCTTTAAAAAGCACCAGGTCTGCCCCCTGCAGGGTCGCATGCAGGTCTGGAGCATCAGCCGCCATGTCACAGAACTCATGCGGCTGCGTCCAGAAAGGATGATCATGATAGGACCACACGCCTTCCTTCAGGTAGGTATTCCACTTGACACCACTCTTTGACATCCACCTGTGATTGGCCGTCATGGTCTGCCGGATGGTCCACTGAAAATCATTAGCTGTGACATCAGAGACGAACCACGGCAAGCATTTGCCATGAAAGTGGACCTCATGGACAAGGCCAGAGGAGACCAGGAAATCTGCTAAGACCAAGTCAGTGACTAACTCAAAGCCAGCATTGTCTAGAACAATGTCCACTCTGACCCCAGTGGTTTTCTCAGACTGTCCAGGCCTCTGGGCTGAAATAAGAGTTGACCATACCATGTTGGTGTCATTCACCAGGATGAATGGTTGCAGGCTGCTGAGGGAATCTATCGGACTGGTCTTCTGTGAGTTTTCTTGGCCGGCAGAGATGGACAGATCACACTTGTTCCCCCACAGAGAAACCTAGTAAGAGTCAAATAAAAAAAAAGAAAGAAACGTCAGCCTATTGTAATGTGTTCACTTTTGACCCAAATAAATAGGATAAATGGTACAGAATATAGATGAATGGACAGAATATTTTGTTTGACTTAATCCATTCATCATCTGTCACAGTTTTTCACTAAAACTTTCAGGGGTCAGAAAGGGGGTTGATGAGAGCGGTCAGACAGAAAACATGACTGCATCATAGTCTTGTAAATGGCTGGACAATGCCTAAACTGTTGGAGGGCTTTTCATTTTAAACAGGAAGTGGTGGCATTCACTCAGTCATGGACTTTAGTTAGTTCGTAAAACATCCTAATGAGCGCTGTATAATCAGCGAAACTTATTCATTGGTTAACATCTAGTATGTTTTGTAAGGTGGTGGCTACTGTTCTGACATCTTATTTTCTCTTAATAGAAATAGTAGCATCCATTTCGACACTGTAACACATAATATTCAATAATGTTAGTCATAAATTTTAAGGTGTGTGTCATCCAGACACACTCCTGACTCTTTCCTCCATCCAAAACTGCCATGTTGACTGCAGCTGGCTAGGTAGCTAGCTAACTTAGTAACTCCACCATGCTTTTATGGTAAGGCTAGATACAAAAAAAGCCAAACAAAGTTGTCAGTCATCTGGCAATAGGGATGTGCTTTCCTACACTGTGACAATGTGTGTGGATGAAGCATTAAGTTGTTAAATTTTACTCAGAGGCTAGCTACTTAGCTTTTCCACCATGGTATACTGTTTTACTGGTTACAGAAAATGAGGAGTACAGTTACACAGGACTGACACAATGCTTGCTGCATCACTCTCTGATTTTCGAAGTTGAGGGCCATGAAAAAATTCTAAAAGACGCTTAAGAGAGGGGAGCTGCAGAGGCAGGTAATCAAATCTGTGGGTTTGTCAATACAAGCAACCTGTTCACATTACATATCATCATTTGAACCACTGTTGATATAAAATTATTGCTTAGTGCAGCTTTAATTGTCATGTATTGAGCTGGTATAGAAGAACTTACCTGCAGCAGTTTGTCAAAATGCTCAAACAGCTGATTCTTGGAAAGCTCCTCCAAATTCTTGCTGATGCCCTCAGTGTATGTGCATAAAGCCATCACAGCCTGCTGAGACTCAAAATAGCTCTGAGTCTTTCCCTCGTTAAAGACATCATAGTCACTGATGGGAGGACTGGAAAAAAGCAAAATACAATCATGACCTAGAACACAATATGAAGGAACAAGAGAGGGTGTATTTACTTCTAATGCCGCAATATTCCAATATTTACCTTCGTTATCATTAAACAAACATTATGATGATGTAATATCCTTAAACACTTTTTTATGAAAATAGTAAAACTAAATTCTGCAGCATATGAAGCAATTTCATGTCACATTTTTCTGAGAGTAACTGAGAGTGAAAGAACTTGATGGCTCAAATTGCCATTGTTCTGCAATACAATGGTCTATCATCATATAAAATGACTTGCCCCCCATTTTGACTTTGACCTAAGAAATAATGCAATATATTGCATGGGGAAAAAAGACATGCACTCAAAAGCAGGAATCACGGCAGCAATAGTTCCTATGAAAAGACACGACTGCCTCTTACTTGAGCCAGAGGGCCTCCTGTACCCTGCGGTACATGTAGCACTCCACATAAAGCCATGGAGACTTGAACCAGCTGACAGGCTCTTGGTCTCCATGCAGTTTCTGTTGTCTCTCCAGGTACTGGTTCCAGGACTCTGTGTCTTGCAGGCCATCTGTTAGTGGTATTATTGGCTTATCAGTCTGCAGCTCATTCCTCATTTTGGACAGCAGACCTATTGTTTGCTTCTCTGCCTCGATACCCTCCTGTATAAACATAAAGAGGAAAGACATGTAAGGTCAGTTTCAAGTTTTCAAATGAGCCTCAGGACAACTAGAATCCAGCTGATCGTTAAGAATCCATACCTCTCCATATTCTTCAAAAAACTTGTTTTTGTTGCGATGTATTGTGTCTATAACTTTGGTCAGGATGGTCGGCAATCTGTCTTTCACTGTGAAATAGGCAAATGACCTGCAGAGAAACGACAGAGCCATTGACGTTACACTGACACTACATACTACAGCAGGTGTATGCACTTGTAAGCTAGCAAGCTAACGTTAATTAACCTAGCAAGATGTAAAGTTAACGCTAGCCCTTATTTTGCAGTCATTTCAACTCCAAAAATACTAACTGGTATAACTAAGCTGTCAAAATTTACATTTGTCTGAGCTGACTGAGTTAACGTCGTATGCTAGCATGTAGCGTTACACTCAGTGATTAGCAACTTCGTGGATGTCTGTTAGCAACAAGCTAATGCTACTGCTAGTTTGAACACGACAGTCCTAACTTTATGGAGCCCTTTTGATACAGCAGTATAGTTAGCGACATTATTAAACATAGTGACAAAGTTGTCAACGTACCCAACCACTTTAGCAGACAGTGAAGGAGGAACTCCATGCACAGTTTCATTCGCCGCCGGGGCCGCCATCTTTCTAGCAATAAGAGGCTGTTCAAATGAAACTTTATCAATTACGAGGACAGGAACAAAGTGAAGGGGTCTGCTCGCGGCTTGAGGCTTCAACGCGACGTGCGTATTTTCTGTGGATAAAGCAGCAACAACGTAGACTGTACCAAATTGACGTCCTGTGTTTCTGGTGACAAATATTTTACATTGTAATATTTCCTTCCTGGTTCCCTGTAGACCTGGGTTTATTCAGGATACAATGCCGCCATCTTGTGGTTCATGCGTAAACTGCAGCGTTGGCAAGTTGTGTGTCATGTATGTTGTTGCTGCGATTGTTCTCCAAAGATGCTACGTTGTTTCTTGTTTAATTTAATTTAATTCAACTCGCTCTCTGTACCACCTGTAAGCTTTCAGCATTAACATAATTAAAAATTATTCTTTTCGGGGTTGGATCAAAGAGTGGTACGCGCTGCCGCATTGCGCACGGCATGCTGTTGTTGCGGCAGCACCCCGAGCATCCCTTGTCGTCCAGAGCAACGGTTGTCATGGAGACATTGATTCACCCTACCAGAAAAGGGCAGAATTCGAACCCCCAAGGCTTTTTGGCGGGAAACAGGGGAGGAGGGGGTAGAGTAGGAAGAGGTAGCATTTTGGTAAGAGGAAGCATTACTCTAGTGAGTCCCTGCTTGAGACCCTGCTATAGAGGACGGTAGAGCCAGTTGTGGGTTTAAAATAATAAGTTAATGTTGTATAGGCTATATTAATATCTGTATATATTTTCCTCACTATAATGGCCGAGTCTAATTAAGCTGACCTTTCTTTCTTTAACATTTTACCACTGATTATATCATCTGCATAAAGACAATGCTGCTGGAAATCATTTTATAGGTTTTACTGCCTTTATTTGCACTCTTTTATATACGTTATTGGAAATGAGTGTAACTTCCCAACGTAAAGAAAGACAGAAAACATTTAAGGGCTGGCCAAACAGCATATGGGCTGGCATAATACATTATAATCTAGGAGACTATTTACAATGAAGCCTGGACTACAAACCAGTGACCAATATTGTCTGGCAGAGCTGCAACACTGCTTGATTAGCTGTCAAGTAGGCTATTAAATTAAGCACCAATAACTAATTTAACCAATCAATCTGAGCATTTTTTTAAGAAATAAAAGAGTCAACATTGTCTATAAAATGATTCCAGCTTCTTAAATGTGAATAATTATTTTTTATTTTCTTTGCTCCTTTGTGATAGTAAACTTAATATTTCTAGGTTGTGGACAAAACAAGGTATGAGAGGGCTTCATCTTTGGCTTTGGAAACACTGATCAACAGTTTACTGACCAAACAACTAGGCCTAATAGATTAGGCTAATTGAGAAAATATTTGACGGATTAATCGACAATGAAAATAAGCGTTATCTGTTTTGGAGAATGTTTTCTTTTCTCACTGAAAAAGTAGAAAATAAAAGGATATAACACATTGGAGCTCCAGGAATGCTTCCACCCCTGGACATAACAAGAACAAAGATAGGCTACCACAAGGGTTGCGGTCCATTTTGGGGAACTGGCAGATCTGCACTCTTGGTTCTCCTTTTTTGAATATGATCAATTGATTGGCTGTTCCAAAGATTACTATGCTGGAAAAAACCTTGTATTAATTCCTTCTGACGGTGTTTTTTCCCTCTCTCAGATCAGCCTAGGTCTCTATGGGAACACGACTGGCCGTTGTCAGGATGTGGGGTCTTTAGGAGTGGGAGTCCAGCTGCGTCCACCTCCGGTGTTCATCCACCGCCGGCCTCCCATCCCCCCGCCGGGCCCCAGCCTGGCCGGATCTGTTTTTCTAAACCGAGAGAGGAGTGACTCACCACTCCGGTTTCAAAACAGGCCACGGACGGGGGGGGAGGGCGGCAGTTAACGTTAAAGGCCCTGTTTAAACAGGTGTTTCGGCTCACCACACAGCCGTCTCATGCAACAGTACGCTTATGGAGCATTTCATCTGAGCGGCTGAAAATGTCGAGGGTTAAATCGCTTGAAATGGTGCCCTGACGTCAGAACTGGCCAAATCTGACACAAATCTTGCTGCACATTTTATGTTTTAAGCAATTTCACGCAGACTGTGCTGTATTTTTGAAAATGCATTATTGCAGGAAAAATCAATTTAGTGGAAATCAGTGACAGGGCAGTCATGTGAAAGTTCAGACTGCATCTCTTTTGAATAAGCTCCTCTGAGAACAAGAAAACAGCAAAGAGATTAATGGGCCATAAGAAAGCCATATGAAGTGGAGCAGACCGGAGTACATAACTTCTCCTAATGGTGGAGCATTATCGTAAAAATCTATTGATTAGACTGTATTGATTGATCTTAATGATGAAAAACAGTTGTGTGGTAACACTTTATCTGCTTCTTTCAATAAACCCCTGCTGTGGGCCTTTCAGCAAAGTAAACATGCTTTTGTTCTGCCCTCATTACCATCTACTATTGCTTTAACAGAGGTCTCCACCAATGTTTTGGCCTGCATTTAAGTTTCACTTAAGTTGTGGATAAGATGAGATTTGGATCTGTTGGGGTTTTTTTTTTTTAGTTTTTATTCAAGTTTTTCTATTTTAAAAACATCAACACAAATTAAAAAAATACACAAACAGCACAGACCAAACAAGAGCACAGCATCATCTCAGCAGTGTTCATAACCTTAATGATTTAAAAGTCCATCAGCACAGCACCAATGATCTGCTGTTTGTTGACAGTACAAAAACTTAAAGGTCCCCAGGCCCTGCTTCATAAGCATTTCAGCCCCCTCCCATGTCTCCAGCCCCTCATCTCCTTTAACACACAAACTCTCCACTTATTCTCTGCCTGCCGAGCAAGCGTTTTCAGAGAGCTACAACTTGCTTAGTCTGGTCCTCCTGTGGACTCCCTGTCCTCAGGCTGAAATGCAACTCTGTAATGAAAGGTCTGGAAAAAAAATTGGTGTTTACACTGGGGCAACATCTGATGACAAAATATTGATGTGACTCCAAAGTGCGTCTGTGCGAAGGTCCTCCTACATGTCCTGTGCCATGCAATATGTGGTTTGGTTGAAAACTATTTCCAAGACCTCCACAGCTCCCCTCTTCTGGTATTTCACTTTATTTAAAAAAAAAAAAGGTTTCTCATCAAAACCCCTTTGACCTGATCAACTCACAGGCTTTTTTAGCAGGCAACACTCTAATGGGATCAAAAAATAACAGCTAACTGGAGTCCCCATTAAGTGTACAAGAAGCAGGGGTAGTTACTCTTTCTTCCACAAAAGCTATGTGTCACAAAAATGTAGGTTTACGCAGGTCTGACACTGTTGGCCATGGTGTACGAAGGTGAGCACAGGTTACTATGCAGAAGTTTAATCAAATAGGCTCAAGTGTTACGTTAAATGCTGTTGTGCTGCTCATGCAGATATTGGTATCATTTTATAGATTTCCCTGACCCTTTTTTTTGCGTGTTTGGAATTGAGTGTAACATCACAAACGAAAGCGAGAAAAAGAAAACGGTTAAGGGCTGCCGAACAGCATACAGTATGAACTGGCATAATACATTATAATCTTGTACTTACAATGACACCTGGACTACAAACCAGTGCATGCCAGTGACCAATATTGACTGGTAGAGCTGCAACATTGTTTGATTAGCTGTCAACTATTAAATTAATCACCAAACAATTTAATAATCAATCAATCTGACTAATTATTTTAAGACAAATGAGTCAAAATTGTTTGATTCCACCCTCTTAAATGTGAACATTTTCTATTTTCCTCACTCCTTTTGACAATAAACAGAATATCTCTGGTTGTGGACAAAACAAGATACTTGGGCTTTGAGAAACACTGATCAGGACTTTACAGACCAAACAACTAATCACTAAATAGGGAACATAATTGACGCATTACTGAAAATAAGTTTTAGCCGCAGCCCTAGTCTGGTATGGACAGTCAAACACAAGTTGAACCTGTAGTCAGTATCTTGTGTCATACAGTTAATAAGAGTTTTGTAGGAATAAGGTGTTATACTTTTACATTACATCAACAGTAACAACTTTCCTAATGAAAGCGAATGTGCAGGTTTTCCCTCAGTGGCGTAAGGTAGTTGCAATTGGCCCCAGTGCACCCTATTATGACGGGCCCCAGTGCACGCTATCATACACATAATGTCTCATCACATGATCAGAGAACTGACACTGAATAACATTAACATACATATTTCCCACGAAACATCATCACATATCTGTATATAACAAAAAAGACCAAAGAAATTTAAGAAATGATTACTTTAACAATTCTAATTGTTGATTTATAGTTACAGAGTAAGCATATTATTTTGTTACAGATGCAACTGACTATTTAAAAAAAGAAAAAGAAAAAAGCCTTTTTCAGGGGCATATATAGCAAATGACACTGTTTTTAATTGAATGAGAATTCTTCTTTGATCACATTTTTTTTTTTTTCCAAGGTGGCTATCACTCAAAAGGGCCCATTCTCCACCCAACATGGGCCCCAGTGCAACAGCACTGCCTGCACTGTCTATATTTACACCCCTATTTCTCCCTATTTGCACAGATAATTCACATTCTGCTTCCAAGTAGGGCCATTGTAAAATAACAGCCTTGAATGTAGTCCCCTGAAAATAAAATAAATGAGCTTCATAAATTATCTTTTTAAAATTGTAAGTTTATATAAACCACTTTACAATTGCCTCTAAGTATGAATTGTGCTTTACATATGCACAAAGTGTTTCCATTACCTCAGTTTGTTTCCAATGCCTAACAACAGCATAGGATGGTGTTTTATGTTTGATGTGTAAAGCACAGTCTGTGCCTCAGATGTGCCTAAATTACTATAGCAGTAATGTCTAAGGAACAGGCTTGTGTTCATATCTGCTTTGAAAATGATTGATTTTGACATGCATGGAGGCGTTTTACATTTTCTTCTGCTCTCATTATGGTATTGCTCTTGTTTTTGATATGTTTGTTGTGTCTTGTAAGCCCATTGTACATGACACTTTAAAAAATAAATTACCTATAGCCCTGCCTTGTCTTATCACTTATTGTAGTTTTCACACTGCTTTGTTACTGAAGTTATGGTTCATAATGACAGGACAAGTGATTACAGCAAAATAAAAAATCTTACTCAAGAAGGTTTTCAAATCAAATATGAGATTTAAACAATTATATTCTCCTATGATCTTAAGAGGTAAATTACTGTGGGGCGTGTGTCTCACTCCATTACACTTTAATTTTTACTGTGTGTCTGTATTTGTCAGCCTTTATTTATACTTTTAGTTTGAGATCAAAACTTCAGAAAATAAAATAATGTAGCATATTAGCAGGAAATGCAAGTTAATGGCCAAACTCACTTTGATATCAAAGCTAGTGGATACTTTGCAGCGACAAAACATTTAAGATATTTTGAATTTATGGTTGTATTTCACTAGTGACCTTATATTTTGTAAGATTTTGTTTAACATCCTTGTATTGTTCATCATAATCAGTATGTGTTATTCATAACAAAGGCGATATGGATTCAAATTGGGAAAAGTCACTTTATAGATTTTGATATCTAGGCTATGAGAATATTTTAATATTCTTGTTATTAAGGCTGCCGTCTTGTTTTGATATTGGTACATTGATATTTAAAATGTACATGCTCACATTAAATAATTGTATACGTCCTTAAACTGGTTCAAAATCTAGTATCAGATCAGCTCCAACCTAAAATGCAGATGCAAATGTGAGGGCTGTGTTTGAGATTAAAACTGCAGAAAATAAAATAATGTAGCAGGAGATAAGAGTTCATGGCCAAATTTACTTTAATATAAATAGTGGATGAAGATTTTTTTTTAATTTATGGTTGTATTTCAGTTGTGATTTTGTAGTTACTTTATATTTTGTAAGATTTTGTTTTATCTCCTTATATAATTCATCATAATCAGTACGTGTGTTCCTTATAAGATATAAACTGTATATGATTCAAAATGAGAAAAGTCACTATAATGGCCATAACTATAATGGGGGCGGCAGTAGCTTTGGGGGCGGCAGTAGCTCAGTCCATAGGGACTTGGGTTGGGAACCGGAGGGTCGCCTGTTCAAGTCCCCGTCCGGACCAAAATATGGAGCGTGGACTGGTAGCTGGAGAGGTGCCAGTTCACCTCCTGGGCACTGCCGAGGTGCCCCTGAGCAAGGCACCGAACCCCCCAACCGCTCAGAGCGCCTGTCATGGGCAGCCCACTCTGACATCTCTCCACTTAGTGCATGTATAGGTCCAGTTTGTGCATGTGTGTGTTCGGACCTGTGTGTAATTGACAAACAGAGTGAAAAATTGAATTTCCCCTCGGGGATTAATAAAGTATATAAAAAAAATAAAAAAATAAAGATTTTTGATATCTAGACCATGAGGAATATCTTAATATTCTTGTTATTAAGTCCACAATCTTGTTTTGATGTTGATATACTGTTCATTAAACATATTCAAAATGTACATGCTCACATTAAATGTTTGTATACTTCCTTAAACTTGTTGAAAACCTGGTATGGTACCTAACATGCAGATACAAATGTGAGTCGACTGAGGGCAAAGCGATGTTTTATCGTTATTTCAGTGAGAGAGAGTGCACACACACACACACACACAAACTCACAGTCACACTTCAGTGTCGTGTTTAACGTGTCGTTAACGGCAGACACACACACAGCGACTATAACTCTGCCATACGGTGAGTCAGCGTAGCTGTTAGCCATTAATGTTCAAACTCACCGGCTGTCAAAAAGAGAGCTGGCTAGCGGGGGTTGATCTCACGGCGGTTACACAGTGCGGGAAATTAACGTTAACTCAACCGCCCCCTTGCTCAACGGATTTTTCAACGGCTGTTTTTGGCTGGTTTTCACCCACAGTCATGTGATTGTAACGTAAAACCCCTAACCGGAAAACAACGACGGACGACCCTCTCCGCCGCCAACGAATGCTGCGTTTGCAAGGAACAGTACAAGCTGCTGCGAGCCCAGAGAGGACGGACGAGTCCCCGGTAACAAACAAACAACGGCGACACGGCAAACTCCACGGATTTAAGCGGAGTGCAGGTACGGCTGTTTGTAGCTACACACTCACCCTGTCTTTTACCGGTGCTGTTACGTTATTTGGTGACTTGTGTGCGCTTTGGTTAACTGTAATTGTCACGGGGAAGTTAAAAGAAACGCATTCGTGACCAACCCCATCCCCCTTGCGTCTCTGTCTCTCTCTCTCGCTCTCTTTCCCCGCGTGTGTGTGTGTTGTGTGCGCGCGCCCCGCGTGCGTGCATGTCCGTTTTCTCGCGCTAGCAATAGCAACCGAGAAAGACCCGAGGCAGAGGCAGGAGTCAGCCGAGGCGCCCTCGTTTTGTTCCCCCCTCCCTGTTAAAATGCTTCATACACTTCAGCTGCTATTTTCCAACCGCGTTATTGAACTGTTTTATTGCCGTAGCGTGTTTACTTTCCTCACAGGCTGTTTTAACGGTGTATTTTCAGAATAACAGACAATCTCACTACGGAAGTAACTGTTCCACGTGTCTACATCACATCAGGGGCGGTGCTTTATTGTTGCAAACAAGTTAGTGTTGATTAACACATGGTGCTGTGGCTAACTTACTGCATCATGTGAATACAAGTTGAATTCACATGCTCAATAGTTGTGTCAGAAAGGAGCATATTCATTACTCTTATTCAGAAATCGTTAAAGATCTGTGGAGCCACCAAACAGCCATGGTGGAGGCTGTGAGGCTGAGGCAAACCATACTCATGTTTGTTGTATGGGAACACACTACCAAAGAAACAACTGGACAAGTTAAATCCTGCAGTAAAATGCAGTGTGTGATATGCCTTTCAAACAACTGGGAAACTATACAGGAAAGAGACATACTGGCAGAAAGCTGCAGCAAGAATTAGGTGTAAATAGAGCTGGACAGTATATTGATATTATATCAATATTGTGATATGAGACTAGATATTGTCTTAGATTTTAGACCCTACAATATAGTGGCTATAACAATGCAGAAGTATTTGGTTAAAAGTATACCGATATCTGATTTGGTCCATATCACCTAGCCCTAGGTGTAATGCTGATATTATTAAACATGTATTCAATGGAAGGAATGTAAGTTAAAGGAAATATTACTGATAGTGTTTAGACGTGGCTCAACTGGCAGCGACAATGTGTTCGTCCTGTGCTTCTGTCACATGTTAAATCAAGTCTGAAAACCACATGAAATATCTGATATGTAAGTGTAAAGAAAAGATGTGTGCAGTTGCTATCTTCTGGGATGCAACAGTCAGTGAGTTGTGGTGAATTAGGAAGTAACACTAGTAGCTAAAGGGTTAGTGCAACCATGAATGAAACTATATCTTGTTTGTTAAATGTATCAGGATGCTGCAGGGTGGGTGAGCTGCTGCATGTTCAGGCTTACTGACAAGATGAGTAAATTCAGTTGCAGGTTTTTTTGTTACATCTATATCAAATTAAAATCTTTGCAATAAATCCTACTATCATGAATCCAATTTTTGTTTAGAGAGGTGTTGGGTTAACTTAAGGGGCCATGGTGCAGCTGAATTGTATTGAGGTGTATTTCTAATACTCAGTCTTTTGACATTAATGGCATGAGAGGTGTTAAGTCGATGGCCAAAACTAACCAACCAACAGTTTTATTATCAATTAGAGCTGCTGATTATTTTCCGCAAAATGTCAGAAAATAGAGAAAATTCCTAACACAATTTTTAAGGATAGTTCCCTAGAAGTTATACACATTCACAATGTACTGAAATTGCAAAGTTTTGTCTGACCAACATCTTCAGGAAGTCTTACATTTGAGAGGCTAGAAGGCAGAGTGTTCAGCATTTTTGCTTAAAAACAGTCAAAGATAATCAAGAAAAGGGCCTGTTAAGTTTTCTGTTAATTGACTAATTGATTCAGCTTTCATTTAGTCTGTGCTCCTGATATAAATGAGGTGGAGACAGCATTAGAAACACCCCTCAGTGTAATGCAGGATTTATAGGACTGTATTATGTGTAGCTAGGTGTACCTAATAAACTGACTGCTGTGTGTTTACTGAAGTTATGGTTGGCGGGTGTTTTACATCTTGAGTGACTGTTGTTGCTGTCCCCCCCTTGCACAAGATACGGAAACCTAGCCTTTTCCTGGAGCGTTGCAGTGCCAACATCTTTGCACTCTGACCTCTCTGATGAGATACACATGTGCGGGGGGCTTTTTCACTCTCTTTGTAACCAGCACGGCACATGTAGAGTTATACATGTCTGATTATCTGATGTAAATCAGCTGATGAGGTATCCATCATGTTCTGTCCTCATACCTTAGGCTGTGTGGAGTGGAGAAAGTGTTGGAGAGGGGAGATTCACCCTGCCCACAGGCTGTTTCCATTCCCCACTGGAAGGGGGTAGAACCAGTTCTGCTTTAGGAATGTGTGTCGACACCCATAGCCCTGATCATGTGATGGCCTGAAGCCCATGTAGTCCTCCAGTGACCTTTAGGGTCAACAACACCCATCTGATTGGTCAGCGGAACGCGCATAGCTCAGAAGTGTCCTTTGAGATTGAGTTTGGACAGCTTGAGCTCCATCTGAACCAAGTCATGCAGAAGAATTTTTCCTCAGTTTCCAAAGAGACACAAACTGCAGCGATAACAAGCTCTACTTTACCTACTTGTTATCAGTGTCTCTCACTGATATTTGGGGGTCAGAACCCTTTGTAGCTCAATGTTTGTGAGAACTGATGTTAAAGTGGAGCTCTGTTAAAGAAAGACGAACATTAGAGGGTCTATAGAATAGATTTACCCTTTTTTACAGCTCAAGTGTGTGCCAGAAATTGGACAATGTTTTTGTAATTAGCTTGTGTCCTAACCATACCACCACCCCAAGAGATTGACCAATGATCGACCAAAATCATCACAGTTGTCAGTATTATTGCTGTATTGTTAAAATGTGCCAGCAATGTCCAAAAAGTACTGATACACACACTGAAATTATATTGAAAATCACTATTAAACCTAGCAGCACTAGGTGTGGGTGGTATCGGTACCAGTTTTCAGTACCACGAAAATATGGACGCTCCTCTTTCTTTTGATTCTGAAACTGATACAGAGATGCTGTATTGGGGCAATGTAGCGCACAGCACACACACCATCAGAAATTAGTCTCTACGGGTGAAACAGGTGGCTGAGCTAAGAAATGACTAAAATAACATAGCCAGTACCCTGTGTTATCATATGAAAACCATATGTGCATGAACATTAAAGATGGCACCATGTGGCCATGCATCCTGGAAACTGTTGCTAACTTTGGTTAGCTGGACAGTATTTACTGTGAAGTTATCAAATACGGTCTTAATGATAATTGATTTTAAATGGTAATACTAAACATAAGGAATTTTGCCTTGGTCACTGTTTCATCCCTAGAAAATGGTATTCTTGAGATTGAGATTGTTGACTGTCTGTGTACAAAGCTTGTTTAAAGTCTATTAACGCAGCCCGTAAAAGGAAGCAGCCTTAACACTGTGGTTGTCATCAATTTAAAAATATCTGCTGTTCAAAGGTTATTCAGAACAGTAATATTTCACATCTCTGTTTTCTTAGAATAAACTTGAATTCACAAATAACTTTTTTTTTTTTGCTCGCAATTACATTGGAAAACATGTCCAAATACCTACTTGTACTGTACAATGATCATATTAGACTGGGATGTTCTTGTTTGCTGGGCCACACCATTAATTGGCCTAATTCTCTGTGACATTATTGCCAGACAAATCGTCTCCACTGCCTCAAAATGATTTTTCTTTACAAGGTCGTTAGATCACCCCCGTCAGCCTGACACTTTGTGGTCACAATAAACTCTGGTCTCCTTCCAGACAGGAAACTCATTGCTGCTTGTGTGTGTGTCTCTGTGCGCCTTTTGTGCAGGTTGAAGAATGGAGTTGGCCAACCATGGTCTTATCCTGCTGCAGCAGCTTAACGCTCAGAGGGAGTTTGGCTTCCTGTGCGACTGCACTGTGGCTATAGGAGATGTCTTCTTCAAAGCCCACAAAGCTGTCCTCGCTGCCTTCTCCAATTACTTCAGAATGCTCTTCATCCACCAGGACAGGTACAGGAGGAATGTTTAAAACAATGTCGGACACAAGCTCAATACCAAGCTAACATACTTTTTATTGTCATCTCAGAAAATGAACACAGCACCAAATTCTGCTGCCCAAACCTACAGATGCCATGTCATAATAACACTCACACCTGGGCTACACTGCCTACGAGAGCAGCACGTGCATTGCAGAAACTCTTGCTTTTGGTTTTGGCACCTATGTTAACAGGTCAGAGTAGTCACTGCCTGTGTGAACAGCACGGTTCAGGCATGACACGGCTGCAGTTCATCTAGAGATTTGGAGACTTAACTATTTTTCCCATGTGACGCGCTCTGTTTGCAACATGATATATTTATAGTTCCATTTACATCATACCTGCAACATCACACATTTCACTAGAGTTTCAAGGTTTATATCTGTAGAATATAGACAAGAAAAAATATATAAGTATGTATTTTTAAATGCCTAGTGTGTAGGATTTAGTGGCATGTAGCAGTGAGAACTGAAACTGTTGCAGAACTGAAACTTCTCCCGTGTGCCAAACATGTAGGAACACTTTGGTGGCCAATGCACAAAGAGAAAACACAATAGCTCTTAGTTTGAGGAGATCGTACACTAATGAAAACATAGTCATGAATATTACATTTCATTTCTACCAATAGATGCCGCTAAAACCTACACAACCTTTAACTCAAAACTTCTTGTTTCCATTTCAAATTAAAAGCCCGCTAGCGTTTCTGTGGACAGAATCCCTTCATTTATTAACACAAGGGTTTCATTGTGGTTTTATATGATACAGACTAAATGTAGAAAGAAAGGGCTGGCAGACCGTGGCGCCGCAGCAGCACTGCTGTCTGTGTGAACACCACTGGAATGCCAGCCACAGCAGTATGGCAAGGTAGCCATCACGCACAGATAGAGGTAGGCAGTGTGGCCCGGGCGTCATTCTCATGCTGTCATACACGGAAGGATTTTTTTCTCTGTAGTTTAGCACTGGACTGTGTCTTAATCATTTCAGTGTAATGACCCACAATTTGCGTCTTTGATGATCAGTGGAATTAATTGAGATGATAAGTTTGAGGGTCTGTGAGGGCGTTAAAGTCAAAACTGGTATCTGTACTGCCCTGATAATGTCTTATGGTGAGATTCCCTCACTGAAGGACATACAGACCCAAACAGATTAAGTTCACATTCGCACTTGTGTTTTCACTTTAAAATGGTATTTTAGGCTATTTTTGGCCAGTAGCTCACCTGGAGCAGGCGCCCCATGTATTAAGGCTCTTTTTGCTGCAGCAACCGCAGGTTCAATTCCATCCTGTGGCCCTTTGCTGCTTGTCTTCCCCTCTTTCTCCTCCTGAAACTGCTCCATCAATTAAAGGCAAAAAGCCCCAAATTAATCTCAACAAAGGGCATTTTAAAATTAAAACAATCTCTGTGCACACTAGCATTTTAGCATCGTTTAAGAATTAATCTCCCTCCATACTAACATGCCTGAAAACGTATTTCACATGACCATTTATGAACACTAGGCATGCGCATACCAGTGTAAACAGGAAGTAGATTTTCTACTCTGCAGTTGGTTGCTTAAATAAGACAATACTATGGAGACTGGAAAGAGAAGAGATTTCTTTGCTCCGACAAATGACGAGCGCAAACCGTTACTAAAAGTATCACCTGAGTATAAGGCAGTCAAGGCGGCGGAAAACAGATTCAAGCAAATACAGCGACAAGGAAGCCATTTCAATGGGAAAGGAGTACCGACACACGAAGGATAAAATTTAGCTATAATGTCTAGATTTGACACAGTGTAACTAGTAAGACCCAAATCGAGAAGCAAATGTGGGTGTCTGCATCACATTTTGCACAAGTGTCTGTTTCCATCTGTCCAGACTAAAAGGCAACCACAGAGTTTTCAAACTGAAACAGGGTCTGCAGCATTTTAAAAAGGTCTCCATTTCAGGGGTTCCCAAATGCCAGAGTAGTGTGGACACAGGGCATAAATGTAGCAATAGTTGTGCATTTTAAAACGAAAACTTATTAGTGTGGATTTAACCTTATTCGCATGCAAGTTTTCAGCAGCCTGTGACCAGTAACTTGACTAGATTTTTCTTCGTATAGTAAAGATTAAAGAAGTGAGGAGCAGTCACTGCGGTTCATAATGGACAACATTATCCAAGACCTCAGACATGGGTTCGTCAGTTGTTAACCGTAATGTCTTTGTGTTTCAGTGACTGTGTGCGCCTGAAGGCTGCTGACATACAGCCAGATATCTTCAGCTACCTCCTCAACCTGATGTACACAGGCAAGCTCGCACCCCAGTTGATAGATCCCGCACGGCTGGAGCAGGGCGTCAGATTCCTACACGCCTATCCACTCCTGCAGGAGGCCAGCCAGTCTGTGTATTCACACGCTGAGCAGCACAGCATCAACCTTTCCACCTCCCTCTACGGCATCCAGATCTCCGACCAGCAGGTAGGGCTGTCTGCTCGATTGGCCACTAGACGGCAGCTCTCCTCACCCTTTGACATGGAGCAGGCGAGCTCAGAGGGGAAGTATCCGTCCACGCCAGCTGCCACAGCTCCATACGCAAATTCCTTCCTGACCAAGCTAGCTTCCTCGCCACCAGAAGTGGAGGCCTCAACCAGCGGCACCAAGCCAACAGCTGAAGAGGGAGGAATGGACTTGCTAAGTGCAGATGGTTCCTCAGCCAGCGCCATTCTTCACGTAAAGCCCAGCATCATGAAGAGGAGCTCGTCCTTTAGGAAGCATTACTCGTGTCATCTGTGTAGGAGTCGATTCACCCAGAGAAGCCTGCTGAGAGAGCATCTCCTCCAGCACACCCAGGCTCTACAGCAGGCGCCAGCTGAGCCCAGCAATGAACTCTCACCTGCCATGACCGGAGAAAACAGCATGCTGGAGTTAGAGGGGGCCCTGAAGGGAATGAAGGCAGGGTCAAGTGCCTCGGCCGCTACCACAGCAGTAGAGATAATCAGTGACAGCGAGCAAACGCCTGTTTCAGGTACCAACTCGGACTCTCCACAAGCAGAGGTGTCCACGTCCAGCTGGGGGGCAGGAGGATTAAACTCTCAGGCAGACACACCACCTCCGTCAGACATCGCGGACATCGACAACCTGGAGAGCGCCGACTTGGACAGGGAAGTGAAGCGGCGCAAGTATGAGTGCTCCACATGTGGCCGCAAGTTCATCCAGAAGAGCCACTGGCGCGAACACATGTACATCCACACGGGCAAGCCCTTCAAATGCAGCGCGTGTGGCAAGAGCTTCTGCCGGGCCAACCAGGCGGCCCGCCACGTGTGCCTGAACCAGGGCGCCGACTCCTACACCATGGTGGACCGACAGAGCATGGAGCTGTGCGCTGCGGGCGACGACGCCAGCCAGATGGAGGCAATGTTCTTGGGCTCGTCGAAGCCTTACAAGTGTAACATTTGTGCGACCACCTTCTCCAGTCCCAACGAGGTGATCAAACACTTGTGCTTTACTCAAGGGGGATTGGTGGGGCTACAGGGAAACACGAGCGCAGGGATGCTGCTCCAGCGTGAGGAGTTTTCCAAAGATGAAGGCTCTGATTTGTCCAACTCTGGCACCCCACTGGAACCCATAAAGACTGAAGAGATCCTCGTAGAGTAGTGCCAAAACTGTGTATTTGTCCTTTTTAACATGTATGTTTACTTTCTAAATTATGGTTAATAGGTAAGCTAAAGGTGAAGTTAGTCAGGGTATGTATGTTTGAGGATCTCAATCTAATAAAACTTTCTCTGGAGGCTTTTTTTGTGGTACACTCTTTTGGATGTTTTTGGCTGAATATGACAAAAAGTGAATCCAACATCATTAGAAAGGCAAATAACAATAACATTTAACTCAAGGCTAAGTTAAACACCATTGAGAAAGATGAAGTAACTAACTTTCTTCGCACCTTTTTATTATTGGTGTACATTAGACTCACGTCAGGTGGTGCCACAGTGTTTTTTCTAAAGAGCTAAAGTTGCTGCGCAGGCAGTCTTTGAGTATGAGAGGAAGAGGAAGCTGAGACGGTTCCGGAGGACACAGTGTGTTGTGAGATGGGTTAGCTGTGCTAGATTTGAGGAGGAGAAAAAGAGTTGCAAACTTTTAATAACCCCCCTGTAACTGCACAGAAGAGCTGTTTCTTCATGGTCATAAATGAGAGGCTTATTCTGTAGATCCGGTGTAGATTTAAAGTTCAGCTAAAGGCACACAACATATTTAGACCTGAGACAATCTGTGCTCTTTTTTGAGTCGATGCCCGATATGCAGGAAAAGTGCATCTGTCTTCCATCCATGTTTTTGTCAGTGTTTCGACTTTTTAAACGTAAAGTGTTGACCATGATTTGCATCCTTCTCACTAACAGTGTAGTTGTTTTACTCTGTGTTTTGTTGACTGTGCTAAGTGTGAGTAATCCTATGTCGTTACACCTAATTGAAGCACAATTGCTCTTCATACAACAAGCAAGAGTGTTCATTGTGTTTACAGTTGAGCCCCGCTGAGTCATTATTTGGTTACTGGTTGATGGGAGGCTGTCCTGTCTTTATATAATTTTTTCCAATCTACTTCTAAGAAAAAGCCCTTGTTTTTTGTTTGCCATGCTTTTCTAATTTTATATACAATGCTATATTTACAAAGATGACTTTATATTGCAAAGGTTTATGTATATTAGTAGACAAATAGCTTTCAAAATAGCGTTACATTTGGCTTAGCGAGAGTTGATGTATTAGGGATGGGCATGATAAATGTATCATTAATTTCCTAAAGAAATAGATTAGAATTAAAATATATATATTTGAGATTTTAAGTCTCTTCCCCTTTCCAAAGTTTTACTAATTGCAAAGGGAAACTAAGACTGTCTGACATTTATATGTGTTCTTTAACGAAGCAGAATAAGAAGTAGTTGCAACAGTTGTCGTTTATAGAACAAACATTGTGAGAGAAAGTTTGCAGGTGAACATGTTTAAATGTATGATGATGATGCAGAGGTGGGAGAGTTTGAATGCTCCACCTGTCAGTGTGGAAGCGGTATAAACTCAGGCAGAGGTGACGGTGTGACAGTTAGCTTTAACAAGAAATAAAATGACAGGGTGATATCTCTTTATACTTGACTGCCTGGATACATGTGTGTTATGGGAATATAAAGGATGCTATTAATTATAACTTACAGCAAAATAAATTGTTTGGGATAACAGACATTTCCTTTAAACTGCTGATGACTGGAAATTGTTTAAAATCTTTACATACATGTCAAGTTAGGTGGGGTTTATGCAAATTTAGGGCCACTTTGTTCTTTTTTTAAAATCTTTTATTATCTTTTTTTGCATTATCTATCTCACGTTTCAATAAAAAGATGAATGAATGTTATTTGAGGGAGGCTTGTTAAACTGTCCTGATATTGTTAATGCTCCGTCTAGTGGAAAATAAATTCTACATTGTATTGTTACTGCAAATAACATTGCCTTTTTTGCTGCAAATACTAACCGACCCATGCGGCTACAGAAACCAAAAATGATTTCGTAGTCTGACATTTGTCTTCCAAATTTTTAGCTGAAACGGCACTAATTGCTAGTAATCCTAGAGACCAATTTTAATTAGGGCTACAACTAACAATTATTTTAACTGTTGACTAATTTGTAGATTATTTTCTCAATTAAATCGATTAGCTGTTTTGTCTATAAAATGAGAAAATAGTGAAAATGTCAAACAAAGCCCAAGATGACGTCTTCAAATGTCTTGTTTTGTCCAAAACCCAAAGATATTCAGTTCACTGTCATGGACGAGTAAAGAACGCAGAAAATACTCAAATTTAAGAAGCTGAAATCACAGAATTTTTAGTTTGTTTTTTGTTTTGGGTTTTTTTTTTCCTTTTTTTTTTCTTTAAAAAAAAATAGACATAAAATGGATTAATTGTTGCAGCTCCAGTAATAATATAATTTTCAATATTGTTTTTAAAGCAGAGTTGTTAAATAAGCCACATAAGCTCATTAATGTGTGTTGTAGAAAGTATATTAAATGTAGACTGTGTTGGATTTATTGACTTGTTTCCATCTTTTATCCATTTCAATACTGTATGTCAAACTATAACAGAGAAATGCCCATCCCTAGTACGTTTAATATGCTTATATATTCTGTTTTTTTTCCCTTTGATTTGAATTTCGCCGAGCCCCAAGTACAGATGTTTTGACAGTAAATTTGAAGTCCACTTTTAGTTTGATTTACGTGGGTATTTGTACCTAAAATCCTGCTATATTAAGTATTTAAAAGCAGTTGCTGCTTTGTTGCAATGAGCCCAGTGTTGCGGTAGATGGAGCTGTTTTTCTTTTTGTCTACTCAGGTCTAGTGAGGAGGAAGGCTGTCAAATCTGAGTGGTGTGAGCCATCTTTGCCATACGTCAATTTTCATCACATTTTGATTCACATTAAAAAAAGTCTGGATTTAGTCTTAAAAACAGAAGGATTCTTGTTTGTGTCTTGATTCAAGCTTTGTTGAGGCGACTGAAATGCTGTACTACTGACATTCATTTCTCAGAGCTCAATTGATACACAGATTAATGCAGAGCTTTACGAAAAAGTCTAACTCCCTCCTCGGTTTGAGTCGTAATTGTTCTCCTGCCGCACCAGTCTGTAACTAAATGGTTGTGTATGTGTGTGTTTAAACGTCTCAGGAAGATGAGAAGTTTCACATTGTCTTTTTTGTCCACTGTTGTTTATCCCGACAACAGTCTCATTTCAAGCTCATGATCCTTCTCCCCAGCGCCCGTCTGACATCTACTGTGATCAATCTGTGTTCTCAGGAATGTGAGTAATTTTCTGTATAAATAACTTTTTTTTTTTCCAATGAAGAATGAACAATAAAGACATGTCTTTTTATAATAGTGGGTCTTTTTGTCTTGTCTTTACCTGGACAAAACAGCGTCAGGGGCTGGTCTTAATTTTATTCCTCCATCCATTCACCCACTTTACTTTTATTAGCACTGTTTATTAAACATTTAATACAGGAATATTTAGCACACTATTTATGTTTCGTTAAAAGGACATTTTTAAGAATTATTTGAGAATAATTGCATCTTCTGTATGAGGATATATGCTATATGTCAATTCATTGTCTATTTACACAACCTTCACTCACCCCCACAGGAGGATTTATAATTGTTAACAAGTACATTAACACTCACATCTGCTTACAGTCACATTATAGTGTTATCAAATGTTTCTACCCTGCCTATAAATGCTTAATGAGGTTGGGAGAGTGTTAAAGCTCAGTGTGAAGTTTTATCTTTGCTCCAGTGATAATTGAAGGAATACTTCACCCCCCAAAATGACCATTTGTGTATCGGTTACTCACCCTGTGTCATGCTGAATTAGTGAGGAAAACTTTTCTCGCATGCCTCCATGGTAAACTGAGAAAATTCTTGATGAACTGGAGTCCAATGTTTAAAAACAACAAAACTACACTGAAAAAAAATCCAAACGAAATATATATATTGTCTCAAATCTTGGTAACAAATTTGTTTAAATTCATGCCAGTGAGCACATCTCCTTTTCAAAGTTAATCCATCCACCTGACAGGTGTTGCACATCAAGATGCTGATTACACATCATCATTGCTACACAGGTGCTTTGGGATGGTCACAATTAAAGGCCACTCTACAACAGTTTGATCATACAATACAGTGGCACAATGTCCCAAATTTTGAGGATGACTGCAGGAATGTCCACCAGACGTGTAGCTCTGAACTTAATATTTTGAATCATCCATTTACAAACTCTCACGCAACTCGTGCAGTATATATCCAAGTCTCATACATCCATGCTCACTACTTCCCAAACAGACAGCTGTTACCAATGAGGAACTGAATGAACAGTGACACTTAACTAAGCTCTCTTTAAAGCCAGACTCCATTGACAAAAACAGTCATTTTACTTCATTAAACACAGTGCCGCTGGTATACCACTGCCTCAATCTGTAGTTTGTGTTATAGTGTGACTTTTGACTTTGGTAAATCCAAACTTTGAAACACCAACCTCACCCAATAACACACACTAAATAAGTGATCGTGGCAACAGTGGACCAGCAGCTGCTGTGTTCAGAAACTTAAAATCACTGTTTTTGCCAATGGAGTCTGGCTTTAAAGTGAGCATACACTCTTGAGCTCAGTTTTACAAACTAAACCTTTGGAAAAAATGTGTTTCTTTAAGAGTACAGAGCATACACCTGGGTAAATGACACCTGGATTATACAAATTGTCATTTAATTCCATTGAAGTAAAGATAAAACCTGAAGCTGAACCTTTAACACTCCCCCCTTAGGCATTTATAAGCAGTGTAGAAACATAAAATACATTGTTTATAACATACTATAATGTTGCCGTTAGCAGATGTAAGTGTTGATGTATTTGTCAACTATAAATCCTCCTGTGTCAGGTGTGACATATACCTTTGTCTTTATATTTAATGATTATTATATGATTATTTTCTTTCTTGAAAGATCCATGGATGAATACAAAGTACACACCATTTTTCTCTACCTTTATTGAATGAAATATAGACAAGTTTCTGTATCCTTACTATTAACAGCTTGGAAAATATAAAAGACCATTAATTCCATGCTACATGAATATTATGCTAAATGGCTGCAGGTTATTAGTTAATATTACAACAATATGATTTTTAAGTACATACAGTAGGTATACAATCTGTACAAATGTTAACAGGTTCACAGTTAAGTGTGTTACAAAAAGCAGGGAGGACTAAAGTGGGCAGGTGCCCCAACTAAATGCTTTACATTTTGCAACAATAACAAAAGTCTTTAGCTCACTTTGTCTTAGTTTAATCCTGTATCTTTTACATAAAGCAAGTATGGATGTGACAAACCCTCTAGAGTCAAAGTAAAGGGAAGTGATGACCCAACAGGGGTACGTACTTCCTGATCTTTCTCTGGTTTGGTCATAAAGCTGAGTGAAATGTGAGCCTCTAGAGATGCTCGTGTCAAGTTATAATCAGTGGAAGCACTAACAGCTAACTCTCGAGAGCTGAATGACTGACACAGTGCAAGTTTGCCAAATTTGGTAGGACGTCAGCAATTACCAGTGTGACCCACAGTCACACGTTCGCTTTGGTGGATAAAACTGGACCCCCAGGAATGTTTTAGATATTCCTCCACCCTAAAACATCTCCCACTTTGCCAATGACCTCGCAAAATAAGCCCTGACCTCATGACTTAGGTTTGATGCATGACTCAAAGCAGCTGAGTAGGAATTTAATTGGATGCAACTGATGTCTCATCCTGTGAGCAATGGAAAAACCATGACTCCCTGATTGATCCTAACTCAATTTGGTTTTCAAATTAAGAGCAAAATGAGATATTTTTTTTTTTCCTGGTACCATGCAGACCGTGTCTGTTCCTCTCTAAATCCCAGTGCCAGTTTAATGAGCCTGAGCCATCGTGCTAGGTGAAGAACACGACACGGGAGCAGGTACCATAAGACTGGATTGAACATTTTCATACTTTATCACCCTGAACATGCAGTTGAAGCCAAAATGACACCAATGACTGAAGATTAAGGGTGCACTACTTTTTTTAGGCAACAGAGGGCATCAACATACTGCCTTTGCATCAGGACATATAAATATAGCGTAGTAAGGAAGGTGTTAAAATTGCTACACACAAATAAAACATACAGTATGTCACACAGTAATTCAGAAACACGGCCATTAAACACTGATATGCTTTGTGTTTCTTACATGCACTTGTCTTACAGTGTCATAAAGTAGCCTATGTATCCTGTGCATGTCACTGTTTACCAAATACCTCTGCCACATGATCAAATGAGGGTGTTAAAATAGTACTTTATTTTATTATTACATGAAACAATGTGTAACAATATCTTTTTCACAGTAAATCAGGCAGTGATTGTTTGTCTTATCTACACAAAGCTTATGAAGTTATTTTGTTGGGATGCAGAGTGAGAACACATTTGTGTCAAAAGCATTTCTGGTAGTGATCATCATACTGTCTGCCCTCTTGGGTGTTTTCTTCAGTCAGTGTTATCACTTACTGTCAGTGGAATCACACTTGTACCATGGTTTAGTTGAAATAATTATTGAATATGACTATAAAAAGCTGTGATACACCGGTCACTCACACGGTAAATATTACAAGACACTGTTCAGACGTTTCTCTGCATCAACTGTGAAATTTACTGTCATAATGTTGCTCCAAAGAATACCTGATGTATCACAGCTTAATGTAGGAATTTAAAAACAACAAGGCAACAATGTACAAACAAAAAAGGGAAAAAAGACTTAAGGGTGAATTAAAGAATACTCAAGATATAAATACAATATACAAGATAATAATCCTCCATCTCTTCACTGTCTGACACCATCTCACTCTCCCTACTATACACATACAAACACACGCGCACGCACACATGGACAGATTCGCACTCAACCAACTTGCAGACACTCGTCTTATGCAGCAAGGGCAATGAAAAGTCACGGAGACACTGAACATACATCACACTGATTACAAGCCAGGTGGGATGCTTCTGAGGCACAGGACATGCTTTAGTGTGTGCGTGTATGAGAGTGAGTGAGTGGGTGAGGATATGGCGGTGGGGACGTCACGTTGTGGTGACAGGGGCTGCAGGATGGGGGGGTTGGAGTACAGGTGGAAGGGGACGTGGAGAGAATGGCGGAGCTGTTGCTCAGTCACTCAGTCTCTCTGGGCGGGATGGGTGGAGCCCAGTCTCAGTGTGTTACCACCGAGCAGCCTCTTTCTTTCTCTCGATCTCTCTCTCTCCCTCATCACTCACTTCCTGGTCCAGACAGTGCGTCTCCCAGGCTTCAGTCTTGTATCTTCAGCTGTGATGATGAAGAACAAAAACAAGATATTAGGGACAAGAAAATACTGCATCTTTTCTTCTCTGGAAAAAGAAACCATCTGAGACCCAGATTACATTTGGAAACATCTTTGTCCCTCGGTGTGATATGTTTTAGGACCAGAATATCATTAACAGCTGAAATTTAATGTGATGTAATCCTTCCGGGGACAGAGGGTGTGACAAGGGAATGAAACATTGGTTAATGTTTTTATTGCAAGGCTTTCACTTCCTGTTTCAAAAACTGATTGAAGGCAACATACTGTTATATTAAAAGGAATGAAAACATGGAATTGTTTGCCATCCGACATTGCACAATTAACAAGTAAAAGTAGTTTTTAGTGGTACTACTATTATTTTTGAGCTGTATCTACACATACTGTAGTTCATTGCTGTAATTATTGTCATTAGTAGTTTTATTGTTGTTGATTTAATTGCTTTTTTGGGTTTATTTTAATTTTACTTTGTACTTTGCCTGTTTTCTCTTTCTTTTTAGTTTTCTTATGCCTTGAATTTTGAATTAAATATTTATTTTACACTATGATGTAATATTTATGTGTGTGGAAGCACAGTTGCTAACTTTGTAGTGGCTAACAGAATATTGTATATGGCAGTCTCAATGAATCTGGAAAGACAATTAATATATTATATTATATTATATTATATATTTTCAAGCTGGCATACTCAGTCTGATTTACCAGTGACACACATATTGATGATGATTTTATTATGATAATTTTTACTGAATATTTATAATATTTATAATAGGATTTTTGTCTAGTCGTATTTTTTAAAAATCTTTATTGTACATTTACGGAATTGTTATGTTTTATGATCTATGGATACATTGCTATTTTACTGTGTCTTGTGAAGTGTGCTTAATTCTCCTGCAATATTTTCTATCTCCCCCTTTGTCAATTTCAGTCTTTGGTTTTTCTCTTTTACGGTTTGATTTTACCACCATGCTTCAAGGTTTGTTTAAATGACTCATCACCCACTGTGTGAGAGGGCTGCTGTACCACTGCTGCTCTTAATCCGCTGTAATTCATCAAACTCCTCCATTTCTATCCCTCTCCAGACGTTCCCCTGCTGCAGAGCTACATGGCTGCTTAATAAATATTAAAGCGAACTACGCCCAGTTTCTCCCTCCTCCTCGTCCCCCTCATATCTTCCAGATAACATCAGTGTGTCGCTAAAACATCGTTGCACATTAAAAATGCACTATCCTTTATATATTAAAGACATAACTCAGCTAAAATAACTGAAAAGTATAACTCCAGCTCTTTGAGGCTTTGTAATCAAATCTAACAAATACTCCGACATGGTTTCTTGACTCCATGCTGAGCCTGTGATAGAGGGAAAACAGGAGGAGGGAGCGGAGGAATCATAATCAGTCTTTCAGCACAAGTTCATCTGCCCCTCACACACCGCTTCCCTTTAAGACCCCAGCCTACAAAGAAGGGGTCAACGGCGGCATTCCTGCTTTGATATCAAAGGTCCCCTGGTTACTCATACCCCGAACAAAAGCTTTTTCATCTGGTCAGTGGGCAAATCCCCTCCCCTGCTCCCTAATAAAAGTAGGGCCCATTGATGTTTCAAAAAAGCCACTATGAGAAGATTGTTTGATAGGCCAACAAAGGAATTTTAGGAATAACTACCTTTTTTACTGTTCTGTCGCTGATTTGTCAACACTGAAAAAACACTACTTTAATTTAGGATTACCTGCGTCTTGATTTATATAAAACAGTTATCATGAACATTCAATATCAAAGTAAGATCACCTGCTCATGATGCTGCTGTGATCTCTGTGGACACAGGCTCAATCTCCTTCACAGCCTCCTCGATCACCTCGATCACCTGTGCCATCACTTCTGCGCACTTTCCTGATGGTGCTTCTGCCTTCTCCTCCTCTGTGACTTGGCTGGGAGCGGGAACCTCTGCTGAGGTCGTGGCTTGAGCTTCTTCTGACACCGTTGAGAGCTTCTTTCCGGCACTCTCAGCTTTTACTTTTACGCTGGTGTCTTCAGCCACAGGGCCGTTGCTGTCGAACTCCTCCACAGCCTCTTCCTCCACCGACAGTTCCTCCACCTGGGCCGTCTGCAGGACCACTTGGACCGGCATGTGAATCTCAAGCACTTTCTGCTCTGAAGGGGCCTCTGTCTTTGCTTCCTCCGATTGTGGTTTGACTTCCTCGGCTGCTTCTTTAACATCTGGTTCCTGAACCTCTGCTTCTTCTTTGCTCTGTTCCTCCTTGACCTCCTCTTGACTCTCCTCCTTTAACTCCTCCACTTCTTCCACTACGACAGTCTCTTCACTTACTTTTACTTCCACAGCTTTCTTTAACCCTTCTTCTGGTTTCTTCTCCTCCTCCACAGGGGCATCAAGACTCTCTGTGACCTCCACTGGGATTGAGTCAATAACCTCGACGGCGACTCTGAGCAGCTGAGGTGACTTTGGTGCTGGTGTTTCACAGACGACAGCAACAGGGGTCTCAGAGATAACAGGGGTCTCTGTTGTGATCTCTTCCTCTGTTGTTGCTACAGCCTGGACTGGTGTTGGGGTGCTGGGTTCAGGTGCCTCCTTTGAAACTTTATCCATGGCATCCAAAATGACAGATTGGGCAATGACCATACTTTCAGCCTCAATTTCACTGGTCTGCTGGACGTCTTCCTTGATTTCCTCAATCTTCTCGCTGACCTGCTCTGTCCCTTCACTGATCTCTGACTCTGTCTGTGCGGTAGTTGCCTCCACATTCTCTTCAGCTGCACCCTCCTCCTTGGTTTCCTGCACCTGGACTGGTTCATCACCAACTGGCTCTGGTGCATTTTCCATGCTCACTATGTCTGATGTTACCGCACTGACTGGAGCCTCGAGAACTATTGATTCAGTGATAACAGGACCCTCCTCACTTGGTACAGCTTCTGGCACAGTCTCCTCTGTGATGCTGGCTTTTGTGATTTCACATATGGTGGAGGATATATCTTCAGTCACATATTGAATAACCTCTTCAGCAGTATTCTCTTCAGTGGCAGCAAGTTGCTCCAGGTCCATTTTCACTTCCTTGGTCTCTACAGTTGGCTCATTGACTTCTACGCTCTGTGTACAAACAGCTGTTTCAGATGTTGGTACGATGGGATCGACTATAACAGCTTTAGGAGAGTTCTCACTAGTGGTGGTAGTCTGAATGATTTCACTCTCCTCAAGAACAGTGCTGACAATTCCAACCTGCTCAATCTTGGGTTCATAGCTCTGAGTGGCTACTTGAGCCTCTGACGTTTCGCCTGATGAACTCTCAACAGCAGGCTCAAGCTTGGCGATTTCTATTTGGTGCACTTGGGCATTGAGCACTGCATCTTCAGTAACTGCGACTTCCTCTGTACATGCTGGCTTCTCTTCCACTGACACCTCTCTGCCTACAGCATCACGGATCACGGCCACAGGCTCTATGATGGGCATTGCAGGTTTCTCCAGAGCTACTTTGGCAATCTCCTTGGTTCCTAGGCCAGTGCAGATAGCCATGGCCTCGTCATGAGCGTGTGGCTCCAGGATGGTGTTTGTCTTGGACTCTGCACTCTCAGTTGGTGGTTCATACTCTATTTTTTCAGAAGCTGCCTCTATTGGTACATCTTCAGTGGTCACACCTGTCTGGGGTGGAATTTCGTTGATTTGGGCCTCAATGCCCTCAATAACCTCCTCAGCGCTCTCTGGCTTGGGTCCCTGAGGAACAGGAGTTGTTTCTGCAGATAGAGCTGGAGCGACAGGCATCACCTCAGCTGTGGACAATCTGCGCCCTGTGCGCCCTGCAGATTTTGGAGACAGACTATCCTTGTCCTCGGTTTCATCCTCTGCAATGTCAGTGTCCACAGACTTTGGAGTGGCAACATTTTCAGCCTCCTCTGGAATGTCACTCAGCTGATCGTGTATATCTTCACCGTCTTCGATATTGGCTGGGATCCATGAAGGGGCTCTATCTTCAGAGGTCACTTTAATCTGGATTTCAACAGGTGCTGCTGGTGCTTCTGGTTCAGCAGCTTCAACTTTGTCATCATACTCTGAGAGAGGAACCACAGCTGGGGTGTCAGAGTCCTCCTCACCTGAGCCCTGTTCAGTGGAGGCTTGTTTATCAGCCTTCTTCTTTCTGCGTCCAGGGAAAAGCTTCCTCAAAGAGAATGACGACTCATCTTTAGGTGCCTCACTGTCTGACTGGACTTGCTCTGTAGTCTCCTCTGGCTTTTCCTCAGCTTTGGTCTTATTTTTTGACATTACCATGCGTTTCAGTGTGTCCCAGGTGGACTCTCTCTCAGGGGAGGAAGCAATCTCTCCATCACTGTCTGTGGTTTGGGAACTGACAATGGCAGCCTCAGTTTTGCCCTCTTGCTCCCCTTCTACTGCTGCCGGTTCCTCCTCAACCTTTGTCTCATCATCGTCAGAATCAGAGGTCTTCCTGGTCCTCTTTTTGGGTCCACCTATACACATAAGAGCTTCCCAGGAGACAGAGGTGTCCATTTTCTTTTTGGGCTCCTCGGTGCTGCTCACCAGTTTCTCGGTTGTTTCAGTCTTTGGCTCTTCCTCGGTTGGTTTATCCTCCTTAGTCTCTTCGTCAACACTCTTATCTGCTAATGCAGCACTCTCAGAAGAGGACAGGGTGGCTGACTTTGCTTGTTTCTCACCTGTGGCTTCATCTTCGCTCTCAGAAGACCTTTTTACACGCTTCTTGGGTGTTACTAGTTTCTTGAAGGAAGACCATGCAATGATACCCTCTTTTTTCTTCTCTCCATCAGAGGCAACTTCACCATCAGTCTCCTGACTCGACTCATTCTGGGTCACCTCGACAGCAATAACATGCTCTCCTGACTCCTCAGGCGATGGTGGTCCACTGTCAGCTTTTGGAGCCTCTGCTGACTCAGTGGAGGATTGAAGCTGCTCAGCCGCCTGCTCCCCAGACTCTGTGAGCTTCGTCTCAGTTTCTTTCTTGGTCTTCTGTTTCTTAGTTGAGAGCTTCTTCAAGCCAGCTCCAGTGAAAAGCTTCTTCAGGGGGCTTCCCTGGGGCTTAGCCCTCTCCTGTGATGAAAGCTGCTCAGCTTCAGAAGTCACCTCTGCTGCAGGCTTCTCCTCCTCTGAACTAGGTTCGGCCTTTTCCTCTTCTTGTTTGGTCTCATCAGTAGTTTCTGCAGCAGTGGATACAACAGTGACCTCTGGCTCTGGGGCAGTCTCTGATTTCACTTCCTCTGGGGTGGCTGGTGCCTCCTCCTCCTTAGTTTCTTGCTCTGCCTCAACCTTCTCCTCCTTTTCTTCAGCAGCAGCAGCAGTTTCTTCGGTCTTAGCTGTCTCCTCCTCAGCAGCTGCCACCTTCTCAGCAGCTGCCTCCTTCTCAGCAGCTGCCTCCTTGTCTTCCTCCTCTTTTGTCTTCTTGATGCTGGCTTTCTTTCTCAGGTTAGAGAAGAGTCCTCCACTGAAGAGCCTTCTGAGGGGGGACATGGTGCTCTCTCCTTCCTTCTCAGCTCCTTCCTCCTTGACTGCTTCATCAGTAGCTTCAGCTGCAGGGCCTTCAGCTGGGGCATCAGTGGTTTCAGCTTTGTCATCTTTACTGACTTCGGCCTCAGCAGTAGACACCTCTGTATCAGCCTCCTTTTCTTCCGTTGTGCTCTTCTCCTCAGCAGTGGTAGTCTCTTCCTCCTTTGTAGGTTTGTCAGTCCCGCTCACCTCCTCTTCTTCTTTATCTTTGACTGTCAGAAGCTTCACGGGATCTTTCTCCTCACTTTTGTCTTTCTTCAGTGTGAACTTAAAGCCCACAAAGCGGAAGATCTTCTTGAAGCCCACCTCGCTGGCTTCATCAGGTTTCTCCTCAGCTGCTTTCTCCTCAACAACCGAGATGTCATTGGCATCAGGGGACTCCTTCTCCACTTTCTCGCCGTTCACTTGGGGAGCCACTTCACCCTGGATGGTGTCCATAGCCTCAGGAGCCTCCTCCTTCTGAGTCACACCATCTGGTTGGCCAACTGAAAAGACAAAAATAAGAAAGAACTTTGATAAGGATATTGATCAGTTTTTTTCAGTTTTACCATTTCTTCTGAAAGGTCTTACTGTGCTGCACAGTGTTCCCATGTTATTTTTATAGAATGGAATCTTGATGTCACTACTCAAAAGGAAAAACCTCATTACAAAACAGGAGGATGTCTCATTTCCATCTGCATTTAATCAGAGACATTGTACAGAAAGTATTCACTGAGACCCTGAACCCTTGAGCAGATTTTATCAAGCATATGACTACTTAATTGCAACTAGATTGCAATTTGGCCCAGCTAATCCTGCACTATGTAAACATGCCAAAAAATATTAAAGTTTAGGCCTTGAAACAAATAAAGTAATCCCCAAAGGGCGTTTCATGGAAAACATTGCACAATGAGAGTGATGTTTTTTGGCAAATTTTGGATTATTGTTTCAAAACACAGATACAAAACAGAACCTTGCAATGGTGTATAGTGTGAACTTTCTTTTGATGGTTTAGCTGGATGATTCTAATGCTATGGGTAATTCCCTGGTAGGTACAAATGTAAGGCAAATGTAGAGTCATCAGCTGTGATAAGAGACAAATACACACATGCAACACTACACACAATGTCTGCCTTTGCTCTGACAGAGGACGGCGTAGGGGGATGACGACCTGCCAGTGTTTTAAGCTTTCCTTAATTTTTTTCACTTCCTTTCTCCTCAGATCTCACCACAGTCTGGAAAACATAACATCTGATACCCCTGGACTCTCAAAACAAATCCCCAGGACTGTTAATGCCTGGCTATCAACTTACCTGATTACACACACTGGGAAACACAAAGCCACACATGCACTCCCTAAAACCAACACACTGTGGGAATTACCGCCTTTACGGATATGCAAGACGACAATGCAAAAAATAAAAATTGGATTCTGTTGTAAATAAATCTGAAAGTTGATTGTGTCTTTGTCTCACACAAAAATGTAAAACTACGCGCCCACATCTGTCCACATCCTTTTCTAAAATTATAGGCATGAGGCTTCACTCAGTAGCACTGCATTCCTGGAATATTTTAGCTTTAAAATAGTAAAACTATTATTTCAAGACAATAAGGTAAAACCTCACCAAACACTGCGGCTTTTTGCACTAAATTTGTATGATAAAATAAAGAAGTGCTTTCGTACACTAATGTTATTACTAAGGACACACCCGTGTATCTTATGTATAGATGTGACTTGAGAGGAATGCGAGCTATGCGGTTCACTCTGTGTTTGGGAAAAGTATTTTAAGATGCTGTAAACATAATCTGAATTTAAATGCCAGGGGACTTCGAGAATTTGTTTTTCGGTTAAACCGTGTCTAGACTGCAGGATTCAAACCAAACAATACAAGCCTCTACTACTACTACTACCCCTCCTTAAAATAAAAAGTCCCAATCTCCTTGACCCAAATTCCACCACAGCAGGATGGATGGGGACCCACCCCCATGCCGAGGCACACACTCATGCAAACACAATAGCCCCCTAACCCTCTCTGGCCTCTGAAAATAAAGGAAGGGGGGGTGGTCAACTTTTTCTATTATCAAGACACACTGCAGCATGAGGGGGGAGTTTGCTGACTTTACCAAAATGGTGTAAACATGAATAAAGAAAGGCCGGTGGTTTATAAAATACATCAGAACTGTCACATTGTAGTGGCTCTCTCTCAGGTAGGTGTTACTTTCACGGTACAGTCACAGCTGTTGAGCAAGCTAGTAAAACCAGGAAAACAACACATAAAACTAGTCTGTGTTTATCTAATACGAAACCTGAACACAAACACAAATTCAGCACAATTAGGCCTGAATAGCACAATCCCTGAGAGTGTACACAAAGCAATAGTTCCTCTTAACAGTTTTTAATGAAGTTCCAGTGCAGTTAAGAGCCTTTGAATGAAGACGTGTGTGTGTGTGTGTGTGTGTGTGTGTGTGTGTGTGTGTGTGTGTGTGTGTGTATGTGTGTGTGTATGTGTGGCAGGGGTCATGCTGTTAGTGAGCCAGACGAGGCCATGTGTATCTACATGGATAATAAAACAGGAACCATGTTGATTTAACAGACTACTGGCATCTCTCCTGTCTTTTTGATCTTCCGAGCCCAACTTTTCTTTTACTACACAGGCACACAACTGTTAACATCCGTAGACTGATTTGGTTTGTGTAGGGGGTTAATGTGTGGTGGAGGAGGAGGGCGGGTGTTTTGAATAACGACTGTACCAGAAAGAATGCGAGTGTGAGGGGTGAGGCTACAGGGGGCGAGGAGGGGACAGTTAGGAGATGAAGGGGATGGCGTTGGGGGGTAGGAGAGACAGGGGGTCTGCCCCGGGGCCAAAGCCCTAACTCACTTTAGAGGGTGTTGCATATCTCGGACACACACATTCATAGTTGAGATGCTTCTCTCGGCTGGAGACAGGCTTTGTTTATGTGCGAGTGTGAGAGCATGTGGTAAGGTGATGCTCTCATATTAATATCATCGCAGCAGCCAAAAAACGATTGTTGTAAATCTACTCCAGTCTCCAGAGAGATCAGATAGTGTTTCTGTTGTGGCTGTTTCAGCACTTCTGTGGGTTTGTGTTGTCTGGGTGTGGTGGGGGGGTGGGGGGTAGTTAAGAAGCTGAATGGCAGCTATTCTTTCTACACACAATTTACAAACTTTGCCAAATGTATGCAAATCCTTCTTTTAATTATCATAGTCTGGAGTTGAAGCCCTTTAAACAATAGAAGTCAGTTAAAAAGAGGTCAAGCAGACACCCCCATACCCTCCCCCACCAGCACTCCATCTCTGTATCAAAGGTGTGGTCAGAGTGTCTTCAGGGGACCCAACACATCAACAGGACTAATAAAACCCACTGTTGCAACATCTTCCTTACAAACATCAAGTCTGATGTGAATTATCCCAAAGCAAATATGAAAAAATAAACACAACTGTCCATCTATTTATATACTATGTATGTGCAGAAACCAAAACCTGGGGTCACCACAAAACAAAACATTCCAGCCCTGCTCCATTTCAACCATCACTCCCAGTTATAAGAACTGAAGAAGAATCAGTCTTGGCATGCAATTAATTTCATACGCCGCCCTCCCTACCCTCCGTGGCTAAGCTGAAAAACCCCACTGGGAATTAGGATCCTACTCTAATCTAATGAAATACTTCACGACGGGACAGAGGGAGCTGGCTTGGACGGGAATGTGAGCTAAAAGTAGCCTTTAAAAATGTTTCTATAAATGCATCTTCATACATTTCTATCTGGCAGCTGCTGGGGTGTGAAATTCTTTTCCTACTAGGAACTTTGGCGGTATAAAGGATGTATACTTCAGAGTTAACAGCACTCAGCAGCTGGCTTTGCAGAGACAATACACTATGAAAGGTAGTTGATAAAAAAAAGGTACACTATAAGGCTACTGAGAGGGGAAGAAAAGGAGGGATGCTTTCTTATACACACTCTGTAAAGCTACAGGTGATAAACACTTGATACCATTTCGAAGTAAAGCTCATCAAAACTGTTAAATCAAAGTAAATGAAATACAAAAACAACAACATTGAAACATTATTTTACTTGATAAATGATGGGGCTATGCGTTGAGCAAGGCTAGACCATCACCCACCAAGCCAGAGCATCTACAAACCACTATGCTAAGTAACCACACCCTCAGGACAACAATGCCTTCAGCTATACTCACTCATGGATGTAGAAACTACTGCTTTGGGTCTTAGACATATCCTAAATAAATTACTTGTTTCACCATATATATATTCAATTATATTGCTATTTCAGTGGAAAGCAGCCACATTTTTAGAAAAGCTGAAATTTACTTGTAAGTTTTTACAATGTTAAATTTACTGAATCCTTGTTCTTACCTGTTAAAGTTATTGTTCCAAGCATTGGTAGAGGTCCAAAAATCTTTCTACAATTTTTTTAAAAAAAAAAATACAAAAATAGAGGATTTAAAAAAATATTTCTATTTGCTCTATAGTTTTCCTTCAATTCTACACACACTCAGTAATATCTGCTTCTTGGCTCCGTCTTCACTCAGCCTGAGGGCAGAAGCTGTGTCTCTCTTTCTGTAGCTCTCCCTCTGTTCCAGCGCTTCTCAGCCAGTATGAGGAGAAAAGAGGGCTCCACACACATTTCAACAGACTGACACACATGTCATGTTAGGACCACCCCTGCCTCCCTCTTCCTCCCACCTCCCCTATCCTTTCTTCAGCTGTTCTGAATGGGCCCCCTCCTCCCCCACCTCATCCGCTCACTCTCCCCTCAGACCTCGCTATCCACCCGGGATGACTGGAGCTCATCATGTGATTTTTCAAGGAAGCATTTGTAACCCATCCCTGCAAGAAACAGCAACTATTGTATATGTTTGAACCACATATAACCCCCCCCTCTTAGTTCATCATCCTGTTTCATACACAAACTCATACAGATTTTTTCTGGCAGAGGAGGTGGGGGGTCTACGGTCTCTGTCTCTGGTCTTAATACCCATGTGTGTCTTTAAAAGGCACACTCTCACAGATTAAAACAAACAAACACCCACTGAAAAATTGAGTTAAGCACCCACCCCACCTTCCTTCCCCTCTATACTCCTCCCCTTTTCAGGAGGCAACCACGTTTTCCTCTGCATCTCATGGCTCATGTCACCAGTCACCAGTTGATGAATGTTGACAGAGGCAAACCAGAAGAATTTTAGGATTTTACTTTGGAATTTTGGGATTTTTCAGACCTTATTGAGTTCACAATCCCAAACCTTTGAAGCAAAATTGACAAAATAGCAGATGTGTCAAATCTGGTCGCATGGCTTGGACTTGAGTCACAAATTTGCCAACTTTAGACTCGATTTCACAAAATAAAAGAAGACCTGTAACTCGACTTGGACTTTAACACCAAGGACTAGTGACATCGCTTCCACTTGAGCCTTTTGACCTGAAAATACTGATACCTTCACCCCAAGCCCGAAGATTATCATCTTTTTTTTAAAGTATGCCATAGGTCAATTCATTTCCCTTAATTCCTTGACTAAGCTAACATTAGGGCTATTCACTCTCCAAAAATGACATTTAACTCTCCAGACCTCTGCAGAATTGTAAATCTTAGTTCACTCTACAGTTCCAAAACTCCCCAAACATATCCCTGTGTGAGGCAAAGTTCATACCAAGGGGGGACTAAATCCAAACCTAACATGAACGGGGGTGCCATCGAGTTGCCGCCTGCTCCCTGTGAATGTTAATAGGCCCCTCTCAATTACTCCAATGCAGACAAATTTGATTCAGCTTTTGTCTGAGGGGGGGAGAGAGACCAGAAGGAATGCAGATAAATCCTCAGGTAAATACCAGCATAATCAGATCTGTCACACTTCGGCATTGTCCCAGAGGAATGCGTGAATTCCATCCAGAAGGCTCCCAAATGGGTGATAACAGCGGTAATCGAGTACCGTCTGAAAGCCCCGGAAAACTATCAGTACATTATTTTTGTGAGCATTTTTTTAAGGTTTTACCTCAAACTCTAAAATTTGATTTTTTCTTCATTCCTACGGTGCAACTTAAAATCTATTCAAGTCAAAAAGGACAAAAAAGAGCTCAAAATGTAGGTAAAACGAATCATCTCATATCCTCTACATCAAACACTACTTCCTGTGAGTTTCTTCAGATCCATTGAATTGTAAGAGCCGTGATAACCAAGATCTATGCCTATGAATGGAAGGCTTCACGGTTTTAAACAGAGCAGGCGGAGTGAGAAAAGAGGAGTTGAGAGGGGAAGGAAAGTAAACAGCCACAAATCTAATAAGATATAATATTTTCAAGGGAAAGTAAAACATCACATGTAAAAAGGAGCAAACAAAGCTGTGCATGGCTGGTACATGTGCTCTTTCCTCTATTCTTAGAAACTAAGTTACATGTTCTGACTACATAACTTAATATAAGTCATGCATTAACAGGTAGCAGCAAGTTAAGAATAAAATCCTATGGTTATATAATGAAACACCCTTTCATCTGATCACAGTCATTTACAAAGAATTTCATTCTGACGCACCAGTGAGGCTTGATGTTTTTGCATTGACTCATCTGGTGGGTATTTCACTATCTGTACTATACTACATAATGACCACTATGACAGTACTGTATATTATGCTGAATGGACAGTGAGTCAGTCCAAAGGGAATGTTGAGTTTGATGAGAGTACCTCTGTTGGGTCAGCCCACATCTTCCTTTCCCCTCCCAACTTCCTTCAAATGACTCAGTGACATTCCTCGACTTCCATACATACTGAAAGATTTTAATTTAGGCATAGCCTCAGGCTAAAATGAGCTCTATGGGAAACACAGTCACACAGTGTTCATCTAGGAGTTAGGGGATAAGGCTGGTATCTATGAAATCTTTATTATCAACCAATGTATTGTCCTATGAGAATAATAACCAGCTCTGACTTAATCCTGCTTAAAAAAATATGTCTGTATGTTGCCCAGGCCTGGGTCCACACATGCCTCCATGCCACAGACCACCATCTAGACCCAAAACTTCATGAAACATAAAAAAGAGCCACATCTTCGCAATGGATGACACATTCCTTTATTTCTAAGAAGAGCTCTAAATATAAATTACTAGTGTAACTGTCCACATTCATGTCTGTTTTTCCTTCTCATGTCTCCTTTTTTGATCTCAGTGCTAATTTGATTAACCATTTGAGCCCCACAGACCTGCTGTGGCCCAGTCACTACAAACTTATCTGCAGCCACACACTGTTCAGACCCACACAACTTTATTTTAGGGCACATTCAAATCTGGATAGCTCGGGGGACAAATGGGTGGGGAATGCTAAAAAATTTCACAACTTAATTTGGTTGGGTCCACTTTCACAGTTTTTAAAGCGGACCAAACCGCCTGGACAACGTCACACAGTTACAACAGCTGCTTAACTGGGGATGGTATTGCCCGAAACAACCACTGACCAGGAAGAAGCAGGATGAAGAAGAAAACCCAGCTCATCAATTGGCCAGGACCAAAAACGGAAATCCATTCTGGATAGCCACAAGCAACTGCGATATATAGTCCTCTGACCATATATCAATAAGCGCCTGCACCTCCTCACTACTCCACGTCTGCCCACAAGACACGAAAACTTTTTTCTGCTTCTCCCAGTTCGCGCTGTTGGCTTTGGTTTTTTTCCACCCAAAATGCACTGCGTTCTACGTCACATCCTCTCTTTGGTTTGCTGGATAGTCTGTTTGCATTTCCCACTGTAAGCGAACCGCACCAGGGTTCTCTTGCAAGTGAACCGAGACCCCAAGTTTTCAAGCGGACCAGGGTTCACTCGTTTGGTCTGCACCAGAGTTCAAATGAGCGCTCACACCACTCGAAACGCACCAACCTATCCATGGAAGCGGACCAGGGTTCGTTAAAAGCGGACCAAAAAAGTGCCAGTGTGAATGCGTCCTAAGAAAACCATGAAATATCCACCTTTGAGAAGCTGAAACCTAAGACTTTTTGATATTTTGCTTTAAGAAATCACCTACACAATCAATCGATTATCAAATGAGTTGTTTAGTCTCACATAGCCAGACCTATCTCACACTGACGTCTGGAATTGGACCATTTGATGGATTGGAGCGGACATATAAAAAAAGTCTACAGACTGAATATTACCCTATTGCCCTGATACCATATGGCTCTTAATCATGAGCCGAAACTGACTACATGATACTATCAGGCAGAATAAACAAGATGATTTTAACAAACTTGCAGCTACTTAAGAGGAAATAAAAAAGGGGGAAAAGTATCTTAATGGGTCACTTCAATTTTCCCTTTCATTAGATGACAAACAATTAAAATAGGTTTCCATCACAGCACTAAATGAATGGGAGTGTATTTTGTATTCAAACCTCAGTTAAGTAAGGATAATACAAGGCCAAGTCTGGGAGGGAGACGCCCCACATATCTGTGTAAATCAGAAAACGTGCCTGAGTTCAGGAATGTTTGAGGAGGGGTCTTCAATGGTCAGCGGGTGGGGGGTTGGGGAGCTGGGCGGAGGGGCTTTATGTAGTCTGCAAAGAAGTGGATGACATCATCGGACAGCATAGAAGAAAACGCCTCCTACTCTTCCAAGAACTGGATAGGATGATGTGAAATAATTGGAGGAAAGGGAAACGAGTGTGCTGTGAGTGTGTGAAACTGCCCGAGATCAGAGAGATTTCTCATTCAATACCTCTCCTTTCTTCTCCATTTTTAAATTTAGTTTTGCTTCTTTCACACTGTCTTTTTATCTCCTGATTCCACACACCAGTCCTCTTTAATCCTTCTCCCCTCTCCACCACTTTCCCCACTGTCTCCCTCTATCCTCTTGAGCCCCCATCCCACCCCTCCTCCCGGTTTCTGTGTGGGCCGGAGGGATGGATAAGAATGTCGGACAGGAAACGCAGTCATTTCTTGACCTCACTATTTCCTCTTCCTCTGGCCAGTTTCCTCGAGTTACACTTCATTCTGTATTCTTCACAGTCTGTCCAGTAACCTTTCCGCCTTTTCTTGCTGACATTATGTCTGTACTTACTGTGATGCAGCGTGATCAGATAAACACTGTAGATGTGACGTCTCAAATTTGAGTGTTTCGTCACCACCTTTTGTTTAATTTTGCTGTAAAACAATGAAGGATCATGTTTACAGCTTTCAGCATTGAGAGAGAAGGTGTTTGTTCCATAAAGTCAGTGTTATCTTGCACGCAAGTGGAGACAATTAAATTTGAGATCAAGTATGTGTTTTTCTGTTACTGTTAATCTTCCTAGCGGCCTAGTTCAAGCCCTACAACCTACGAGAAGCACTGTTATTTCAAATTTGGGGGAAGAGCAGCATTTTTTTCCAGACCGGTATGTTTAGCCAGTTTTACCATCTGTTATACTGGCATTCCTGAAATATCTGCACCAGGAATTTGGCGTTCCAGTTGTTGTTCATCATGTTGCATCATCTTGTCTTCTAGTACAGACTGAAATGTGAAAATGGGCAGTAGATCTAAAGAAGTCCCACCCGCAGCTTGAAAGGGCCTTGGAAACTGTCCACATTTACAAACGAGTGAAACAGTAAAGAGATGAATGAAAAGTACTTATCAGCTTGTCAACTTGCAGGTTTGACAAGAGCCATAGAGATGCGCGTTTCAAATGGTTGTGTGTGTTCAGAGGTAGTCAAGATGGAGGCTTTGTACTGAAGAGCAGAAACAGGCTGGTAAGAAACAAATTTGTTGTTGCTCAACCCAAAAAGTGGCTCATCTTGTTTTTGAGCCAACAAAGGGGGTTCCCACTCCCTGCCCAGCTGGATTTCATGAGAACTGTTCTTCACAATTGCTCTTATCCTCCACGCACTTCCTGGCTCCTTATCCATCTTCCTTACTTCAGTCTCATGCATGGCTCTGCTTAAAATTAAGATCTGGCAGAGCTCCATCAATGTGTGCTTCATCAAAATTCTAAAAAATCGTTCATCTTTACAAGTCATTTAATCTGAACTGGGTGTTTAAATCGAATTTTTCTTGTAACAGTCAGAGAACTTAATGGAGTGAGTAATCCCACTTGTTTCCACAACAATTTCATTTGTTTTGAGACTTTTCTAGAAACAAATGTGTGCAGGGCGGAACAAGGATGATGGCTGAAGTATCGAGTGTCCAGCACCAGGAAGATTACCCTTAATTCTTGAATTGCAGAGTGAAAAACCTCACCTCACAGACACATTCTTGGCACTTATTCAAAGATTTTTATCATCAATTGCAAGGTAAAAATGACTTACTATAGTATCTGGATACTTGCTGAATTGTATGGCTATTAAAGACGTAGAAGGAGGAGGGGTCAGTCACATTCCTGGTTCATTCTCTCAATCCTTCATGTGCCTAGGGGAGGTTAGGGGTTGAGGAGGGAGATCAGGTTCCCTGATGCCGGGAAAGATGAGAGAGGAGTGCCTGTGGAGACGAGAGGGTCCTGGGGGGTCTGAGAGCCCTGGTGGGAGTCTACCATGAGTTTGACCTTATTACTGTAATTCAGGCCCTCTGTACCCAGGACACTTCTTTTAATGCTCCTAAGACTTTTGAGTTTAGTTTAGCTATCTTAATTGATTTTTTGCAATAGGGCTGCACTCCCTACAGAATATCTAAGGCCCAAGTATAACCTCACAGAGCTGCTGACTTGTCTCTTTACACCAGAACTAAGCAGTACAATTATGTCTGGTGAAGGGCTAGACCTGGATATTTGACTATTTGGATATTTGTTTATCGAGTAGTGATTCAGTTTTCAATTTTGGGATTTGGACTTTTTCTTCCTGACAAATTACAATAATGTTGATCTATTTTGGTTGTCATAATGTCTGCATTGACTGAAACATATTGCTTTTCTCACTACTTAAAATGGGTAAAATCTTATTTCACTGTAGAGCTGTACGCAGCGTTGGCCCTCGCTCTCTCCCTCGCTCTCTCCCTCGCTCTCTCCCTCGCTCTCTCCCTCTTTAGCCCCTTTTACACTGCCTACTCAAGGCAGGAATACCCCACCATTATTCTGCCTCACCGTTCTGTATAAAAGGTATGATTGCAGAATGGGGGGACAGAGTTGTCTCGCCTTTAAGCCGGCAGCAGAGATAGCAAAAGCCCTGAATCACTATCTGTGTAAAAGGGACAGCTGGCAGGATGGGACAATGGGCTGGACAGGTTTGAGGTTTTGATGTTGTGTTATGCCTGCAACCCACCATGGGAGAAAAAGGAGCTTGAAGCAGTTAGCGGCTAACTCAAAAGGAAAAGAACAGCTGTCGTAAATGTCCGCAAATTAGGCTCCTTATCCTCTGAGCAGAAGACAGGCTCAGCCATCATAAAACAGGGATGGTTAATGATTGTTATTGCCATGTTAATGCAATAACACACTAGAATGGCATGATGCTGCTGTTGTTTGGTTCTGTATTAAAAAACAAAGGCGGCATAAAGTGGGGATGTCCTAGCTTCTCTATAGCACAATCTCTGCGTAAAAAGGGCTTGAATTCGTCATGATAGCTCCACTCTGCACCAGTGACAGTTGGTGAGAGTCCGCCCGAACACACACAGTGATAGGGCTAAGCATCACACTACTGACATTACCAAACAGTTATCAACAGGTTTAACAGAGTCAAGCCATTTCTATGTTTGTTGGAACCGTTATATGGCTCTGTGTTGGATGATGGCCGCTGCTGCTGTGTTTGCGTGCGCTAACTCTGGAACTGACTGTTCGCTAAGAAAAAAGCAGCTCTGAAGACGGTCCTTCAGCGTTGCGTGACCTGTGTAACAAACTCTTAATCCTATAAATATAAATTTTAAATATTAAATTTGTCAGAGTTAGTATGCCGTTTGTGTGCTTCTGTTTCACAGCACTCCGGTGTTGTCTCCTTGTGTCTTATCCTATTACTTATGAGCATTTATGTAGCCACAAACTGTTATGACACAAAAAATGCATAGATAGGACCTTGTTGAAATGTATGGCTGAGTCCTTCCTGAGTCATGTTCAGCTCCTCCCCTCTTGCACATAAACCCCTATCCCCGGCCGAGGTTTCAAATATGCGCTTTTCACTAATTACTACTTAAGCTCCTTAGCCCATAAAATGGTATTTGGGATTCAGTTCAGTGATATGACTACGGAATTTATCACAACAATTACACATATGGTTGTACACTGCTAGAGTTTGACAGATAAAGCCACAACAATTAGGTATGGAACAAAACATAAGCTAATAATGGTGGGTGTTTGGTATGTGTCGAAGCAAAATGAGTGTTTTGCCTCAGTAGAGCATTTTAAGAGACCATCCAATACAAAATGGGACAATTAGCTGTCAGAGTTTTGAGCGAGTGCAGTTATCTGAGAGATTAGATGTTTCATTAGCTTGCCATCAGCTGCTCTGGTTATCGCTGATGCTGTGGTCTGTCAGAATACCCAGGCTTCATTTAAATAGCTAAAACTTTGTTGAGGTTTCATCTGTTACCAGAAATACTGAGAGCTGCCCATTGTATTTGAGCGTGAGAGAGAAAAAGTGCTTTCTGTCTGATCAGTTTTATAGGCTGAGATGGCAGTTGACAAATGACCACTTTCTAATAGAGTTCTCCTGTCCTCTCTTGCCCTGAAGTGTATCCTTAAAGCACCCACTTCATAACAAATGGCTGAATAAAACATGCTGCACTGATGAACATAATTGAACTACTGACTGGACAATGATAAATCTTGAGGGGATGACGGCCTTTTAAGCACTCCAATCTAAAAGTCTGCCTCCTTAACGCTTTCCTCTGGGATCACTTCCGTTCTCTGGGGTACAGAAATCATTCTGACGTCTTGCAGCAAGTTGATGGATCAGCATCTGTGCAAATACAGTACATACCAAGGACAAAAGGATTCCTCCCAGCAGTGTACGTACAGTAGAAAAAGACGCAGGCAGACATCTTAATGCGAAACCTGTAATGAGTTTTGTCAGATGGAATGTAAAAGGAATATGGGCAAAAATCCAAAAGGAACAATCCAGCGGCTGGATTGTGTTATGATGACTGTACAGCCTTATTGGCAGAGATCAGACAGAGTTAAGTTAAGGGAGAGGTCCCTTCCACACGCATGATGAACGTTTTGGCAACACGACTATGTATGTCCCCCGAGCCCAGTCTGAGTAAGTCCATCCTGAAATGGAATCATGGCCCCACACACACGAATACACACCAAGAGTGCGCACAAACTGCAATACGCTCACCTCGTAAAAGTTAACACCTGTAACCAAGAAGAAATAAAACTGTAGCAGAGACTCCAGTGAATCATTTCTGACACACCTGACATCTCTCTGACTTTCTTGACATACTTGGAATGCTGCAGGACGTAGTACAATTTGACCCATTGTACAAAATTGGGTTGCAACTACTACTTGCTTTCCTTACTGAATAATACATCTGCACTGAATACATTTATTTTGTAGTCTATAAAATGTCAGAAAGTGTCCAAACAAGTTTCCATTGCCTAAAGTGCCTTCCAGTGGCTCTTCAGAGAAACAGCTTCAAAACCTAAAAGGTAGGGATGTCAACGCCAAGAATATTTTTGACCGGTTATGCATGTCGTTTACTACACTGTGCACCACCTGGGTTTGGTGGGAGCTAGCTAGCAACACTGCTCATTTGGTGATTACCACTTATAACGCCATCCTAACCCAACAGAGCTGCCATGGAATCATTGTGCCATCGATCTGGTCTCCCCCCCAGCCACCTCGTGGAGGAAGTGGGTTAATTTTGAGCTGCAAACCCCGTTTAGCATCATTAACTATGTTAACACTGTCAGCTTTATAAGCATCATTAGCAGTTTTAATACCGCTATTAGTGCTAACATAATTAACGATGCTAAAGGGATTTTGCGGCTCAAATAAAGCCAGTTACTCACCGAGGCTTTCTGGGGGACATTTGCTACCATGTTTCCACAGCAGCACTGTCCTGCCACCAAGAAGCCATTCAGACAGTATCAAGTGGTAATCGCAAATGAGCAGCACCGCTAGCTAGCTCCCACCTGACCTGGGTGATGTGCAGTGCAATGGAGCCAAGGCTAATGTAGGCTGACCAAACGTCCTCTTTTGCCCGGACATGTCCACTTTTCACGTCCCGTCCGGGGCCTTTTGCCCGGACATGTCCACTTTTCACGTCCCGTCCGGGGCGTCCGGGGTTTTTTTATAAACTGTTGATAATGTCCGGTTTTCCGTGTGTTTGTGTGTGTGTAACTGTTGATAATGTCCGGTTTTCCGTGTGTTTGTGTGTGTGTGCGTTAAGAGTGCGGCACGGGCCGCATATTTCTGTCCGAACCCGAACCGAGCCCGACATTATTTAATGACCAAAGCACTGAGTTTTTGTCACACAGTGGTTACAGGCTATTTAACAGGCCGGGCGTGCGCCGTGGGTGCTCAGCTGCGGAGAGGGAGACCTCCGTGTTTGAGACGGGAGCGGGCAGCGGGAGGTCCGAGGCTTCCAGGAGGGGAGAGGGAGAAATATAACAAAATAAGATAAAATACGAGAAACCTGCCTCCCTCTTTTAATTTATTTTCAGCGTTTAATCAAGGAGGAGGCGGGCGGCTGGAGGTCCGAGGCTTCCAGAGAGGGGAGAGGTAGAAACAAACAGCCAATGTGTGTCTGTGTGTGTTATGTTCAGGTGTTGTCACGTAAATAATAGTGCCCAAGCAATAAACAGGACAGACAATAGGATTTTATTTATTTTACACTACATTTTCACTGAAAGCTGACCGAATCCGACCTGAGCCCGAATACAATTTATAGCCCGACCCGTCGGGTACCATCGGGCTCGGATCTCCACACTCTAGTGTGTGTAGGCCTATGTGTCCCCTATTGGGGCCTATCTGAATTTCTGTCTTTGAGAGATATTATTTTGTAATATAACTGAATTTTCTATCCATACATATAAATTTTAAATATATTAAAATTATAAGGCATCTTTGAGTAAACTGCGAGTATCATTTAAGTAGGCTATGTCGTGGCCGGCCGAGTGTCCTCTTTTTTGGAAATCAAAATATGGTCACCCTAGCTAATGTGAGCTAACCAATGGAGACTGGAGACAGCTAGCTGTCTCTCTGTCAGGAAAACTCTTCTGGTGGATGACCCCCAAACCTAGTTCCATGTGTGTCCCCCCCAGTGTTCACATGAAACCTACGGCATTGCATCAATTTGTACACATAATTCAATAAATGAATTCAATTAATTGATTAAATGTGATGAACTGCACCCATCTGGTCCATCGAGTAACAATGAAACAAACAGACAAGCAGGATTCGACCTGTGAGTGATGTCCAACGTTCCTATGAATAAACACAAACTGCAGTGAACACACAAACACACTCACACAGTCAGCATTCGCTCCCTCTCCTCAGGCTTTCCAGAAAACTTCATCTGTCCTCTCTTACAGCCTGTGAGCCATCTGGGAGGGACTGTCAATGCTCCAGCCAGCGGATTACATCAGCTATGATGTCAGTTTTTGGGCTCCCACTGCACTTCATGCGCCCACACCCAAAAACTAGCACCCCCCAAACATACATGCAGGCTTAAGTATGCATGTCTTCATGGACATAGCACAACACACAACAAATCTTACTGTTACTAATGAGATTAACTTGTGAAAAGATCAGCATGGTTTATTTAGTAATGTGATTTCCTGCTGTACAAAAAAGATATCTAGTCAGAGAGCCTGGTTGTATTCTGAGAAAAAACTGAAGTGGTAATATGTCTCTTTTTGTTTTCATTTGTAGGACTGCACTTTGTTACAGACGCAATAGGTGGCCGCATCCTTCATGGATGACTGTCTCTGTACGTGGTTTGCCTGTACGTGGTTTGCCAGCTGCTCAGTGGCAAACAGGAAAGAACTCCAGAGGGTCACCAAAATGGCTGAGAAGGTCATTGGGTGCCCTCTGCCCACACCGGAGGACCTTCATGGCTCTTACTGCCTCAGGAGAGCCAACACCATCCTGAAGGACTCCTACCACCCGGGCCACTTCCTGTTTGAGCTACTGCCGTCGGGCAGACGGTACAGGGCCATCAAAACCAGGACAAACAGACTGAAAAACAGCTTTTTTCCAACCGCTGTAAGAGCCCTAAATAACTCTTGTCTGTAATATGTGCAATATACTGATACAACTGACACTACCTCTGTGCAATATTCATCCTGCAATATCCACTGTATATATACACACTACAGCCTCTCTGCACCTTATGTACATACCCTTTTCAATTTGTGCTTTTTAGACTGTGCCTATTTATTGTAATTTTATCTTGTCTTTTTGTGTTTTTATTTTCACAAAGTTTTTATATATTTGCTTTGTTTTTTTGCACTGAATGGCCTGCACCTTACCTTTCGTTGCACTTGTTGCAATGACAATAAAGAAAATCTGAATCTGAATCTGATCTTAACGTCTCTCTCTCTCTTCATCCTCATCTATTTTTACTCCTCCTGGCTCTCACTCTTTGCTTGCCATTTTCAAGCACTCCCCTCAGAACTCTACATCCATGTAATATTTATTCAGTTCCTTTCTGTCCAATAACTCAGAGTAAACTCTATCTTCCTAAGCCTGAGCTCTCCTGCCTGGGTTTTCTCAGCCCACCTGGCAAAGATGGTTCAAACACACTTAGAGGCCTTAACACAAGGGAGGGCATGAAGAAATAACTACACCAAAATGCGAATTACTCGCCTGCAAACATTTCAAATCAAAACTGTTTATAACGGCAAAGATAAGGATTTGTGACAGTTGCAACACTTGTTCAGTAAAAGGTTTGGATAGATTAGCACCAGCTCGTTTGGTGTCTGACAGTTGAGGTAAGTTGTTGTATAGCATTAGCTACTGAAAGCTATTTTATTGAGTGTCCTTGCAGCGAAATGCTCTGAGTAAATTGAATTTCCTTCTGGTAAACAGTTACATAGTGTGTAGGGCTTTTTATTGTGAAAGGTAAGAATGGAAGGAGTGTGTCTTGTATGCCTCGTTTTTTTAGCAAGGGTAAAAGTTGTTATAAAGTCGGCCATCTTCGTTTGGACTATCAAGCCTCCATGTTGTTGTTGTATAATCCTCACAACCTGATTTACTGAAGCCTTCATTTGTGGTGCGAAAACTAAGAAAAAAATCTTTTTTCCACTGCATATTATTTGTGCTCTGTGTGAAAGTACTCATAAAAGAAAATCAACAGTTTGATAAAATATATTAATGTGCAAATTAATCAAACGGAAAAAAAACGTGTAAAGTCCTTGAGCCTGATTTTGAAACAGTATCTAAGCTGATTTGTTAGCTTTGTTTTATGCAAAACTGAGGTTCAGCAGATTCAGAGTTTGTATTCACAGAGGGGTCAACTAATGACAAACGTAGTGGAAAATGTAACTCCATCCTCGTACTTTGATATCATCTTAAACAAATACTTTCAGTAATTCAATTAAACATTCCATGACAGATGATAGAGTAAAATATTTTTGCTGCAACATATATGCCTCATCTTCACTTTACGCACATTCACACCTTTAAACTAGACATAGACTAATTGACTTTCTCTCTAAAATGCCCATACAAGTCTGCATTGGAGTTCAGTATTGTGAGATTTTCCAGTAGCTTTAATTTCTATCTACAATTCAAATAAACCCGACATGTAATGCTTTTTAGAAAAGTGAATTAGGGGGTCTCAATTTAAGTTGCTACAATACTTTAAACAAGTCTTTCAATTGTCATGTTATCCAGTTTGGTGTGTGATGTGTTTGGGGTGTGGGATTTCACCAAACGGTAAACACCCTAGTATACCTGATAGAGAGAGATTACGGATGTGTGTTTATGTATGTGTGTGTTCGCTCACGTGTCAGTCTTTTGATCTGCATCCTGTCTTGTTGTTTTTCATTGTTATCAGAGAGATTCGTCTTCTCTTCCTGTCTCCCCCAATGCATTGCAGTCTTTATCAGGCTGCACAAGAGGTAGAATAGTGCTGGGATGTGAATCCCCTCCATACCTTCCACTTCCCTATCTTTTCTTTTCCCCATTGTGGATCTCCCTTCCTTTCACTCCCCTGCTCTCCTTCAATCTGTGGCCTTGATTTTTTTCCCACAACTTCAGTTGTTTTCTCCAGTTTTTATCCTGCTAGTGAGCACGCTCATTCTATGAGGGCAAATAAACTGCAGATTTGTGTATGCATAAGTGCACAAGAGCTAAGAATTCCCGACAAGGTAAATACATGGTCTTTTCTGTTCTATAACCTTCTTAGTTGCTAATTAACTTACAGTACATGTCCACAGAAGCAACGATTTCAACACCCAAATTACTCTCCGTTAGTCTACGTGCCACATCAACTCAGACCCTCTGTATCTCTGCTCTGAAGAGGTATTGGGTTTCTCTATAAACGGGCAGAATCGCTTCATTAAATATCTTATTAAATAGGTTATTTGACATAGTGGTATGTGACATATCTCTGTGTTTTAAGTAGTATAGGGTTACCCCTTCCCCTGGGCCATAACATATTATGAAGTGCGCAAGTTGCTTTGTGCGGGGCCCAGGTCATGGCCTGCTAAATATTTAGGGAGGGTGGACAGGCCCCTGCAGCCCTCCCAGATTGAGGGAGACACGATAGAAATGGCAAAGAAAATAAACAAAGGCAGCTCTGGAGATAGGAGGCCGCTGCGGGAGATGGACAGAGCAGGTTGGTGCACGTATTGGCAGACATCAATTCTGCCCAGTTTATTACTGGTTAATGTTTATCTCAGATAACTGATCGAAGAATGTTCATTAGAGTATCTCCCACAAGACCACCATAGACAGTCCTTTTTAAATATTTCCATTTTATAAGAACAATGTTTTGAATAGTCAGTTGAACAATGGGACAAATGAGGCCTACTTCTGTCTTCATTAGCTGTGATCTGAGCTCAAAATCTTCCTGAATCTGTCCTGAAACACGGCATCATACTAAGGCCCAATCCCATTTCTTATTTTAACAAGTGCAGCAACTTTGCTGCAGAACTTAAGTAAAATTTCAAGCTTCCTTTTCTATCAAAGAGCAGACATGGAAATATGTCTTAATGCTGGACTATCATGCACAAATCAGCAATAACAATGTAACATAAGCCAGCTATCTAGCCAGTCATGTAGGCCTTACAGTCTACCCTACTGCTCTATCCCAGCAAGAATCAGGACACCCTACCCCTAGACGTGAATGCACAAAATGGAGGTGTATGGGCTACAAGGTAGGGGCAAGGGGTGTACTGGGATGGGGCCAAGGACAAGTTTATTTATTGTATGTATATGAGTTAACATTTACATGCTATCATTTGATGATTCAAGGAATAGTGAGGGAAACACACAGTATGTTGGGTATGTGTGTGTGTGTGTGTGTGTGTGTGTGTGTGTGTGTGTGTGTGTGTGTGTGTGTGTGTGTGTGTGTGTGGCTCATATGTGAAAAGCCCCTGTAGGTGTCCCCTGTGTGTTGACAAAGGGATTAGCTCAGGATCAAGTAAATCTTGGAAAGCTGCGAAGACATCTGCAGACAAGAATCTGCACACACACACACACACACACACACACACACACAGAAAACTGACCCCACACAAACAAGCTTACCTTCGGCCACTGCTGAAGAAACAGTACAAAATCCCAGACACAAACACACATAAACATCGCCACTACTTACCCGCCGACCACAGGAACATCACCCAAAGTCAAACACTATAAATAAACAGTATTGATGAAACAGACACACACCTTCTGCCAGCGTGTTGTCCTCTGAATGTCCATTCAGACTGGTCATGCTGGAGATTTGGCCATTTTTCTCCAAAGGCTGGAAGAGACACAGAAAGAAGAGACACTGAGTCAAGAAGCATACCTTTTTTAAAAGAGAATACATTTAAATGCTTTGGCACACACAGAGGTACATGGGCGATCTGTTTTTTGCTCTGTAGGAATAATATAAATGTTTAGGACAGTTTTACGAGAATTTGATGAAAAGATATCAGGCTCATATTTGTGTGCTGACGACAGAGCTGTGGTCAGCCAGAAGGCAATTTGCCTAGCTTAGCGCAAAGCCTGAGAAACAGGGGTGAATATTTAGCCTGGCTCTGTAGAAAGGTGAGAAAACTGCCTACCAGCACCTCTAAAGCTCACTAACATGTTGTTACCCTCATGTCTGTGTGTCAAGTATGAAGCTAAAGCCAGAAGGCTGCTAGCTTAGCTTACTTAGCATACAGCCTGGAGAAAGCTAAAAATTATTTGTATGATCTGTGGAGAGAAAAAAGAAATGTAAAAATATTTTAAAAAGGGAGTTACATGGCTAGTTTCTGGGCAAACTACAGTGTATGTTTGCACCTTTGTGTAGAGTCTCCCTGAGTCTTGTCATCACCAGCGAATTGTTGTTTTTATATTTCTGTTTTTGCACAGAATAAACAAACAATATAAAATCTGTTAATTAGTTAGCATTAGAGGTGTTGGTAGGAGAATTTGGACTGTGCCGTAGATGTCTACCCCTGTTTCCTCTCTGCATCAAGCTACAGAAAGCTATGCTAACCGATGATCTGAGTAAGTTTATGCACAGTATTTGAACTTTTTTGGCTTCATGCACCACTGAGCAACTTTCATAGGAATGAACGGGGGCCTGCCTCCAACGCTGTATCCAGGTCTTTCCAGACATCCATGGCTAGCAGCTAACAGTGCCAACAGTTCAAACTTAGGTGCTGTCAGAGGTAACGGCTTTAACCTGGGGCGGGTGGGAGCTTTATGCTTCAGCAACAACAACGTTATGCCATTACGGGTCAGCACGATGTTATCAGTGGTAACAGCCATAGGAGCACAGTGCAGAGAGGCACTGATTAGCTAGCCAGTGGAATACAAACACAGAGGTAATGTGACTTCATTCTTTGCTCAGGACACTATTATGCTTGCCAGGATGCTATTAGATCCTTAAATGCTGTCAATATGATACACATCCTTAAAAAGTTTTTTCAGCAGGCGGTAACCTCCATCATTAAAAGACAAAACATCATGACAAGACCAAAAAATGGGTTAATTCAAATCAGGTCATATTCACAACACCTCATTGAGATCATTCCCCTGTTGGTCAGACAGCAACAGATGGTCAACAGTCAGATCTCTAGCAAATGAAGCTGAAAAAGAGCTACATAAAAAATCCTACAGCAAACTGGGCAACATACCAACATCACAGCACAAAGTAACATTACAAGAATATAGATTTAAAAATAGAAGATCAAAAAGTACAGTTTCATAGTCGTTTTTCGATTATGGACACAGTGTGTCAACAAGTAAATAACAGAGCCTGCCTCACAGCACCTTATCAGTGGATCTGGGTCCTTACAGGTTTTTTTTGGTAGTGACCAGCTCCGACTGACAGCCATACAATGGCAGGCAGACCTGAGCTTTGTCTGTCCCGGGCAGGGGAGAGGGAACCAGAGCCTCCCCACAGAGCTGCTAATCTAACTAATGGACAACTCCGGCTCCATTCCCATCAGCCCTCCTCAAACTCATCCAGGAAAGCCCTGAAAAGTGACACCACAGAGGGGACACTCTGCTTGGGACAGGTTGGGAGGGATGTACTAAAAGATGAGAAAAAGAAAGTGAGAGCTGGTTTGAGGAGGGGAGGGAGGGAGGATCGATCATCAGGTGGAAAGTTGTCCAAGATGGTGTTGTAATAAAGGCAAACAGAGAAGATGTGTATGTTCACTTGGATAAGGCATTGTGTAGTAAATTGTAAAAAAAAAGAAAAAAGAAAATCAGGAGCTCTTCAAGGACAGGGCAAGTAGTCACATAAAGATAAAAAAACAACGACTGGCCAGGTCACTCAGTGTAAAAGTCCAGGGTATAACATTATACCCTGATTAAGACTCTTTAGTTAAAACGCATTGGTTTATTCATGAATCAGTAAAGGATTTTTAATTACAGTGAGTGCCTTGGATGCATTTTTGGAGAGGTGTGTGTTTTCGCAGAGAGATTAAAACAAGTCTGATCAATGAACTCCCTGTCATATTTTTGGCTCCAAGACTTTTCAGTTTTAACCTGCTCAGCCAATCCCTTATTTGACTGATTCAACATTATGGGGCAGTGACATTTTAAGTCCAGTAACCTGTGTCAGTCATTTCTTGGATATACAAATATCTGATTTTGTTTGCATCTGATTGGCCAAAAAAACCCCACACTTATTACAAAAACATAATACAAACACGCCCTTAATCCCTGTTTGCTCTCTCGCAACAGAAATTGAGAACCTCGATGTTATGTCAAAATATGGTTGTGGACTCTCTTTCATGAAAAACAAGCTGCAATTTGCACCATAAAATAACTTCTCCCCCTTCAAGTTCGACACAATTTACTAATCAAAACACCATACTTGCAACCCATGCATGAGCATACGAGAACCTCGTAGGACTCGGAAATGCGTCTGCAATTAACAAGTGACAGTTATTTGTGAAACATGATGATGGCACTATTTGTTCTCTGCATGTATGCACTACTAGCAAGTTACTTTTGTTAAACTGGCTCCTGATTCTTCACAACAAATCAGCAATATAACTGAAGCCAGACAATCATTATTGCGCACTGAAAGCCTTTGCATGTGCTCACAACAAAATAAAAGCTCATTGGTTCAAATAATTCCACCCAGAGGAGGATGGTGCTGTCATGTTGTCCTTTTAAAGCCATCAGGACTTCTGATCAGATTTGGAGTGTGAGCCATCAGCTGACCTCCAGAACTGCAGCGACCCCACCCTCCCCTAAACCATCTCGTGACTGGCATTCCCAGCATATCTTGCCCTCTTTTCCAAAATTCCACAGATCCCCCCCAACACCTGACTCTGCCCTCTTTTATTTGACCCGCCTCCCTCAAATGGTCACCCTTTGACCACCTCTGTCCCTGAGTTACCTCATAAGCCCTCTCTGACCCCATCAAAATGCCACTCCTTCTTCTGGGTGTCAAAAATGCTGCTGCTAATTTCTCACCACAGCAACTGTAACACTCGGGGTAAATGCTTTCAGAGCAGTGGCAGAGAATGCTTCAGGATGAAGATGAATGAGCCTTGTGGGTCATTAAATAGACCAGGAAACTCAACCCGGGATCAATAGGAATTATGTCCATATTGTACATTTGAAGTCTAATAAGTTGCCTAAAGTGATTTAAAGACTACAAATTTGAAAATGAAAAACAATCTGATGGTGTGGAGTATAAGAGAAGTAAAGTTAACAGACCTTTGTAGCCTGCTCCTCATCTCTGCTTGAGGCTACTGGCTTGAGGCTAAATTAGCCACTACTAGCATATCACATCTGAATCTCCAACCAAACTAATGGTGGTTGAGATGCAGTGTGGGTAATGTATGTTGGTGGTCAGATTCTTTGCCCAAGCCCTATTGGGCCCAACACGACCAGCCAAGTTTGGGCTTGAATCAAGTTGGGTTTTCTAAAATTTACATAAAAAAAAAATATGCATCTATTACTATTATTTTATGAAAGTGGCTATTCTTGTACATGCATGGCAGGAGTTTTAATGGACTGTTTTAATGTATTCCAGAGGGAATAAAGAGAAAGAGAGGGGGGACTGCAACTGAGAGAGGGAAAGTGACAGAACAACAAAGCAATATTGTAAAGAACCCAGGGAGAGAGAGAGAGAGAGAGAGAGAGAGAGAGAGAGAGAGAGAGAGAGAGAGAGAGAGAGAGAGAGAGAGAGAGAGAGAGCGCACAAGAGAGGGACGGGAAACCAGTGAANGAGAGAGAGAAGAGAGAGAGAGAGAGAGAGAGAGAGAGAGAGAGAGAGCGCACAAGAGAGGGTCGGGAAACCAGTGAAAGAGCGAGTGGGGCGATTACAAGGCTACTTGGTTGGCAGTTTTTGCTTCTGCCTCCCGAGCAATGGGAGAGATGTGCATAACATTCACCAAAGAGCAGTGATCATCATCTGTGCTGCTGTGGACCACAGTGTGCACTAGATGCACAGCCCACTCTACTGGGCAAGACTTACAAGACTATTGAAATAAAGGGAGATGTAAGCACTAGGACACATGTGAGCCCTTTACTTGGGATAAATGTTTTAGTATTAAAATAGATATAGATATTATAATCTATAACATATATTTGTTTTAAGTAACAATGTTTTTAATCAGGCTCAGGCCCAAAACTGCTGCCGTGGGTCGGGCTTGGACAGAAGCTTTGTGGGTTCATGTAGGGTCGAGCCTGAGTTTATGGGCCTGATCGGAGCTCCAATGTAGGGGCCAGGTTTTAACAACATTTAACATTATCTCTGGATTTGCTGCGTGGTATTTGATTTGCTGTTATCAGGTAAAGAAGGAGCATCTTTACTCATTGAGAGGATCTCATATGGCACCCATTTAGAGATGACCGAGAGTGAAAGCTTTGATGGTATTATAAGAACTACAGTTTCAGTTTATCATTCCAGTGAACTGAAAATGAACTGACCCAAAAACTGATAAGTACTGCATTGCCTGAGCTGCTCTGAATTCCTTTCATGACTTCCCAGACAGAAAATGTTGAAGTTTCACTGCCAGTTGTGCATTTTTTGACGTCTGCTTGGTCAGCATGGTCTGCCACAATGACTTAAAGACAGACTTAGACCTGCAGGTCACAAAACAACAGCAGTTTTCTGTCTGTTTTTCTGGATGATGAAATCTGAATTTATTCATCTTATTGGGAAACCTTTGAGCAGCCTTAGTCTAATTTTTCCATTTTGCAGCATCATTCAACACAACCAGAGAGGCGTTCAGGAGAGGTATACACCTTCCCTCGTGTGCAGGAACTATGTACTATATATGTACATAGTACAGTATATTAAATATTCAATTAACAGGTAGCGCTGTAGTTTCAAGTATCTGTTTACACCTACTCCTGTCTCTCTTATAACCTGTTTCAACTCTTTTCATTCATTCTTGGTCTCATCGTCTTTCAACACAGGAGGCTGAATACTCACAAAGGATGATTTTATCTCCCTCTTTTTCTCTCTGCAGCCTCTTTCACTTGTTCACACATCCATTAGGCCCTTGGTGTGTCTGCCAGCAGACTTGTGTGGCACTTACAGTAATTGCTGAGTAACCATTCAGACTTAATAAATAATTGCTATTGTTTGTTTAATCCAACTTGTTAAATTGTTTAAAGGGGCAAGTGGCAGACAGGTAAAGCTGAACTGGACAAAGACAGAAACTATTTCTAGTGTTGTGACTAATGGGAACAACAATTTTTGAGATGGGTCCAGTATCGAGCAAGATGGCTAGGCTGCAATGTAACCATTCAGGGCATAATAGCCTCAGTGTATGTCCACTAGTGCTTGTTTTCGCTACTGACAGGCTCATATTGTTATTACATGTTTATCACAACATTATGGACAAGACCTTTGCAGAGATAGACCTTTTTATTAAAGAAAAAGATTGCTTTTATTTAACCAGAAACAACCCTGAGATCGATTCATTTGAATTAATGGTAATTTTAGTGTGTATAGAGCTGCCATATTTTCACATCTAACTGGGTGAATTAAGGGTTTATGTCAACCAAACCAGAGTTGGTGACTGTTGTAACAGTGGGAAAACCAATCACGACTGTTTTTATGAATTTTATTTTGTCTCTGTCAGCTTTGAATAAAGTATGTTTAACAATGATACAATTACTGTTTGGAGTGTGGTGGGTTTGGCAATAGCAATTTTGGTGCGGTTTCTGATTAAACAAAAAGATCTTTCTCTTGGTCCGTCTCGGTCGGGATCCTTCCTATAATGTTGCCAGACTAATCTGAGCCTGCCAGAATAATCTGAGCTGTCAGTGGCAAAAACAAGCACTTTAAGTGGACATAAACTGATGGCACATATACGCTGGGTGTTACATCGCAGCTTCTTGCTCAGCTGTCAGCTGCTACGCTCACTCAATATTGAACCCATTCCAAAATCTGTGGTTCTCATTCGTCATTTAGACACAAAAAACATGGGGCTTGTAATTTTCTACATAACTAGCAATAAACTGATCCTACTAACAAGTATCGGCTGTCAATGCCTGATTCAGCTACTTCTTATGTTCTCTAGAGCTCCAATGTTGTCCACATACTTTAAAGATACATGAATGAGCCACTGTTGCACTGGGGGACGTGTTCCTTTATTACGACAAACACAGGCACTGTAGTTTATTTTGAGTTATTCCCAAATACATTGTTCTGTTCTGCTGCTTTTAAATACTAACTAGGGCACCAACAGTCCCAAACAACTGCTCTGTTTCCCCCTGTTTGAGTAACATTTGCTAAAAACACTTTAGTGCCAAGCTGTTTGAGGAAATTGCTGAGCCTTTTTTTAAAGCTGAAACTATACACCTGTGCCCCAGATTTAGGCCTTCATCTACAGTAAGAACTTATGGGCTTCAAGCTTAAGGCCCAGACACACCAAACAGACTTCAAACAACTAGTAGCAATGAAGCCCCATTGTTGTGTTGCCTCACGTTTCAGCCAGAAAGTTGCACATGAACACACTGCAAAGACTTCAACTGATAGCTATCAAGTGCTTACGCTCTGCGCTTGCGTGAGAGGAAATATCTCTCCACACCAGCAGATGGTGATAGTCTGCAATCGTCATTCAAAATGGAAAACTGGAAGACCGTTTTGATGTTACTTAGCCAGTTAGCAAATTAACAACACAATCCAATGTTGAGAGAACAGAGGATATTCACCGTTCCCCAGTGAACAATAATACAAACCATCATGAACCATTTCTGCTAAGGAGCTCAATGGCTAAAGAAAAATAACCTTACCTAATATAGTTTTGGGGGAGTTTGTTGTGGTCTCACGCTCTCTTGACTTTAGCCCTTTGCTTACTTTCCTCACTTCTGCTACTCTTCCCATGCGCTGAGCTGGACTGCCAATCAGAGTGATTTCATTCACTGACAGCCTCTGCAGTCGCTGACGCCAATTCAACGTCCTGGATTGGCAGAAAAAAAGTCGACTAGCGTCGACTAAGGGGCCAACTTTACAGGACATACTGCAGCAACAAGGGCCACGGATACTCACCGACGGCCCAACACTGACCAACAGCCAACCTTCAGCTTGGTGTGTCAGGGCCTTAAGAGCCACAGACAGAGTAGGGAAGTTAGACAACAGACTAACGCATGGTTGTTTATTATCTTTTCATGGTATTTGTAAATAATAAGATAAATATAGAATTACCATATACGATGCTACACAGTAAAGAGAAGAAATTTACTCAAAGCATGTGGATCATGTTGTGCAGAATGTGCTGGAAGATAGGGGTTAATAACTGTTGACAGATTTGTTGACAGAGCTGTGTTTGTACTGATTTCACGTCAACATTACCTTTCCTATATCAACCTGGCCCAAGGTAGTAACGAAATAATCTGATCATGCACTGAGATGCTAAAGCAAGCACATGGTGACATCCAATTTTATCCATCAAATGGAGCTAAACTTTGAGCCCACTACACTACCATTCTTGCCCAGCAGCAAGATCTCTTGACAGGAAAATGTAGGTAATGAGTGCTGTTAAACCTTCACAGACTGCTCATATCTCTCTGACTCGTAGAGAACTCTGTGTGAAATTGTCTTTGGTACTTCTTGAATGACAAAAATACTCTGAAGTCTAATTTGTCAGTCCACTTCAAATAAACTTTAAATCCTTCCCATCTGATTATCCACAATGAGAATGACCTACGATTCCAAGATCAGCAATGAAGGAAAGATAAGATTATCTCCTTTGCCATTTTCCTATGATCCTTCATCCCACTTTAACACTGTTTCTGCTTTCACTTTTATCTTGAATTTATCTTTGATTCTTATTTTCTCTCTTGTGCCTCTCACATGCACTTCTTGGCTACACCTCTGCACGCAGTGGCTCCAGGAGAGAGACGACCCTCTGTCTCCTAAATCACTCCACAAAGGCCAGCAGAGGAGATTTATATCCCTTAAACCAAACACAGAATGCAGGAGGAGGGGGTTAATGGAAAAGACAAGGGTGATGCAGTTGGCAAATTACATCTCAAGCTCAGGTCTCTTGTGTCGGAGTAGGCCGAGAGAAGAGGCTGCAGTAAGTATGCAAAAAGAGCCTTGGTGACCTTTGTTTAAATCTGATCCATTCAAATAAAACAGAAGAGGCTTGTCTTTATAATGTTATCAAATAAGTTGCAGCTGTGCGTGAAATTGATTTAGGAGTTCACATGTGCAAAAACAGTACAATCGTTTGGGTTTATAGCTTGTATTTCATGCTTTTTATTTTGTAGCTCTATACTGATTTATACAAGTTATTGTCTAGATGGTTTTAAGACTTCAAGAGGGCGGTTCATGCAACAGAATAGTGGATCGATGTAGCTGTTATTGGATTAAATATACTTGAGAACCCTTGTAGAAATAAGCAGATATCAGATACAATAGCTTAATATTTTCCAGCTCACCACAAAACTAGCTATACTTGTCAAATCATAAAAAGAAGCACAATAATGATGGAGCGGAAACAGAGGCCGTAAATCTACTCCATCTGGCCAGCGTGGTCATTTTATTGCCAGTGACTCAGCGAGGTGCTGATGAAAACGCACAAGCAGGAAAACTGAATTGTTTGATGATGCTTCAAAATTTCCCAACTTTTAATCTTGCCAAAATATAAAGGAAAGAAAGAGTACAGCGTCACTCCCTTTAAATTCTGTTGTCTCAGTGAAACACGAGACATCACAGTAGGATTATTCCCGGGTGAACATATGCACACACAAGCAAACTCGCAGTAGGAGATAACAGGCTTAAAGACTCTCTGTGGGGTCGTAGTTTGTACGTGACAGTTAACCTTGCAACCTCTGACCTCCGAAGTGTGGTAAGAGTCTCAGAGCAGACGAAAGGAGGATGATGCTGTGGAGGGGGCGGCTGGGAGAGCGGAGATAAAGACAGGGGAGAGGAGGAGGTGAAAGCAGAGATGAGAAGATAGAAAGAGAAAGGAGATAAAAAACAGAGCCAGTATGGGGAGAAAAAGAAGGCAAGAATGAAGTCCAAGGAAAGTAGTCCATGCCAAATGCAAGATCCGGAGTACATATGAAGTCAACCTTCACATTATACCTACTGCTGTTTATATTTTGGAGACAATGACAAGAATGACCCTCTTGCCTGCCTTTCTTCTTTATCAGTCATGGCTGTGCAATTCAGAAGATGACATCAGTGCGTGCTGCAGACACATTGAGATCTTGAAGGAAACCGCTGGTACTTAAAAATGCCTTTGCAACTCTCCTCACGTTAAAAAGCAGTCCACTCGCGGGTTTTGCTGCAATTGGTTTTCACACCTGATGCGAAGTGTACACATGAATCAGACAACCTTTTCAAGTGGAATCTAGCACAGACTAAAAGAAAAAAAACGTGCCTACGTCCAGTTCATACTTATCAAACAAACTAGACTTTGGAGCCAAATGTACTCGGATCCGAGCCCAGGTTCCTAGTGTGAAAGCCTCTTTACTGTACAGACGAGAGAGAAACAAGATCTTGTCAACTCTTCAAGAAAGCAAATAAACAAAAATTCCCCAAACTTTTTCTTTTATAAGACAATACCATGATTAGACTACAGTATTTGCTCTGTATTAAAATCAAATTTTAACATACATTTTTGCATTTTCAAAATCATATACCAGTAAAATTCCAGATTTGTTTGGGCAAATGTAAACAGCAACCCCTACCTATACGTTAAGAAGAGCATTTAGTAAGGTCAGTTTTAATTTAACAATTACCGTCTTAACAATACTGATGATTCAGAATCCACCATTAAGTTACTCCAAGCAGGTTAAAATGAAATGTGAGAGGTATTTGCCACAAAAATCTTCATCCAGGTCTAACAGGAGGTTTCAGAGGCCTGTGTGACCATCATGTCTGTCTCCCTCTCCCTCCCTTTCCCTTCATGTCTCCTCACCCCTGCCAGCCCCCAATCTATTATCCCTGACCCCCACATTCAGTACATACCAAAGATCAAAGCCTGACAAGACCCCCAAAGAGCACTCTCACTGTTTCCACAATCCTTCAACTCTGCTCAGGTGCTCAGACTACGAATACCTGTCCTTCTGTGTTATGTGTGTGCATATGTGTGTGTGTTTCTGCAGTCATGAGCACTTTTAAGTGAAATACTGAATGAGTCAAACCAGTCCTAGATCATATATTATCATGAAAAATATAAGTCTTTGATCAAATCATCCTCCTTAGAAAAGATTTTGGCTGATTTGTGCGAGCTAAAGTCATAGTTAAAACCAAGTGGGGATCAAATCTGACGACACCCAGTCATGTCCAGATGTATCACAGATTTACAAGCGTCTCCCCTTTTCTGTCTTTTTTTCTCCTCTATTGTTCTGTTCCTCATTCCAGTTGTCTCCTTCACTTCTGCTCTATATAAAAAGGGCAGGTTTGAGTATGTAATTTTATTTATGGTGGCTTACAGGAAGAGAGGCATCCATTACAATAAATCTGTCAACTCTTCACTGGCAAACACGCAGATACAGGCTTCACTGGCAAACACATACACACAAGCTGTATAGGGAAAGACTCCCTATCCTCTATTGTTTTATAATTTGTTGATGTATACAATAACTTTTGTGTGCTTCTATTGTTTATGTATTGTAATCACGGTGTCCTTGTAAAAGAGCGCATATTCTCAGTGGCCTTCCCTGTTTGAATAAAGGTTACAATAATCTCTTTGTGTCTCTGTGTGTTTGTGTCCAAAAGCGAGGCTGCCAGTTCTTCTATTAGTTTATCTTTAAATGGATTTTAGAGGAATGAAGGTCAGTTCAGTTTGGTGTTTGGCTAAAAGTTAAAAACTGTTCTGCAATTCATGACAAAATACAATTTGCCAATTCAGGATTGGATTACTCAAACTCAGTAATATGACATTTTTTAAGAAAGTTTTGACGCTGGCCACCTTGAAAGTCACAAGAGTCAGGGCGTAAACAAAGTCATTAGTCTTCGCCATCTGGAACCCATAAATTACTGCACAAAATGTCGCAGCAATCCAGCCCACAAATGTCAGCTTTGAGATACTTCACCAACAGACATTACCACACCTAGAGCCACGCTGCTCTACACCTTGAATATTAAATCTTTAGGCCTAAGGTCCTGATCTCAGCTATGTAAAACACTTCTCATCCAGAAGTTATACAATACAACTGATCAAATGCTGTGTCATTTTACTGTAATGGTTAGATTGTTAGCAGTCACCTGTAAGAGAATTTCAAACTTGTACTTGCTGAGGTGTACGTAGCCCCTGTGACATCACCCACTGGTTTGTGGACTTTTCTGTAAGCCTCTAGTATGGCATGTTGACCACTGCCATCTTGGTTTTTTAGAGCCAGAAGTGACCATATTTGGACGAGAGGGTGAAGTTGTGGAGGAGCGAAGGGTGAATCTGACTGAGAGCCTGAGGACTGCTGCCGTCATGGTAGCAACTTGTCAATCACAAGGTAGCCACACCCTGAAGCAGGGGTGTAAAGCTTTTTTTGACTGGGGGCTAGATTAGATAATGTGGAAATAAGGGGACACAAAGAGACAACAATTTTATCATCTGTTTTACTCAAAATGTGACCATCATTTACAAAATTAATTTCATGCTGTATTGACAAAGACTTAAAACTAGAGATGGGACCATCAACTCATTTGGAAACTGTTTACTGAAGTAATAAATCAAATGACAAGTACACTTATTTTCTCATATACTTTTATGCAATCTGACTTCTTTTTGTAACTATTAGAGTCACCCCCTCTGGCCATTAGAAAAATGCAGGTTTAAGGCACTTCCGCATTGGCTTCACTTTTCAGACCTGGAAATATTCCCTTGAATTGCCCAAAATTTCTGGTTATAATTGACACCACTGATGAAATTTTGCAAAACTGCATGGAACTTTTTTTATTTGACCATATATGTTAAACGTTCACAGAGCTAAAGTAGTATTTTGTAGGAAAGACATATCTTTGCAAAGATCTGTGTGGCATTCTATGATGCCACAGATGCATCAATTTTGAAATTTTCTGCCAATACCATCGTTAAAAATTACAATATGGCCAGTATCCGATACAGATGTTGGGTTTTTTTGTTATTTATTTCCCCTTTTGTGCCAGGGAAATAAAGAAATCTTCAGTATAAAAAACAACGATGACTAATTTAAAGTCATTCGGGTCACCATCACACCATCTGTGACTCTCTACAAATCCAGTCATGCACATTGATGAAACCACTTTTAATATAACTTTCACATGAAAGTTTTGTTTAAACAAGCCTTTTACCATACAAAATATATCATAAATCCCTATCTAATCCATCTATCTCCGTTAGCTGTTAGTTATAACAGCCACCGGCAGTGAACAGCTAACAGCTAATAGCTAACGTTGCAGATTTCTAAATAGATTTGTTGCTCACAATGTAGCATCATCAGGTAAGAAAAGGGTGTGGCCCATGATGCATCAATAGTGAGTGTACTGTGTACTTTTGTCCCAAAGGAGTCCCATGGAAGATGTCCGCTGTCCCCGGGACGACGGGACACCAGTAGTCTCAAGCCCTGCTTTTAAGCCTACGCAAAATTAATGTGACACAACAGAAAAACATCTTATCTTATTTGCCAGTAGGCTGCTAGCAGTCAACAAGGTGAATATCGGCCGATACCGATGTTTGGCAGATAAATCAGTGACCATTACTGTATTTAATTTCAAGTTCATATATGTGACATGAGAAGATAATTGGAGGGAGAATAAGATACATAAAACAGCAGAAAGATAAAAAAAAAAACTCAAGTATGTGTGTGTGTGGGGCGTCGGTGGCTTAGTGGTAGAGCAGGTGCCCCATGTACAAGGCTGTTGCCGCAGCGGCCCGGGTTCGACTCCAGCCTGTGGCCCTTTGCTGCATGTCCTTCCCTCTCTCTCTCTCTCCCCCCTTTACGCTTAAGCTGTCCTATCAATTAAAGGCTAAAACGCCAAAAAAATATCTTGGGAAAAAAAAAAGTGTGTGTGTGTGTGTGTGTATGTGTAAGAGAGGAAGAGACTGAGCAGAACGAAAGAAATGCAAACCTGAGTGACCCTAAAGCTACAGAGTCACACACCTGTTAGCTGCCGTTTTAGGACAACAGATAAAACCAGGTTGTCCCCCTCTACCTACATCAGTGCATCACTAACCCTTTAACCCGACTCTCTCTATACCTCCCACAATTTGTCTGTTTTTCATCACCCCCGTCCCTTCATCTGTGTGGCTGCTACACTTGAACAGTAAGCTGAGCCAAACAACAACAACAGCCTGCATGGACGCAGGAAAGACCCCCCAGGACACGATCATAATCAGGCCACACTGGCCAGCGTTTGACCCTAGAGGCCTGCCTTTCTAACTGGGTTGAAATAACAAATCCACCCCCTTCGCTAACCCTCCTGTCATGAATCTCTAAATATCTCTGAGCCCCGATAAGCATCTGAGCTCCAGAGTCATATGTGAGAAAAGACGATGGCTAGTGAGAGAGGGCTGTCTGGAACGCATATAAACACTATCGACGTGGCTTTAATTAGTAAGACATTAAAAGCAGACTGTTGTTTCTGGCTTCGGGCCTCAAATTACTTTTAGATTATTGCCCAACTAATGTCTATATGTTCTACGTTTTGGCACAAAAACAACATTCGGGGTCAAACATGTCACTTAAAGGTGCAGCTATCCAAACAGTTTAAAGAACAGTTTCCAAAGTCAGGTATTTATGGTGTGTGTGGTTGAGAAGCAGTGGCAACAGGTACATGAGATGAAGTTTAAAATACAATAAAAAACAGTGAGAAGCAATAACTGGAGCATGAATGGATTTGGGCAGATGATCTTAATCTATTATATATGAGCACAGACACTGAAGTCTTATTGTGTTGCAGACTTTCCTGCAAATGTTGCAACATGATCTTGTTATTCTGTTGATGTGCAGACACAACTGTGTTTTTATACTATGAAATACTGTTTCTTGATATCTAATTACTGAAATAAGTAATTTATACTTCTTGTTACATTAAGGAAAATAAATTCGCTAACTTGAAGTTGAAGTTTGTGTTGAAGATTGAAAGATCATAGTTGATTTTTTTTCTTTTGGACTAATGTAATTATTGAATGAAAAATAGTCTGTCACAGAAACAGACTTAATAGATAGATTAAAAACACACTACAAACACTAGACCATCAGAGACATCTTAACTATTCACAAAAACATACACTGTTAAATTGAACATTCAAAAACATAAGAGGTTGTCTATTTGGTGCAACTTTGAAGACACTTAATTTGCAATGTCAATCTGAACAGGTGCAACCTTACAAGCTGATTAACATATCTCAACAGCTACAATTTATGAAACTGAACTATATTGTTGGGTATTTAATTAATTTTAAAAAACATGCTTCAACAAACATATCATTGGTTTATCCAGTTAACTTAAAAATACATTAATTGATGGGAGTAGTGGGAACCTGTAAACACAGAACTGACATCATCATATCTCCTTTTAAAGGCTCAGTATGTAAGATCAGACAAACCAAACACTGGGCGACTAGGGCAACTCATGTATTTGCTGCAGCCACCATAATTAGCAGCCCCTCCTTTTTTAACGTTAAACTGTTTTATTCAGTGTTTTTACTGGTTTCAATCACCGGGTCCATTTGTTTTGGAGAGAAAGATACCTCTGTGGATAATTCAGTTACCTGTAAACACCTCCTGAACAGGGAAGGGCAAAGGACATCTAACCAGGAGAAGTTTCAGCTAGTTGCAATCTGCAATCCTCACCACTAGATGCCACTAAATCCCCCTACTTTTTACACGCTGTTCCTTTAACTCTGCTTTGTTCTGCACTAACTTCTTATCATTTTGTATGTCTGCAGAGGCAAAACATCTTGAGGAAGTTACAGCAAGTCCAACTCAATTTGACGCAGCACTTCTAAATATCACTGATAATTCTCTGTGGGTTTTTCCACTACAAGCAACCCCTTTTACATCATGTGGTCATTTGATCTATTCTTAATATAAAAAAATGTTGATTAACTTAGCTTTAAAAAGGTATTGTATATAGGATTGTCGTTTAAAAAAAGTACAGACTTAAAGGGCCAGTGTGTAAAATGGGTTGAAAACAGTGACATCAGTGGTCAAATTCTAGATTGCAGGGCTCACTCGCTCACCCCTCCCGTCGGGTAAATGACGGTGGCCTCGTAGGGACAAAAAGCCTTGCGCACGAGTTTTTCAGGAGTAGGTCTATCTAGCGACGAGGT